>NC_056728.1:1813976995-1814341995 GCF_019279795.1 Protopterus annectens | reverse complement strand
TGAAACAGCATTGAAACTTGCACCACATCCAAAGGAAATGCATCTAGCCAGTGGTGGATAAAGATTACCTTTGGGCTGTTTTCAAATCATTGATCCCTTGCACACAAAACAAGAAACATACATGTGTTCTTTTCTTTGATACAATTTCCTGACTTTATTATATTATATTCCTTGTATAATACAGTACACTTGTTAGACACAGCACATTTTAAATTTATTGTTTGAATGAACATTTTTCCAGTAGGCTGTACTGTAGGCAAAGAAAATGCATGAACCAATAATTACAAAACTGCCCAATTCAGAACATTTCCATCATAAAAGTCTACTTCCACACCAAACTATAAACAGAATGACAGTAGTGTAAGCCATAGGCATCTTGCACAGCTTCTCGCACTTATTTTCAGTTTTTTTTTGGGGGGGGGCGAAAGGTCAAAAACCAGGGACACATTTTAAACATCGCTTGTATAATTCTAGCTCTCAACCTCTTAGCACAAAAAAACTGGACAAATAAAGCCAATAATGGGGGAATACAATTCAGTTCTCACTTTTCACCATAGCTCTCAGTCAACTCTTACAACAAAAAAACCTGGACAAATCTCACATGTGGTGGTGGCTAGGGACTTATCAGGGACACATTTTAAACATTGCTTGTATAATTTTGGAAAGTTGCTAGAATAAAATGTTGTGTTAGTACCATGTATGCTACTGGTAAGTCTTGAACCCAGAATACTATACACTACAGTCAGTGCAACATACCACTATGCTAAATCAGCAGGTTAAACAACAGGAAGAGTGAAACTTAATGGCAATCATTTAGTGAATTCAGTTCTCACTTCTCACCATAGCTCTCAACCTCTTAGCACAAAAAAAATGGACAAACAACAAAGCCAATAATGGGGGAATAGTAAATACAACTGACTTCTCACTCGCCATAAAACCTGGACAAACAACAAAGCCAATAATGGGGGAATACAAATTCTGTTGTCACCATAGCTCTCAGCTCTTAGCACAAAAAATATCGGAGCAGCGCTGAAAAATGGTGGTGGCTAGGGACTTTAGGCTCTTTTTACCCTGTACCAAAGGTATAGGGTTTGAGCCTAAATACTTCTAGCCACCAGGTGTATTACATTAGCCTAGTATAAACCTATGAACCTATGAGATTATTTATGAGAGAGAGACAAAAATGCAGTTCAGACTGATATATACAACTAATTTCTTGTCCCACAGTGTATGGCTGTATGTGAAATGGCACTACAGCATGTCCTGTTTTCTTTAGCAAGCAATTTCTCTCTTCTCTGTGGACTTTCCTAAACTGCTGTCAGATGCAAATTACTTACTTCTGATAATGCAGCATCCTAGCATAGTTTTTCATCATGAAAATACTGCTAGAAAACCCTAAAAGAGAAGCAGTGTTTAAGAGATACAGAAAAGTTAAGCGGCAGTTTAAATGAAAGAAGAAAGATGAGTATGTCTTGGTTTGACAAACTATCAGGCAAAGTAGAAAAAAATGGATGTCTTTCTTTTAAAATTGTATGTTCTTGCTGTGTTGCTACATTTCTGCTTTATTGCATAACTCAAAGACTACAGAATATCTGTCTTACAGTTGTGAAAGTCTTAAACCACCCTACTAAACTGTGTATCTGAAAAAGCTGGATTTTATTTTATTTCATCCATTTGGTAATTGATTGAGGCTCACGAGACACATCTTCCTAATTTCAATGAAGTCTAATTTATGACAACGAAATTATTTGTTTAGTCATATAATAATCACATTTAAGCAGCAAGTAGATACCAGACTTTAAGCTGCTGCATGCTATACATTCAAATTGTGACCTCTAATCTTTACCAGTGCATTACAGAAACTGAAAAATGAAGATAGTGTTAAAGAAGACAGTTGCGTCTAAGAATTACACACAAGCTGTGCACAAAATTCTAGGTTTCACTTCCAAAATTTAAATAAACCCTTTAGGTGTCTAAACCTTACCTGGGAGATGTGTATTCCTTTGATCTACATTAGCAGTGAAACAGACAGTGTTACTTGCATTACTACTGCATTGTTTTTGAGTGTAACATTACTGTGCTACACTGAGCTAGGCTGGGAAAAATAGGCTGACAAAAATATCTAAACAATGTATTTCAAATGGGCACTGAAAACTGTACATAAACAAAATGTCTTTGTGTAAAGTGAGTGACAGAGGCATTTCTAGACAATGGAAGCATGCGCTTTGTCTCACTATCCATCAAAACACAAGAGAATCATCTGGAAGCATGGAGAAACTGTGCAGGCTACCTGTTTCTAGTATCTGTAGCTGTAAACTTCCATTCTCAGACACGTCATCCTTTATATTGTAGCACAGAGTCTAAGACTTTGTCATAGCCTCCTTTAAGCAGAAAAAGATTTTAAACATCTTCGCTATACAAATAATACCGTGACTCTTCTCAACCTCCTTCCAAAAAGCATAAATGACTCTACAGTATGAGTATGGTATGTCTTCCTAATCAGTTTACTTAAAAAAAAAGTTTACCTCCTCTAGTGCTCATGATGACACACACACACACACACACACACACACACACACACACACACACACACACACACACACACACACACACACACACACACACACACACACACACACACACCTGTTCCTACTTCCCAGCAGTGAAAATAAAATGACAAAGTCCCAGCAACAAAAACGGCAAAGGTCCCAGTAACATTACCAACTTGACAGCAGCAAAATCGGCAGCAACAAGTCCCTCTGTTTCATGGCAGCAAAGCCAACAAGTCCATCTCTCGGCAGAGATCCTCTGTTGCATTCAAAAAGCAAAGTCCCTCCATTTCCAAAATGGCTTTTCAAATTCTCAGCAGCACTTCTCGCTAGCTGGAAATGATGATGTGAGCTCCTTGAGCTCAATTCTGACTGGCTGTTAGTGCTGACGGGGCTAATGTCATCGCGCACATGATGATGTTAGCTCCGATGGAGTGAAAATTAAAAAAATAAATTAAAAAATTTAAAAAAATCAGAAATGAAGGGGTGCCACTCGGAAATCGTGGCACCCCTTCATTTGCACCCCAAAACTTGGTAAAAACTGAGTAATTCGGGATGGTTGGGAGGTCTGCAAGTATTACTACACTACCCTGTTGCCTTAGTTTGGACAGTGATATGGCTGTCAACAATTATATACACGGACTGGTTTTACCTGCAGCATACACCTCTTACCTGGTATACCTGTGGAGAAATTGTTTGTTAACACTAACTAACTGCTTCTACACATACTCCCAGATTCCAGGTTGATGTTATGCACATACCTGTCCATCTCTTTTTGCACAGACTCTGGCCATGTCTTGAACACATGCAGGTGAACCTGGACATATGTAGATTATTGCCTTCTTCGACCTTTAGTGACTTACAACACTCTTATACAGGATTTCCTAGACAGTTGTATTATGTAGCACATTGTGGGTGACAGAGATCAGTGATACCTTATTATTCAGAGCAACTGCAACACTCACAATGCCATACAATACCAGAGTAAACAGTACCAGTACAGGGTATCAAGCTTTTATTTCTCGGCACAGTGTTTGTATCTGACAGACCTGTGTGAGCAATGTTTGTTAACACTACCTGAATGTTGCCACACAAAGTACCAGTTTCCACATTACTATTATGCATATACATCTCACTCTTTTACTGTACACATTCTGGTCGCAGCTTGACAGCATGGGGGTGTAGATAGGACATACTTGGCTTATTACTCTCATAACAGTTTGGGGAGTTGCTAGAGTGACAGGTTTGTTCTTATAGATGTGTGACAATCAGTTGTATTTCTTGTTTGCTGCCTATACGTCTGGGGTCACCCCATTGATTTCCCAGGGGGACAGAGTGACAGGCAGCAGATATGGGCCAATTTACTGGACATTCTGGACATATCTGTACAGTTGTGGGGTATGATTCTGTATGCAGACTACTACCACTCCCAGGATTCGAACCATGGCTGTGTGTGCTAAAATGACAACAGGTCACGTCTCAGTTGCATGTGCTATTCAGATTTTGTTATCTGTCTTTTCACAGTTTTCTGCCTATGTCTCTGTCAGTTGTAATAAATGACCTCTGGGGATTACACCAGTCATATACAGACATTCCTATGCATTCTATTTATGGTGCACAGTGTGGGTAACAGTGCTTAATACAACAGTACTATTAAGTGATTTCAGATCTACATTACCATATGATACCAGAGTATACACATGCAGTCCAGCAGTTAGAACTTAATTGTCAGGCTATTATGCTTTTATTTACATACAAACTATATGAGACTTTTCCTGCCATATTCTCCGGTGTATGCAGTACTTGCCTTAAACAATACAGGTTTTTATACTGGCAATTAACTTACTAATACTTTTAGATTTATTTGCTATGACAGTACATGCAAGAGTATTACTAATCTGCCTCGCATCACAACCTCTCCAGACGACATCCATGGGCCTCCTGGTTCATGGCCCGCTCACTTGCCACTGTGAAGGACATAAGAGGAATATTTAGCCATACCTATCCATAATATACATGAGCTGGCAATTATTAAACAGGTAGTGGAGTGATACTTACACACAACTGGGAAACCCCTGCTGTCCTAGCCTCTTGGATCCACTGATTGAAGAGACCCCCCTTTCACCACTTCAGGTCAGCATAGTGATGCCTGACCTGCTCACCAGTTTGGGGTATGCCAGTGGCACTGGTGAGGTCATGGGCAAAATGGTCCCTGGCTTTCACCTTATATTGGGAACCCTGGTACTGGCCCTGCAGCAGTCTCTGCTCATGATCTTTGACAAGGAGTCCTGCCATGACTCTGGACTCCTGGATGCCCCAGCGCTGCATCCGAAAGGGCACTCCCTCTCCCCTTCCTGACATGGTGCCTGCAAGGGGAAGCTACAACCAGTCCTGAGATGTATTTCCATCTGTTGGGTTTAAGTAGGGCTGATTTCCTGCACTTTGCTGTGATTGGGTGGTTTTGAAAAGGCTATGCTATGGGCAAACCTGCTTACCTAAGGCTGGCATTGTTTAAAGGGGTATACCACTGGGCAAATTGAGTTAGCTGGCCTACACATTGCTTACACCTACTAATCTGGCCTGTGCAATGCTTAGTGTTGCTTAATATTTACTTTGCATTATATTTGCTTTTTAGCATTGATTTATTATTCATTACATATTATATATATTTCTGGTATCCATGATTCATTTGTATGTACACTGTATGGGGTCCTTCTGTTTAATAGGGGACTTCAACACTCTATTACAATTATGCCTCACATCTGGGCTTACTTCAGTACTTGAGTTCACATATTTATGCTATGTAGTAGGTTATAGAAAATATGACTGTATACTGATTCCTTTCACATGTTCAGTTTGATTTTACTCTAGTGAGGATTTGTTTGGTGATACCTCAGTCTTATGTGCTGCTGTGATGGCTTGGTGGTTAAGTACTGTGATTGTAGTGTATAGGATCCTGGGTTCAAGATCTGCAAGGCTGTTTATTTTGTTACTGGGCAGAACAGCGGCTGTTGGACACATAGTGATTAAGGCACTTTTAAGCACTTGCAAGTGGGTTTTCACGGGTTTGCACTAGGGTAAGCTATGCTAACCTCCAGTGAAATATGCTTGCAGAGAGTTAGCTTCCATATTGCTTAACCTGTGTGCGCATTGCTTACCCCCGTGCAAATGGGCTTAAACCTGCTTACTGGTGCTTACAGATGCTTACTCCCACTTACTACTGCTTAATAGTGCTTACATTTGCATACTAGTGCTTACTCTCTCTTACCACTGCACTAATTTAGACAGTAATGTGTAATGGTTCTTGGGAAGGTGGGGGATTTGGAAGCTATATGGAGTTAACATTCATTACACATTTTACCTTCCATGTGCATCCCTGATTCCTGTGTACATATACTGTATGGGGGACTTGTGATTATCTGTGGACTTTGCAACATTATTACACTGACACCTCACATCTGCATTTAATGCAGTACTCCAGTTCACAAATATATGTTGTTTAGTAGGTTATGCAACTAAAAACTAAAAATATTGGTCATAACATGATTTGACATGGAAAATGGAATATGCTGCAGTGGGACTCGAACTGGGAATGACTGCTTGTGAGGCGAATGCTCTGCCAATTACACTATTTCTATACTGCTTTATTTGCATATATCTTCCTTTTTATCCTCTTCTGCCATTTAAGCTGCATTAACCATAGCTAAGCCCATGCACCTATGGTTAAATTTAATCTGTTTCATAAAAAAAAAAAAAAAGTATCTTTACATTGTGTTTACTATTGCTCTTGTACACATGGGGGATGTTACTGGGGGTATGCGGACACCTATGAATGGTCTTGCTATTTCTTTTAGGGCTTTCTGCTGTTCTTCATTGCAGGGGTGTGTATATTCTGAGAGCTCTGACACACACCCTGCACTCTTACATACTCCATGTAAGATTAGGAGTTCAGACAGTGCGCCTTCATTAATATGCATGGCACACTGCCATCCTGCTCCTAAACGGCTGCTTCCATGCAGGACTAAGCTAGTCCTGCATGGAAGATTAGTAAATCTGGGGGTAAGAGGGGTCACGTGAGAAGAAAGAGAAGTGTCTGTTGCACTGAAGTGATATAGATTTGAATATTTATCTCACGCTAAATAAAAAACTAAATTCATGAGATGCAACAGTTATAGCTTTAAGAAATATGCTGATAATTAAACTCACATTTGCAAAACACAACAAATTTTGTCTGTCACAAAGATGGCAGAGCCCAGGATAAAAAGCTGTAATATTAGATAGAACCACAGATTGGTGGCAGTATTATAGCCCAAAGCAGCAATCATGCTGCCTGAACTATTGAAATACACTAAATGTGAAACCATTTTCTTTTTCTGATGGAAGCTTTTAAACAAAAATGATTGCAGAAAGGTATAGCCACTTAGAAAATACATTACAAGGTTGCTCTGAAAAAGCATTAAATGCTTTAGTATCATTTTCATCAAATGAAAACCTGGTGATCACATGCCCTCTTGAGTTCTCTGAAATTTTGCTCAAGTATTTTACTGCTTAAATGATATCCAGAGTCCTCATTTCCCAGATGGAAGAGTATCTTATTTTATGTGATGTCATACTAGTTTGTGTTTTGCATTTTGAAGCTCTGAAAAATTAGCAGTGCACTCATTGTAAATGCATACATGTGATTTATTTTAAATTTTATTGATATTTGTCTACCAGGGCAGTGCAACAATCAGAAGGACTGACCTGTTGCAGGTACCCCATCTAGGTGAAAAAGTAAAAGGAATTTTCAGAAGTAAGAGGGTAACTCAATAGAAACATTTTACAGCGGTAAGACAGTAGTATAGATTATCAGATACAAATAGAAATGATAGTAACAAAATAAAAAATGACTGTTTATTAAAACTGTTTATATTATATGAAATAAAATTTCTGTGTCATAGAAACTTTGACCGGGATTCTTGAAATTTCTGCGATGTGCACACCTCCATGTTCATGTCGTGGTACCTTTTTGAGATTCGTCAGCTGCACTGACTTACTGCTGCAGAGTACTATAGCATGGAGATGTGCAGCCCCACTGCTGTGCTCAGTGCTAATGAGGCAGCCCAGAGGAGAGGTATGCTTGTTAGACATGTGCTTTCTATCTGGAACCACCTACAGGAAGGCATGTACACAGTGAGTGATTGAAGAAATTGCTCAACTGTGTAGATCAGCACTGCTATCTCCACCACGTCACAGTAATGAATATTGCTAAATGGCTGTCTTCATCTACCTGCCATGACCATGGTATGAGGACTGGGGATTGAGGGTGGTGGACCACTCGCTACCAGGGATACAGTATAATTAAGTGCCTTAAGGGCACATGCATCAGTACGAGGGATTAAGGGTGGGGGGATTCACTGAGCACCAGGGCATACTAGATATATGCTGTGATGGCACTTCTAATATCATGGGGTGGGAGTCAGCAGGAGGGCAGACAGGACAGGGACAAATATGGCAACTGGTGTGTGTGTGTGTGTGTGTGTGTGTGTGTGTGTGTGTGCGTGTGTGTGCGTGTGTGTGTGTGTGTGTGTGTGTGTGTGTGTGTGTGTATGCTTATGTTTTGTGTACTTGTGTGTGTGAGTGAATGACTTGGGGGAATGCCTGCATGAGCAACAGTTTACTACCATATCAGCAATGATCAGCAACTAACATGTCTCTGAACTGCAAATTAACATGTCTTGGGAGCAAGGTCTTTTTAGTCCAAGCTGTACAACTCATGTTAGGTCCTGTAATGAATCCTTGGGTTAGTGCCATAGACATGTAGAAACTTGAGAAACTGAACTCATACATCCTAGACCTCAGACCCCCTAAATACAAAACCGTGTAGTTTCTTTCCTCTTCTGTTGTCTTCAAGTTGTATATTCTCTCTTTAATGTTTATTTTTGCATTTTAAAAATACTTTAGCGTCCACTCCATCATGCAGAGGGTGGAGCCTTGACTACAACTCTGGCCACTTGATTAACATTAATGGTTAATTCAACTGGGGGAAGCAGCATTTTTGCCTTTTGATCTCCCTCACAGGTATGGGACTTCCTAAAGACTACTAGCTGTCAGTAGAGACAGATGACTCCAGTTCAATGGCAAGTGGAAAAAACTCCTCAGCTGTTAAGATGGAACCATACCAGGATATCCTGATTTCCTCTTCACACATTTCTGCACTTTGTTACATTAATGTTTCCCTGTTTACACATCCACTTTATTTGAAACTCAATCTGGATAAGTGCTGGGGAAAGTTGGAGCATGAGATCTCTGTGAGCTCTGAGACATGAGTGATGGTAGAACAAATAATAATAATAATAATAATAATAATAATAATAATAATAATAATAATAGACAATGAGCTACAGCATGTTACTTAATTATGCATTTCATGTGTTGAGTAAGAGTTTAGTACAAGAAGATACATTACTGCCCAGTGACAGAGATGTGTACCACAACCGATCAGGTACTACACATCTCAAAGGATTATGCACATGTTCTTTTTCTGTCCCATTTAGTCTATTTTCATGAAATGTAAGAATTACTTTGCCATTGCAGTTAGGCTGTTTTGTTTCAAGGAGTCACATCTTGCAGACAGAGTGGGGGGGGGGGGGTGGCCCTATAATTTTCATTTTATAATGCAGGTGTACTAATGTAAAGTGAACTTGCATAAATGCATGGCCAAATGAAATATCTCCTGGAGAGTTAGTATATGACTTCAAGTAGGACTCAGTATGCAATGTAGACTACTATGGCCCTTTTCACAAATAGTAGTTCCAGGCTGACAAATGATCATTCTTGTCTTCCTTTCCTGCAGTTATGTCTGAGTGCAACAGTGACCTCTATAAGCCTCAAAAATGATGTTTTAAGTGAGAACTACAGTTGACAGGTAGTTTTTACTTTTTCTGTCAGTTGGTGGAAAGGGTTAAGGCTGTGAGCTGTACTTCCTGTGGTACAGGGTTTGATTCCTGCAGTCCTCATTTGTCTGCTGTGTAACCTTCAGCAAAGCACTTAACCAAACATTGAAAACGGTCTTCCTGCCCAGTTGACCTACTTGTTTAACAAATGGATACTATTATTATTGTTTTAAGCAGGAACTACTCTTTTTCTCTACTCTTCCCTCATTAAGCCAATCATCGAGTATAATGCCCAATTTGGCATGTACCTCACTAGACACATGCAAAAGCTAGAAAGGCCACAATAGTACCTCACAAAGAGGATCCTAGGCCTTAAACACATGTCCTACATGGAGGGACTCAAAACACTCTAGATATTCTCTGTCTCATATCGTCTATGAAGAGGCGATCTCTGCTTGACTTACAAAGCCATGTCTGACCCAGCTCTTTTAGAAATGCTACATCTAAAGAAATCCCAATCCCTTTGCACCACACACTCCAGAGACCTCAGCCTCATTACCACAATCAACAGAACATGCTGAAGGGACAGGTTCATAATCCAGAGACTGCCCATGCTCTGGAATAGACTTCCCATACATGTCAAGCAGAACACCTCACTGGTCCTCTTCAAGAGAAATCTTGATGAGTGGATGGGAAATAGAAAGTTCACCCTGGGGATCACTGCAGTGTTTCTACTTGATAGAGGCACTGGGAACTTTAGCTTTGGCCGGCTAAGATCTAGCTGTATTCAACTGGACGTATAAGAGAATTTAAGTACCTTTATCTGCATTTTTTTTCAAATAATACAGTATTTAAAGTGATTAAATTGTGTTGCACGAATATTAACTGAGCAGGAAGTTTTGAATCTGCTCTTCATTCAGTGCATGCTTAAATTTTATTATCTGAACTGTGAATAGCAGCACTCTGCATTTAAAGTGGAACCTGTGTGTTGAGAGATAGGCTTACAAGACTATCTACAAATATATAGAGCTGAGTATATTTTTCTGTATTATTCTGTATTATAGAGCTAAATTGTTGCTTAGATATCTGTTGTCTTAGTGTTCTGCAAATATACAGAGATCAGTATATATTTTTTTGGTTTTATAATTTGCACTCTGATTCCTCACATCTCTGTTGAAACTTTTCCCCACCCCCTCCTCCCTGTTCTTGGTTGTAGTTTAAATTTGGTGGCTTTTGCAGTGTGCGTCCCACTGTAGATTTGATCTAGGACACTCCCCCAGTCCCATCTCTTTACCGCATTCTACCTAATAAATCCTTTCTGCACTTGCTTTTAGTCCTTTTTAATTTAATTACATTTTTTCAAACTGTGTGTGGACTAATATTGCTACATACTCAAGTGTGCCAGCTTGCACTGCATGTGAATTGCTTTTACTACTGTTTTTGCTACTTTTCTGAAAAAAAAAAATTGTAAGCCTGTTTCCTACCTTTCCTGTAATTAGTGTTCCAGATACAGATTTGCTGTATCCAGGACTATTTGTAAGCTTCTGAGCCCCCAAACCTTTCTGTGTTGGAGGGAAGCCTTCTAGATTATCAGTGGGAGTGGTAAGCACTAGGTAACCTGTCTACCACATAAGGAGTGGTTCTGGCCCAGAATTTGTAGTTATTGGCCGTTTGGGCGGTCTTCCATCTCTCTCAACTTTGTGATTTGAAGGCCTGCATTTGCACTTGTTTCTGTCCTGTAACTCCTGGGCCCATCTCATTTGCTCACTCAAAAAAAAAATATCTGCTTTTACTGTATTTGTGTTTCTTCCTACTTTATTTTGCTTTAGCATCATCTTAAAAGTACTCAATTGTATTTATTACTGCTTGGTGTAACTCATTCTAAGTCTTTTAGTTTAAGCACTTGGGCTTCAGACCAATTGTTTTACATTAGGAAGGTTTGTGGTCTGCACTGTGGTGGCAGGACAGGTAGCTTACATCCTTCTAAGTTGGGAACTGCTGATTGAGGGCTCAGTGTCTGTTATTCTAAAAGTGTATTAATTCTGTTTTAAGCACTTGGGCTTCAGGCCAGTTATTTTACATTACAAGGGTTTGTGGTCTGCACTCTTGTGGGAGGAGAGGCTGGACTCTGCCCTTCTAGCTGGGAATTTCTGGTTAAAGGCTTATAGTGCCTGCTTATCTAAACTGCTTCTTACTGAAATTGGTACACCTTGTTTGCTGTAGCATAGACTAGATCCAGGCCTGCTGAATCTAGCTTTGTTTGTATAACTTGAGCACTAATCCAGGCATTCTTTAAAGTATTCAGTTGTATTTATTACTGCTTGGTAGTAACTTGATTAAAGTGTAGCTATAATTCTAAGTCTTTTGGATTAAGCACTTGGGCTTCAGACCAGTTGTTTTACATTAGGAAGGTTTGTGGCCTGCACTGTGGTGGCAGGACAGGTAGCTTACATTCTTCTAAGTTGGGAACTGCTGATTGAGGGCTCAGTGTCTGTTATTCTAAAAGTGTATTAATTCTGGTTTAAGCACTTGGGCTTCAGGCCAGTTGTTTTACATTAAGAAGGTTTGTGGTCTGCACTGTAGTGGCAGAACAGGTAGCTTACATCCTTCTAAGTTGGGAACTGCTGATTGAGGGCTCAGTGTCTGTTATTCTAAAAGTGTATTAATTCTGGCTTAAGCACTTGGGCTTCAGGCCAGTTATTTTACATTAAAAGGGTTCGTGGTCTGCACTCTTGTGGGAGGAGAGGCTGGACTCTGCCCTTCTGAGCTAGGAATTTCTGGTTAAAGGCTTAAAGTGCCTGCATATTTGAACTGCTACTTACTGAAATTGGTACACCTTGTTTGCTGTAGCATAGACTAGATCCAGGCCTGCTGAATCTAGCTTTGTTTGTATAACTTGAGCACTAATCCAGGCATTCTTTAAATTATTCAATTGTATTTATTACTGCTTGGTAGTAACTTGATTAAAGTGTAGCTATCATTCTAAGTCTTTTGGATTAAGCACTTGGGCTTCAGACCAGTTGTTTTATATTAGGAAGGTTTGTGACCTGAACTGTGGTGGCAGGACAGGTAGCTTACATCCTTCTAAGTTGTGAACTGCTGATTGAAGGCTCAGTGTCTGTTATTCTAAAAGTGTATTAGTTCTGGTTTAAGCACTTGGGCTTCAGGCCAGTTATTTTACATTAAGAAGGTTCGTGGTCTGCACTCTTGTGGGAGGAGAGGCTGGACTCTGCCCTTCTGAGCTGGGAATTTCTGGTTAAAGGCTTATAGTGCCTGCATATTTGAACTGTTTTTTACTGAAATTGGTACACCTTGTTTGCTGTAGCATAGACTAGATCCAGGCCTGCTGAATCTTGCTTTATTTGTATGCTTGTTGTTTGTTTGCTTGTTATTTCCCCTGAAATGCTAATTCCACCTAAAACGTGGCTTTTCAGCACTTTTGTGGATCCCTAGTGATATCTGCATTGCTTACTATACTTATTTCCTTGTTTCACTTGAAAGAAAGTTACTGTTTGTCATTTTTGCATTTAAGTTACCTGTAACACATTGCATTTAATTTACCTGGCACTTGCTCACTAAAGCAATTATATAAGTCAGCACTAAAATATTAAAAGCACTACACCCTCACAAACTCCCCTTGAGTACCTCGTTCCCCATTGGCCCTTTTTTTTCAATTATAAAGGAATTCCCAATACTATTCTAGCATGTCCAAAGGTCAGTTGTCAATCTCCTCTCCGGTCCAGTTGGTTAATCTGGGAATCTTGAGGCAATGTTACAACTGCCTCATGTACACAGACAACCCTCTCCTCCTCCCAACAAATTCCAACACATGTGAGAGATGCAACCATATAGCCATACTGGAGGCTAAGCTCTCTCAACTCAGTACTGGTGAAACTAGTCAGGAGGAGAAGGAAACCACACTCACTACAATTCCAGTCTCACATAGACCTACCACGACAGCAAACCAAACACAAAAACACACAAAAACATACTCGGAGGCTCTAAATAAAAATCTGCCTAAGCAGCAGAGACCTCGAAAGCAGACACTCAAGCAACCGCTACCCCAAAACAAAACACATGCAACACATAGCTCACAAAGCCAGTGTGCCAAACAGTCACAGCCCTTAAGGCTAAACAACACACCTAATACACTTGTAATAGGTGACTCTATCATCAGGCACACTGACGTCCTGCTCACCAGGCTGAACAAGGAGAAGGTCACAGTGAGCTGCCTGTCGGGCACTAGGATCCGCCACATAGCACAAGCAATCAGGTCACTCCAAGGCAAGTACAAATATGACTCAGTCATTGTCCATGCTTGTGTGAATGACCTGAGACGTACCTCCCTGGACTACATGAAAAGAGACATAGAGGAGCTCTCTGAGCATGTAGCCCAGGCCGGTATGACCCTGACCTTGAGTAGCATCTTACCCTCACCAAGAATGATGCCACAATATGAAGACAAGATGATCAATTTCAGCAGCTGGCTTAAGTATTGGTGTCATTCAAAGGGGATCCAATGCCTGTCAGCCTGGGATGACATGCTCGACAAGCCACGATGCTTCGCTAGGGACGGCTTGCACCTGTCACCCCTGGGCTTTTGGATATTGGCAAAGGTTCTTGCTACCCCCATAGTGCCTTTTTTAGGCAAGGCTCAAAAGACAAACCCACCTCCATAGGTATCACAAGGGATAAGAAACTAAGAGTAATGCTACTCAACGCCAAAAGTCTAAACCTCAAGATGCATGCACTTGAAACTCTCCTTAGCATGGAGAACATCGATATCTGTGCAGTAACAGAAACTGGTTCAAGGCTCCCGAGAGCACCCCAGCACTACCAGGTTATACCTCATACCATGCTTTTCGGCCCCAAAACTTGGACCGAACCACAAAAGGAGGGGGAGTATCAATATTCGTCAAAGATACCCACACCTCCAGGTTGGTGGCACAGTACAAAACATCAGAGACTATTCATGTGCAACTAACAGTGGGTAAAACTGCCTTCCAGTTTATAGCCTGCTACAGACCACCCTCCCAAACCCAGGAACCCCACTCGGCCTTCCTGAGTACACTGGAAAATATGAAGGTCTCTCCAAACACCATTATATTGGGTGACTTCAACTACCCAAACATGGACTGGGAGCATTACTCTAGCTCCAACACCCTAGCCCAAAGATTCCTAGAATTTATAAACTCAAATGCTATGGAACAACTTGTTACCACTCCCACAAGAGGGGAAAACATACTGGACCTGATCACCACCAACATGGGGACTCTATGCTCCAGACCAGAAGTGTATCTCTCACTGGTAAGATCAGACCATAAACTAATCTCACTGGATATTCACATCCCGACTCCACTCCCTGCCCTGAAATCCACAGTGAAAAACTTCTCTAAAGCAAATTTCACACTCCTCAAAACCGCGGTGGAATCCTTCAAATCCCCCGGGCCTGTGGAAAATATGGCTTAGACTGCAGAATCCTTTATAAATGCATTCTATGAACACCTTCAGGAATGCATGGATCATGCAATCCCAAATAAAACCAAGACCCAATTCTCCAAAGGCAGACGTTCTGTCTGGTGGATCCCAGCCATAAACAAACTATACAATAGAAGGAGGAAGCTACTACATGATAGAGCAAAATCCCAAAAAGGGACGGCATCTCTGATCAGTATTGGCAAAAAACTACGGGCACTCATAAAATTGTCTAAGGCCAGCTTCGAGAGAAACATTGCACAGGACACTAAGGATAATCACAAGGCTTTCTTTAGTTATGTTAGGAACCTGGGTGGGAATTCCCAGATATGCTCAGAATTAGTCCAAAATGACAAAAAATACACCAAACCCACAGACATTGCCAACATCCTAGCTGACAGGTTCAGCGCAAACTTCTCCCCCCCCCCCTACCAAAAGGCAAATATCTATCCCAGCAGAGTGCTGCCCCCCCTGACATCTCAGATGCTCAGGTAAGAGCTGCCCTCTCCAAAGCAAAAAACACAGCATCAATGGGACCAGGCGGTGTCCCGGGCTGCATCCTACATGAACTCCAAGAAGAGCTAAACTCAAACATAAAACTACTGTTCAATCTCAGCCTTACTACAGGATATGTACCCAAAGAGTGGCGTACAGCAACAGTGGTCCCTCTCCACAAAGGTGGTGCCTCAACGGATCCTGGAAACTATAGCCCCATAAGCCTGACTAGCTTGGTCTGCAAAGCTATGGAAAGGATCATCATGGATCTCATAAATAAAGATATTGGGGACCTACAGACACTGGATCCTACCCAGTTCGGCTTTGTTAAGGGCAGATCCTGCCTCTTAAACCTGGTTGATTTCTTTGAAACAGTCACCAAGGCCATTGACGAGGGGAAGGTGGTCCACACAGCCTACCTGGACCTCACAAAAGCCTTCAATACAATACCCCACTCCGGCATTATAGATAAGCTGACCAGCTTAAATATAAACCCCTATATCACTAGATGGGTTGCAACTGGCTCAAGGACAGAACCCACATGGTTAGAATTGCTGGAACCATGTCAGACTCCAAACCAGTTACAAGTGGCATCCCACAAGGCTCAGTCCTGGGACCTCTCTTGTTCGGTATATATTTCTCGGAGGTACAGGCCAACACAGAAGGACTGTGGCTGACCAAGTTCGCAGATGACTGAAAACTGGGCGCCATAATCGAATCTCCAGCCGACACAAGCATCCTCCAAAAGGGCCTCATAGAAACAGACAACTGGTGCCAGAGCCATGGCCTCAAGCTAAATGCCAAAAAGTGTATAGTCATCCCCTTTGGCAAAAACAAAGTGCCCACAAATTACCACATAGTTGGTAATCCAGTAAGTAAAGAAGAAGTAATTAGGGACCTGGGGACCCAAGTTGATAGCAATCTCTCATTTGACAACCACGTGGCCAAAGTGGTTAGAAAAACATTTTATATAGCCCACCTAATCATGAAGGGATTCACATTTAGATCAGGGGAGATCATCGTGCCTCTTTACTCATCCCTCATCAGGCCCATAATTGAGTACAATGCCCCTTTTGGGATGTACCTTACCAGACACCTGCAGCAACTGGAAAGACCCCAAAAGTACCTCACCAAGAGGATCAAAGGGCTCAAACAGATGCCATATGCTGCCCGGTTAAAGAAACTCCAGCTCTACTCAGTAGCATACCACCTGCTCAGAGGCGATCTGTGCCTGACATATAAAGCCATGTCCAACCTGGAATTAATGGACATGCTGCACCTCAGAAAATCCAAATCCCATCGAGCTACGCGCTCGTGAGACTTGAACCTCAGCACTGAAATAAATAGGACATGCTGGTGGGACAGATTCATAACCCAGAGGCTCCCTTCACTCTGGAATAAAATCCCAGTCCAGGTTAGGCAGAGTCCCTCACTGACTCTCTTCAAGAGGAATCTTGATGAGTTGATGGGAGATCGTAGGTTTTCCCCGGGTATCACTTCTGTGTCACTGTTAGACAGAGCACAGTATACTAACCTCGAAAAAGGGCATAGCAAAATTAATTTAAAATGGGTGGCGAAAGCCAAACACACTCTGGATAGGCTTATAAATGCCCTAGGGCAGATAGCCTAGTATGAACCTATGAACCTATGAACGATGCCAGGGCACTTCTATGGGCTAGACTTGTAAAGGCTCCATGGTCATTATCCTAGTACACACCTATGAACCTATGAACCTACACTTACAGTAATATTGCATACAGTTATACCAAGCAGTGAGTTTTGATAACTAGCCTTAGGGAAGTAGTACCTCTGCACAGGTAATTAAGTGAAAACAGCATTTACACGCAATAGTTAAAAAATGTTTTCCAAGTGACCTAGATTCCACTCCATTTGCAGAATAAGACTGATGTTTTCTGATGTACTTAATTGTTTGATCTTTAACTGAACCCTGACCTCCTTTCAAGTTTAGATGCAACAAAAAGCTCATGTACTTTGTATTGTAATTTTAGCATTCTGTAAATGTTGTCATTTGCATACATGATGTTGATGAGTCTAGTTAAAAGTGATTGGTCTTGTTGTGTTTGTACGCTTGTCCTTTGAAGTCAACCATAATTTAATAACCCACACATCATATTCTTGGATTGCCTTGATCATTAGAAATTCAATACTTGCCTTCCTAACCAAGTTAATTGGAAGATAGTGACCTTGCAATGTGATGGATGTTATAGGCAGCTAAGATAAAATAATTCTGACCACCTGCATACAGCACAAGTTATACTAATGGGACAGTCATTGCCATAAATTCAGATGCTCTTGTGGCTTGGGAGAAATGATTATGATTTAAGTTTCTTCTTCTTGGTTTCACTAGAACTGAGTCTGTGAGACATGCACAATTATAAGAATAATAGCATTTTATGCAGTAGAGTTTCTGTCCTCAGACTGACTGCTCACATTTTTAATAGGGAAGATGACAGGTGCTAATCTCTGGGACTTGTTCATTTCCCACACTCACTTGGCTTGTATATGATCACAATTACTGATATATCAGCAGTCCTTTTTGTGGCTTGAGTGTTCCTGTGTAGAGAATAAAAGATACTTAGTACACTGTCCCTGCGATTCACGAAGCTTGCACCAGGTGCAGACATAGCATTGGTGTTCCAACACCAAATATGGCTGGCGAGCGATCCAGGTACGAGCTGTTTCCATGTGCACTACCTGCGTACACTACGCCAGCACAGCTCCTGGCACCTGTATGCTAATTACCCTATTTGCAGCAGTGTAGCATGCAAATGAAGGTATTTAGTGATCCAGGAAGTGGTGCAGGTGTAGTGTAAGCATGCAGAAATGTAAACCATAAAAAAATGGTTTACATTTTTGCAAACATAACATCGGAGCCATGACAAAATATATAGCCATTGGCATAAAAAACACGTACAAAATATAAAAATAACATTTAATTTTTTTTTTCCGCACTATCGTGAAGTTTAAGCGTAGGGCAGCGTCGCACAAATGGGATCGCAAGGAAAATAGAAAAATATAGAATAAAACTGCAATGTAACACATATCATGATTTCCCCATAATAGTCAATAGCAGGCATGTTACACCACACCATGGTGCAAGGGTTGCTAAGGGGCTCTGTCAGTGTTATGCACGGTATTTAGGAATTAGTAGGCAATCTCATGCAAATGAGATGAGTCATAGTGAATCACAGATACCCTGCTGGTGTAAGGATGCACCTCACAGCGTAGCGTTATAACACTGAAGTGTGCCCATGAGATAAAGATGACATCAAGAGAGGAGTGTGTCACCTTTGCTGTAAGCACATTGGAGCATTGCTAACCCGGTTTGCCTGTAGCTATTGCTAAGCAAAGCTGCAGGAAAGAGGTGTATTGAACTGGCTTTAGTGTTGCTTAGCTGAGAGCACACAAGGTAACCGAGTATGCATGTGAACGGAGATTAAAACGCACTTAAACTCAGTAAACGTGTTTGCGTGGCGTGCACTGGAGTTGAAACAGGAAGGATATAGGAAAATAATAAGGAAATGCTGCAGCAGGGAAATTGGAGTACAACTGACTAATTAGCACCTAGGAACCTACAGTGGGCCATTGACAACAGCTAACAAGGCTGCAAGCAGCTACCTGCAGACCAGGAAAGGGGAGGGGCTGTACTACAAAGAAAACAGTAAAGTGTCACAACAGAACAAAGCAGAATTGTATTATATCAGCTACAAAACATATTTTGCAACACATGCCTGGGTAGAGAAAGTACAAAACAAGAAAGCTGGCAAGTGGATGCATGCCTGACAGTGGGAGGGGATCCAGGTTTAAAAGGGAATTAAAGGGCAACAGATTAATCAAGGCAAGCAAGCATAACTCCACACTACAGGCCCCGCACTTGCAGTACTCACTTTAAAACCCATAAGTAAGATACCCTGCAGCTGGAATTGCTCATACACAGCCAATGACATCAGCAGCATCCATAGCACAATAGTATAAAGTGTGAAAGCACCTCACACACACTTGTGTATTCCCATACGCTCTGCACCATTGGTGTATACATATGGGGAACTTTTAATATGTACATGCTAGGGGCTGCCATAGCCTTGATCCACCAGCATGTGTTGGAGACTGAAGGTGGTGTGGAGGATGATGCTGACAACCACCTCAGGCACCAGAGGAGGAGAAGAGTGTTCAGACCCAGGGTAACCAACCAGGGACTACATGATCTGGAGATAGTAGAGCATTACAGGGTGGACAGGGACACTCTACAGCAACTTGTGGAGCTGTGCAGCCGCACCTCAGAGCTAGAACAAACAGAGGGGAACCCATCCCAGTGGATATGAAGGTATGTGTAAGCCTGGGAATACTAGTCACAAGTACCTTTCAAAGGCCAACTGGGGATATCACGGGGATCTCACAGGCATCAGCATCCAGGGTACTTCACCAGTTCCTGGATGCCATGTTACCACATGCCAATGAGCACATATACTTCCCCCGAATGCAGGAGGAGTTGGCCAGCAATATGCGTCTCTTCCACCATGTGGCAGAATACTCAGAGGTACTGGGTGCAATAGACTGCATGCACATACACATTCAAGTCACCACCTGGTGAGCAGGGTAGGCACTACATAAACCACAAGGGATACCCCTCCATCAACTGCCAGGTCATGTGCAATGCCCAGGGCATTATCATGGATGTGTGTGCTGGCAGCCCTGGAAGCTATCACGACTCCCACACCTGGCATGCCTCACAGCTGTATCAGGTATTTGCCAGGGAGGACATCCCATATGGCCACCTGGTGAGGGATGCTGGCTATGCACTGGAACCGTGGATGATGACTCCCATCAGAAATGCACACAAACCCATGCAAGAACGTCATAATGAAGCACACACACACAAACCAGAATCAACATAGAGCGTGTGTTTGGGATGCTTAAATCATGGTTCCATTGCTTGGACATATCTGGTGGAGCCTTGCAGTACTCCCCAGGCATGTGTGCCCACATTTTCATAGTATGTGCCATGCTACACAATATGATCCTGCGGAAACAGCTGCAGCAGGGACAGAATGGTGAAGGCCCTCACAGCCCACCGCCAGTGCCATGGGCCCCACAGGCACAGAGGTACTCAGACCACGAAAATCCTGAGCCAGCCAGAGTAAGCAGATGGAGGCATGCCCAGTATGCCCATGCCTTGGCAAGGAGGGAACGTATAGCACACACACTGACAGTGTAGGCACCTAGGGACTGACACCTTTCTCCACCTGCACATACAGTAAAAATGGATGGCACACACACAAGACTACCTGTAAATTGTCATGTATAGGTATTCTGCTGTGTGCATCCAACATAGGCAGCCCTCAACTATTGCACACACAAGTGCTATTGGCACAAGGTAAGTCAACACCTGAACAGTAAATTAAGCTATCAGCATGTGCTGATAGTGTATGCATAGGTTCATAGGTTCATAGGTAGGTACTTGGCTAACAGCCCGAGGGCATTCATAAGCCTAGCCAAAATGTATCAGCTTTTGCCACCCCATTGATTAATTAACTGTCCCTCTGTGGAGCAGAGCTAATGGCGGGATCCCTGGGGTGTATCTACTGTTCCCCATCTACTCCAAGGTTTCTCTTGAAGAGTGTTAGTGAGGGGCTCTGTATAATGTAATTAGGGATGTTGTTCCAAAGCATTTCAAAGAGTTTCTGTGACAGGAATCTGTCCCCCCAGCATGTTTTAGTTATTGTTGTGGCAAGGTTTAGCTCACTGCAGTGTGTGGCTCACTGTGACATGGATTCCCATAGGTGGAGCATATCCATTAAGCCTGAGTTGGACATGACTTTGTAGGCAGGCAGAGATCATCTCTGAATAAACGAGATACCACTGAGTAAAGCAGGAGTTTATTCAGTATGGCTGCATAGGACATATGTCTGATGCCAGTAATCCTCTTGGCGAGGTATGTTTTTGGTCTTTCCAGCTGTTGGAAGTGTCTTCTGAGGTACATCCCAAATGGGGCATTGTACTCTATGATGAGACTGATGAGTGACGAGTAAAGGGGCACTATAACCTCAGTATGTCTAGATGCAAACCCTTTTGTAATCAGATGGCCTACATAGAAGGATGTCCTGACTACTTTGGAGATATGATTGTCAAAGGAGAGATCACTATCTACCTTAGTCCCCAGATCCCCTATTACCTTGTCTGTATTAAGGTGGCTACCACTTATGTGTTAATATGTGGGTGTTTAGTCTTTCCCAGATGGAATGACCAATGCATTTTGTGGCACTTAGCTTGAGGCCATGACTTTGACACCCTGTGTTGGTCTCTGTGAGGCCCTTTGAAGGATGTCTGTGTCAGCTGGACTGTCAATTATGGCTCCCAGTTTGCAGTCATTGCCAAACATGGTCTGCCGTAGTCCACCAGTGTTTGCCTGTACCTCTGAGAAATATATGTCAAACAGTAGGGGGTCCCAGGACTGAGTCCTGTGGGCACCAGTTGTGACTGGTTAAGACTTGGACCTGGGGGCTGGTAGTCTTACCATGTGGATTCTGTGTGTAAGCCTGTTGGCAACCCATCCTGTGATGTATCGGTTTATGTACAGGCTGGTGAGTTTATTAATAATACCTGAGTAGGAAATGGTGTCAAAAGCCTTGGTGAGGTCCAGGTAGTATGTTTGAACCACCTCTCCCCTCATCTAATGCCTTGGTGACTGTCTGTAAGACATCAAACAGGTTCAGTAGGCATGATCTGCACTCAACCAAGCTGACCTGGGTTGGGTCAAGTGTTTGGAGGTTACCAATGTCTTTGTTATGAGTGCCATGATGATGCGCTTCATAGCTTTGCAGACCAGGCTAGTCAGGCTTATGGGGTGGTAGTTACCATGGTCAGTTGTGTTTCCACCTTGGTGGAGTGGAACAACTGTTGCTATGCGCCATTGTATGGGCATGTAGCCTGTGTAGAGGCTGAGGTTGAAAAGCTTAATTAGGTGGGGGGTTAGTTCATCTTGTAGTGTTTGCAAGATGCAGTCTGGGACACCATCTGCCTCCATTGATACTGTGTTTTGCCTTTTGAGAGGGCTATTTCCACTTGTGTGTCTCTGATGTCTGGGATACTGTACTTTTCGGGTATTGTTGTGGGCTCTTTAGGGGGTGAAGTTTGCACTGAAAATATCTGCAAGGATGTTGGCGATATCAGTAGGTTCAGTATATTTTGTGCTATAATGCACCGGCACAGCGCAAATCTGTGAGTTAACACTTAGATCCTTGACATAGCCAAAGAAGGCTTTGTGGTTATCTTTCGAATTCTTGGCTATTTTCCTGTTGAAGTTAGCCTTGGATGACTTCACCGGGACCTAAGTTTCTTACTAATACTAGTCACGGATGTCTATCCTTCTTGGGATTTGCTGTTTTTCTGGACTACTGTCCTACTTCTGTTGTATAGCCTGTTTATTGCAGGGGTCCACCAGACTGGTGTCCTTGTCTTAGAGGAGCGAGTCTTGGTTTACCAATGATGGCACAATGCATACATCCATGTAGTTGCTTACAGAGTGCATTTGTAAATCTTTCTGTATCTTGAGCAGTGTTTTCCCTTAACATGGGGGCTGTGAAACCTCCGACCTCTGTCTTTAGTAGTGTGAAGTTAGCTGTAGGAAAGGTTTTCACTGTGGTTTCCTTGGGTGGGGGAGATGGTTGGGTGTGGAAATCATCAGTGAATAGTTCATGGTCAGATCTAACCAGTGATTGGTTTACCTCTGCTGTGGTGCACCTGTCGCCCATGTTGGTGATTATCACTTCTAGTATGTTTCCACCTCTGGTTGGGGAGTTTACCATCTGATACAGGGCATTTGAGGTGATAAATTCCAGGAAGCGCTGGGCCTGGAAGTGAGTACTCCAGTAAGTTTTCCAGTTCATGGTAGGGTAGTTGAAATCGACCAATACCAGGGTGTTTGGTAGGACTGTCATGGTTTCCACTGTCCAGGTAGGTGGAGTGGTGGTCCTGGGTCATGGAGGGTAATCTGTAGCAGGCCACAGTTTGCATTGCAGTTGTGGCTGATGTTAGCTGCACATGGATGATCTCAGAGGTATCATGCTGCCCCACTAACCTGGAGGTGTAGGTATCCCTGATGAATATGGATGCACCCCCCCATGTCTGTGTCAGTCCATTTTCTGTGGCCAAAATGTGTGGTATGGGTTGTAGTCTGGTAGTGCTGGTGTGATCTCAGGATCTTTAAAACAGGTTTCAGTTACTGCACAGCTATTGACATTGTCCATACTGAGGAATGCTGTGAGTATGTGCATTTTGTGATTACAACTCCTGGCATTGAGTAGCATAACCCGCAATGATTTTTCTATTGTGCTGTTTATGGAGATGGGATTCACCTTTGAGCCTTGCCTAAAAAAGGCACCATGGGAGTGCCAAGAGCCTTGGCCAGTATTTGAAAACCTAAGGCTGACACATGCAAGCCGGTATGGTATTGTTGCATGCATGTTTCCCATCTGTGATTGTTTTTCATCTTTCCTGTAGGTAACCTACCGGTAAGCAATAGAAAGCCTTAAACTGATAAAAGTCTTCTAGCTTCCAAGATAGAGTTTTGGAGTGATTATCAGTGTTCTGTATTTTCTTGCTGTACTTAACTGTTTTCTGACTACATGGTGATTTATCACTGTTTATTGTGATCTGGAAGCTCTGTTTATTCACATATTATTTCTGTGATGGCCTGCACTTTAGAGGTTCACAGATAGGTAGTAGGCTATCTGCCCAAGGGCATTTAGAAGCATAGCTACAGTGTGTTGCCTTTCTCTGCACCATTGATGAAGTAACTGAGCCTCTGTCAAGCATAGCCAATAAAGTGATTCCAGGCAGAGTTGCCAGAAGCTGTTGAAGACTGGGGTGGCGGAGAGTGATAGGGGCACTTAGTGATCTAAAAAGGGCATGTTAACATGAAAATTCAACACCATTCAATTTCCCCAACAGATCTTGCAGCTATAATTCTGGAGGCGTTCCCCCACCCCCTGACTGTATGGTTCTGGGACATATGATCCCAGAGGTGTATATTCTGTTACCTATTCACACATCAAGGTTTCTCTTGAAGTGTGTCAGTGAGGGGCTATGCCTAATGTAGTTAGGAATTTAATGTATAGTCTCTCATTTCATTTGTTATGTTTTTATTTCAAGAGTAAGTGAAGCTCAGTGGGCTTGTGCACCTCTGCCATTTGCTTAGCCTAGCTTACACATTCATCTAAATATAAAATAGGCAGAAGCAACGTTAATGTCAATAGTGTAATGGTTACAGCATTCGCATAGTATCTGTGCAGTCATGGTTCAAATCCCAATAATGTCAGAAATGTTTTTCATGTTAAAAAGTATACCTTAACCACAGCTTGCATATTTAGGTAGTAATCTTCAGTATAATAAACATTTGAAACACCCATATAAACCCATGTATGCCAGAGAGTAAAGTCAACAGAGATTGTAATGTTATGTAAGCACATAGTGAGATGTTACTACATTGAAATATATATATCCTAAGTAGTTAGCAGATGTGACCGTGTTTGCTCGCACAGGTTATACGTTTTTAAATTTCATTTAACTGTGTTTAACTGCTGCTTTAATGTCACACAAACACTTTTAAACATGCTTACAACTGCTTAAAAGAGCCTTATTCTGGAGTAAAAAACATTTTTAAAGCATCGCAGGTCTTGAACCCTGGACCATGCACATCATAGTCGTGGACCTTATCACTAAGCCATCTAAGCTGTATACATGTTTCATGGATTTCAGACTACACCTTGTACTATAGGCATTCCACAGTACTGACTACAAATGGGACAGTCACTTTGTGTACATATGTACAGTACATTGTAATGTACTGTAGTTTGTGAATCAACATATACAAGTCTACATATGTATAACTGTTAAAAAATTAATACTATCTATCTATCTATATATATATATATATATATATATATATATATATATATATATATATATATATATATATATATATATATATATATACATGTCAGTGATGTGTGCACATAGATATATATATATATATATATATATATATATATATATATATATATATATATATATATATATATATATATATGGATCTACCTGACTTGGTCGACAATTCATATAGTCGACAGTTTATTTGGCCGACAGTTCATTTGATCGACAAGCATTTTAGGTGGGGGGCTTCGCCCACCACACCCCCCAATGTGGGGGGCTGTGCCCCCCACACCCCCCCTAACTATATATATCAACTCAGGGTTGCACAACATTGGGGAAGGGGCAAATGCTTGTTGATCAAATGAACTGTCGATCAAATAAACTGTCGACTATATGAATGTCAGGTAGATCCATATATATATATATATATATATATATATATATATATATATATATATATATATATATATATATATATATATATATATATATATATATATATATATATATATATATAACATACCAAAAAAAGTCCAGCACTAAGGATAAATCCACAAAATAAGTATCCACAGCCGTCTTTGAAGGAGAGCTTTTATTAAAGCCGTGCAGTCACCCCACAGACCGGTTTCGCTTTCACCAAAGCGTCATCAGTGTGTGACGACAAACGTTCAGTTGCTTATTTAAATACAAAACCAACATGCTGCTGTTAAAGTAACCCTTACCCCATTAATTTATCAGGTTATGCATGCTATCTTGTAACCAAATCAAATGTTTTTCTGTCGATAATATCTGTAAATTTCAATATTTACATTCCATACATAATAATAATCACTGTCATTTAACATAAAATGTGCAACTTACATTTTAGATATATGCATAAATTTATACACATACCTAAACAAAAAACCATTCTTGATCCCTAAACTTATATTCAATATTTAATATGTATTAGATTACCAATGGTCATTAAGACCTGGTTTATGCATGGCACCCAAATTAACAATCCATCTTCTTTCTTTTTGATCTAATATGTTATGTTTTGCCCTATCCCCCTTGCTTGTATCAACTACCCTATCAATACCCACAAATATAAAGTGTGCCGTTGTATGTTCCAAGGTGTGTTTATACAATGCACTCCTAACTCTCTTACACTTTATATCACTAACATGTGTTGCTATTCTTAATTTGAGCATGCAAGATGTCTGGCCTACGTAAAATGCTCCGCATCTGCATACCGCCATATATACAACCCAAGGTGTATTGCATGTTATAAGACTTAATATATCATAAACTTTGCTTGTATTGATAGAAGTAAAAGAGGATGACTTGGACATATATATATATATATATACAGTTACATCTATAGCCATATATAAACATCTATGAACACACTTCATGGCACAGAAGCAATCCAAAGGAACTGAAGTGTACACAAAACACATGCAGCTCTGGTATTATAACTATTAATATTAACTTAATTCACCATAGAAGGGATGGTTGTTGTGTATCTGGAGTTTGGGGTGGGGGAGGAATGATGGGTAATGAAATTATGCATCAAGGAGAGCCTGGGTTTGATGTTCAATAAGTGAACTGGAGGTGTATACATGGAGTATAGAGACAATAAAAAAAGGACACAAAACAAGAACCTTTCTCATCCCTAATACACCCTGTGAGGTCACATTGCAACACTTAATTCCACACACATATGAACATTAACATGTATCATACATATGTACACCAGCCGACTGTCACATTTGTTTTCAGTAGTGAGGAATGCCCGTAGTAAAATGTATATTCTAAAAACCATCACATTTGTACATATCTCAGATGCCTTAGTGGTAAAGTCAGTGACTGTGGTGTTCATGGTCCCAGGTTCAAGGGCTGTGAATTTATTTTGAGGGCCAGAATAAGGGCTGTTGGATGCAGGTTGATTGAGGCACATTTAAGCAGTTGTAAGCGGTTTTGTACAGGTGTGCGCGATGGTAAGCGGCGCTTAAATACAGTTAAATGGATAAGCGCTTCACAGGTGTAACCTTTGCTTACTGTCATGCAGACCATGGGCAAACTTGCTTACAACTGCTTAAATGTGCATTAATCACACTTTCCCTACCAGTGCCTGCTCAGAAAGGTAAAATAATAACCACTTCCAGGATTAGAACCCGCAACCATGTACACCATCCTCAGAGTAATCTACCACTAAGCTACCTGAGACGGTTGTGTAATCAGACAGGTTAAAACACAAGGACTGTGTGGAAATAGGACAAACCGCCATGTACCCAATGAAAGATGTATGCTATATATATATATATATATATATATATATATATATATATATATATATATATATATTATATATACAGATGTACACACACACACACACACATATATATATATATATATATATATATATATATATATAGAGAGAGAGAGAGAGAGATACATGTCGATATATAGAGATATACATATATGTAGCTATATAGATAGGTTAAAAACATCTACACATCTATGGAGGTACATATAAACGTATGCAATAATATATATTATATATCTATATCTATATCTATATGCATATATATATATATATATATATATATATATATATATATGTATATGTATATATATATATATATATATATATATATATATATATATATATATATATCTATATCTATATCTATATATATATATATATATATATATATACATACATACATACATGTGTGTATACAGCATCTGAAGTGTTCAAATCTGAGTATAACATGGACCATAGCAATCACACATTCTGCCACCCCCAAACAATATGAACATAACATATGAAGAGTATATGCCAATACACTATTACAAATATGTCCTATGGACATGAGCCAAATAGGTTTAGTCACCAACACAACTACAATGACTGTAAATATCCATGACAGAAATACACAGACATCTTTCATTTAGCAAAACTTTATTACATTCCAATGTATTGCCAAAAGGATTCAGTAACTAACATTACCTGCATGCTATACAGGAAGCATTTAACAGTGCCTTAATGAATCAGCCTGCAATTACCATAGTATTAGTCCACTAAGGGATAGGTGTTCACATAGGGACTAACCCCCCCACACACACATATAGAATATGTATAAAAGCAGTTCCTACACACCTGCATCTGCTGTGTACACCTACCAACATCTCCCCCACACCCAAACTAATTACAACAATACATACTGTCATACCATAACCAATTATTCACCCACTGTACGACATCTGCTGAAATCTTGACATACCTGGACAGAGCCACACTAACATGGCCCTATGTGAAATAGTTGCTGTTATACAATGGAACAGCTGCTGATGTTACAAGGTTTATTTGAACTAATCCTGTTTCAGAGGGTTGAAAAGTAATTACACCAGGAAGTGTTACCAATTACTGATTATCAGCACAGCATGATACACATTTACACCAAACTAGAGATGTCTGAGGAGCACACTGTAAACCCCCTAACATTATATGCATGGCCATGCAGTCTTGAGCTGCTCAAACATCCTGACCAGGCTGACACATATGCAGAAGTATTAGGCACATATAAACCCTGCACAAGTAGCAATGTTCAGAAATATAACAACAGTACTCACATTTAGACCAAATCTTCTAGGCATTACACAGAATATATTTGTGTTTGTCAACATACAGCTGTTGCAATGGATTTCAGACAACACTTTCAGGCTGTCTTCCTCACAAGTAAGGCAAAGGGACAACGCACAAGTGGAGTACTCAGTTATACTCCACTGTTGCCATGGTATTGACTAATGGAGTAGCTGCACAGCTGATTTGCATGTAATTAACTACTTTGGAACACCAATTGGTGATCAGGATAGCACATGTTACTGTTCTCTAACTATAAAAGGATGGCTTGTCTCACATTCAAACCATCTGTATATACCTGCAGAGCAGTACAAAATACCCAACAGAAGATTGAAACACAAACCGAAAAAATAAAATAAAATACCAGTCAATAACACCTCCAATTACCAATAAGGTATGTATAACTTTTAGTATGTCTGTGTATGTAGTACCTGTTCTGTAATAATTACAGTGTAATCAATGCATATAGTGGAAATAGCTATCTTGTAGTGATGTATTGTTGAGCAGTAGCACTGTCTGTAGTATTCTATGTGTGTACTGCTGTAGGTCACAAGGCAAACTCCTCATACACCACAAGGGATGATATATATGGGCTTGGAATTCACCAATTCTTTTCCAGCCACTGTCAGTGTCAGGGTTGGTCCAACAAGTATGGGCTATAACAGGGGATAGTATATGTTGATATAGTGTAACAGTAGACATATGTATGGGTGTATTAGTGAGATGAACATGTCAAAGGTGGGCTTACTTTGCAAATATGATTTGCATTGTGGGATATTGTGCCAAATTCTAGGCAGATCTGTATTCCATTTTACATAGCATGTGTGCTATGATATGCAAACATTAGTGATGTCTATTGGCAATTACAATACTCAATAACAGGATACATATGAATTGTAGTCATCTGGCAGTTTAGCAGCATGATAGCAAAGAAAACTGGAAGAGTTATGTAACTATCCATGCACATAAGATATGTAATATCCACGTCTGTAGTATTTTATTTATTTTATTTTATTTTATTTTACATTTGTTGACCGGGCTAGTCTAGCTGGATACATGTCCTTTTTCAGTAGAGGCCCGGGGAGAAAAGCTCCAAACATAAAGAGAAAACACAATACATTTACATGTAGTAGAAATAGCATAACATAAAGACAAAAGAAAACAGTGAGCTTACATACTGATTAAATGACATTCACAGAATTGTATAGATAATCTTAAACATGGTTACATTGTGAAGCCGAGAGGTTAAGTTAATAATCTCTGGGATAGGGAAGAGACTAAGGTGGAATGAGACCTTTGAGATTAGTCTGGTTTAGGACAGTATTGTTTGCAAGCAATGACAGCTGTGCATGTGTACATGTTATGCAAATGTGTAGTGACCCTTGTTACGGGGCTGGGCCAAATGGCTTTGTGAACACCTACATAGAGTGGATATTGAGAGTAGAGACACACTGGTTGAACTTTTAGGTTTGTGTAGCCTAACCTCTCATTGCCAACCTAACAGCCGCTTGCAAATACTGTATGTAAGGTTGTGCACAGTACTGGTAATGAAGCAAGTTGCATATCATCTTTAACTCCAGTGTAACATCTGCAGTAGGAGTGTAAGATGTAGGAGACTGCTGCCCATGTGTAATAGCTGCTTCATAGGTGATGGCTTACACTATCTGATTATATCCTGATCATGTTGATAGTGGCAGCATAGTCTATTGATATTTGACTCTGTTTGGGGAATGGGTGTCCATGCCCAACAGAGCTCATGGTTCTGATGGATATGTGAGCATATACCCAGAAAAGGATACAGACCTGTTGACACTTGCATCATCCGTAATCAACTATCAGGATGTGATGTGCTCCTCAGGTGAGGATTGCTGCTAAAGTTAGCTACTATGTTTCTGTAATAGCCAGTGCTGTCACAACCATAACACAAATATTTACTTGTGAGCATCACCGTCTAAAACATCTTCATAAGCAATAAGTAAACTAAATACAGTACTTAGTACTTGTAGTACTGAATGCTCATACAGGCATGTCCACTAGTCAGCTACTGGTGTTTACGAATGTCAGCTTTGTGTATGTGGCCATCCTGGGGGAATGTAATCTCTATACCATGTACACTATACCAAACCCACTTAACACCACACCCCACACATTGTCTGGGATGCAGCTACAGAGGTAAGCTGGAAGGCAGTCCAGTCTATAGCCATGACTGGACTGGACAGTCATGAGGTGTAGGTTAACACATGCATCTCATCACCACACTCAACACATACCCTTACCAGAACACAGTAAGGACACCCACACATACTACCAGAAATCACACACATTCACAGAGGCTTTTAAGTATCTAGCCAAGCAAGAGACCTCCCAAGCTGGATAGACAGACAACAAAATACACAAACCGTATGACATAGTTTGCCAGATTGTGCCACTCTTCAGAACACATGGCCAGAAACATGCCCAACAGTACTCATTTGTGAATGCAAACCTTAGCACTATGTTACACACCAAGCTATACGAGGGCAAACATACTGTCAGCTGCCTGTCTGCCATGATTAGCCACATACCTATACACTCTATCCACCTTTTGAACTATACACATGGCTCTGGCATATTATATGTTGTTGTGCAGGACCTGTGATGCAGTAGCCTGGACTGCATGGAAACACACATGTAGGAACTGTCAGGTCTTATAGCCCATGCAGGTATGTCCCAAGGCCTGGGTAGCATTCTGCCATTGGCCAGAATGGTACTGCAGTACAGGGACAAAAGGACTGTATTCCACAATTGTCTAATGTACTGATGTAATTCAAAGGGTATCGAGTATCTCTCTGCCTGGGATAACATGGGTGACAGACCATGATGCTTTGCCAGACAGGGCCTGCACCTGTCACCCCTGGGAATCTGGATACTGGCTACGGCTCATGCTTCCCCTATAGTGCCTTCATCATGCAAGGTTCAAGTGAAAGTCCACTGCTGTAACAGGGACAGCCAAGCAATACACTGCGGGTCTCGCTACTCAATGATACATTTCAGAAACTCAAAATGGACTCACTTATGTCAATCCTTAACATGGAGAACATATCTGTGCAGTGACTGAGATATAGTTCAAAGCTCCGGAGAGCACCCCTACATGACCATGTTATAACACATACCTCACATCTTGCCCATTATCCTTTATTGGAACACACGGGATGCAGGTGTGTCCATATTCCTGAAGGATATGTACACCCCCATGCTAGTTGCACTTGCATAACTTCAGATGCATTATGCTGAGCAACTACCTTTGTGCCAAAGTGGAATCCAAATTGCACCTTGCGACAGATCACCCACCATGCCTCAGAATTCTCAACTGTCATATTGAGCTGTAATGGGGAATATTAAGTTTGAGACAGAAAACCATAATAATGGCTACTCTCAACTATCCCATTATGAACTGGGAAGACATCTCATGAGCCAACACCTGTGCTCAATGCATGTTGGATTTCATTAACCACAATGACCTGGATCACCATAGTCACACAAACAGAGCTAACAGTATGCTACACATAGTCAGTCTCAAAAGCCAATGTTATGCTTCTTAAGAGCGAAGTGGTGACTGTCATGGCACCAATGCAGATGGACAATGCATGTGCAAATGCTGAATCCTACACAAATGCACTTTAAGCACTCACATAAGTGCAGTGATTGTGCTATTGAAACAGAACCAAGATTCAACCAAACACAAACAGGAAGGCAAACTGGTGGTACCCTGCCTTAAACTGTACCACAGAAGGTAGAAACTGTTGCAAGAGTGAACACACATGAGTGGAGGTGATCCCTGGTCAGCCTCAGTAAGATGCAGATACACCATATAAAACCACACAAAGCCACTGTGAAAATAATCAGCCACATATTATGAGGCCAACCACAGAGCATTCTATAGCTGTGTCATGAATTGTAATGGCAACAACAAGATCTGCCGTGCTGCACAGCACTATGGCATGGGAAGTACTGCACCTACAGAAATAGCACCTGTTCATCCAGATAGGGTCTTGGATAACCTAAACCCACTCACACCTCCCCCCCAACAGGTACACATATTTAAATATTCATGTACACTACAGAGTCCCTGTAATAACAACTATGCAGGTACAAGCTGCATTATCTAAAGCCATACATACAGCTTGCCTGGGACCTGTCAACATCCCAGGGTGTATTTTACACAAATGTCAGAACAATTTGCCCTCCGCATACACATCATGTTCAATCATAGCTTCATGTCAGGCTGTGTACACACTGAATGGTGCACAGCAACAGGTATCACACCCCACAAAGGGGGAGACACCATTGATAATGGGAAATAGTGCCCTACTACCTTGCTGAGTCCGGTCTGTAAGGCCATGAACCTCGATTAACCTATTTGATGCAGTCAGTACAGGTGTGGATGACAGTAAGGTTGATTCACACAGCATATCTTGACCTTGCCAGGTCTTAGGACACCATCACCGATACTGTGTTCCAGCTACACTCAGTAAACTAGGTGTATATTCCTATGTCACAGGATGGTTGGTAACTGGACTGCTGGCAGAACCAACACTACAGAAGGTGTCTGAGTAATATACGCACATCAAACCAGTGCCAGCTACAGTAATACAGGGTTCATTCCTGGTACTCTCCCTCTTCGTTATCTATACCACACAGACTAAAACAGAAGACATCTGCCTATTGAAGTTGGAAAATGACTATGAACTAGGAGCAACAGTCGACTCAATGAGTGCTGCGGGCAACATACAGAAGGGCCTTTGTGGGTCAGATGTGTGGTGTGTGATGTATGGCCACAATCTCACAGCTAAGTATTGCATTGTCATCCCCTATGTTAAAACCCTGTACCCATGAACTACCACCTAGGCAGCGGTCAACATAATGGAAACTGTGTGTATGGGATGCAGCTGGACAGTAGTCCTTCTTTTGATAGTCACTTCACCACACCAGTCAGGTGGTCATAAGTGGCACCCCTAATCATGACAGGGTGCCATCCATGAATATAGATATCATTGTTCAGCCATACTCAACACTCAAGTGACCCATAATAGATCACATATTTCCTTTAAGGGTTATTGGCCATGTTCAGATGGCCTACACCGGCCTTCCCAAACCCTAGCTCCACAATATAGCATGATGCCTACCCTGAATAAAGCCATGTCCAACCCAGAGATGTTGGACATGCTACACTTACACATCCTGATTTCAAATAAACACATACTTCATGGGCATCCACCTTTCTAGTACAAGGATCATAACATGCCTGACAGTTCCCTGTCCCATACACTTTACATACTCCTGCCATACTATGCATCCCTGTCCAGCAAAACTGCACATTACCCCTCTTTGAGACATGGTGTGATGGCCGCATGGCAAATATATCAGTAACCCTGTGGATCAGTTCTGTGGCACTGCTTGAACTGGCCACTGAAAGTTACCTGTCAGTTGGCTACAGCAAGGTAACCTTTCAGCCTAGGTTCATAAATGGCCCAGAGCATATAGCCTACTAGTTCACTATGACCATACATGCTATAGTTGATATCCAACCCTGCAAATACCATCAAGCTAGCCATTGTCCCATGTGTTTCACATGTGCAACACAGGTGATACATGGCAGGACGCTATGCTGCTGTACAGTGTCATGTAGATGTAGATGGCAAAGCACATACATGTAAAACTTTCTGTGAGCAAGTCTGCAGGGTCACAGGTCATGTCCCTTAAGGCTGTGTATGACTATATATGTAACATATACACAGCATTAAGGTCTCTTTCATTAATGTGAACACATCCAGGCATGTGCTGATAGGTAAAGACACCAGTACAGGCAAACAGACATATCCACATCAAGACAACATCCACATGGAGTATGAGCAATGTCATCACTTGACACACACATATATGGTGATAACATCAAATCACCAGTAAGTGTCAAATGTGTGTGAGTTAAACATGTCAGTGGTGTTAGTGTCATGCAGATTTGCAAAGACATATTTGTAATCATAATAAATGTGATACACGTGTATGTGCAGCTGTACATCTGTACTTCTTTGTGAGTTACTGTGACCTGTCTCCATCATTATGTCTTCTAGGTATGCCATGTACCAGGCTGCCACCCGCATGGAGGATGAGGTCCTCATTCCATACCTCCTTGACAACCATGAAACACTCTTCAGTTGTGTGCCACAGGATGCACAGCACTGGGATGCCCAGTGGGAGGAACTTCGCAGGAGGGTAAATTATGTTGGTGGCCACAATCACACCTATCAGCAGGTGTGCTGACACTGCACTGACCTCATTAGGTGGGCGAAACAGCGTGCAAACAAAATTGCCAGGGAACAAGCTACAACAGGTGGGGGGCCACTCACCCAGCCCCCACTCACACGTACAGAGGAACTACTGGCCAACCTGGGGACACCTGCAGAACTCCATCCACAAGCTTTAGCTGGTATTGTGGAGGTGGGTGTTTCACAACCACTGAGCCAGAAGTTGCCTGGTAAGTCACTACTGCACATATAACACAACTATATTTAATATAGTTACATGTGTTACTGTACAGAACTGTGGTGGTGGTGCTGCGGTAGCATTGTTACCTCACAGAAAGGCGTTGTCCTGTTCAATTCTCAGCGAAAGCATCTTCTGTGTGGAGACATGCGTGGATGGGCGTACCTTCGTTGAAGGTTGTGCATCAGAGCTGGCAACTCGGTATGTAAAAATCTACTGCCAATCATTAGCGGACTGGAGTTCTGCTGTGGCGACCCCTAACCGAGAAAAGCTAAAAGATACAACAACATGTGTTACTGTACAATATGTACAATATTTAATGTAACATCATATGCAAGGCATGTATGCACACATGCCAGATACTATAGTTTGCTACTCTATGTATGCATAAATGTGCATACTCTATAGTATAGTCTATTGTACTGGCTTATGTGCTAACATGCACATTGCACCCTGTAGCTATCACACAGGTGTGGATAATGATCTTACTGCTGTGACACTCCTATTTAGGTACCTCTGGCATTTCACAGTGAGAGCAGCCTGTTGCAGGTGAGATTGTTATTTATCAGGCTTGATAATGCACAGATCATATTAATTGTATGCTATCTGCCATGTGGCCATTTAACACATGTACACATAATGTATGGTGGGCTTGTTAATATATGCAGGTCAGACCTGCAATACATCACAGTGGTTACCCATGTGGAATAATTGAAGACTATATGAAACACCTACACTGAAACTTACAAACTGTCATTGCCAGATGTGTGGACAGCTGTAAATACAATGGTGGAGGTGTGGTTCACTGTAGGGACATGTACTGCAGATCAGCATTACACATGTGGGGAATACAAACAGTACTATACAGAGAACATATGTGTGCACACACTCTAAATGTTTTGGAGCTGGAGTATGACCAGCCCACAGGATTCACCCTTGTAGATTATACCCTTGCTATGAATGTCACACAATGTCATGTGCTATCTGACATGTCCATGACATTTTGTGGGCTGACTGCAACACTGGTTAACTATCCTGCAAAACATGATATCTCACATCCCAAACCTACCACCCTTTGTCTGCAAAACCCTGTCCTCAGTGGAGCATATGACATCTATTGGTGTATGTCATATGGGACAACACTGACATATGAAATAGATGCCCATCACAACCATTGGACAAAACATGTTTACACATGGCCATAGAGGATGGCCAGAGACATGAAGCAACACACACAGTAGAAGGGATGTACATGTGTGTATTCCCTGTTGTACATTGGCTCGACACAATACAACTATGGCCTTTATGTAATGGTGATATTGCAGATGCGACACACTAAATATCATACAGGCCTGTGCACAGCTTGTGAGGCATGACATCAAACCACCACATAACATGCCCTGAACATCTTGAGTGAGTCACGACATGAAACTTTCACCTATACAGTACCCAAATACATACATGTGTTTTACAACATACACATACAACCACATCAGGCCACAGATACAGTACATTTGCCTTGCTGGTGTTAGACATCACTGTCATGGTTGCTCCTCATGTGTGTGAGGTACACAGATGACATGTAGGACATGGAGTACCACTAAGTTAGCCATGTGCCAGGCATCAGCAATATGGTTGCAGATGTGCAGGGGTGTCATCTGTATACCCTTCAGTGACCTGTGTCACACATTCCACATTAGGGTTTAGTGTGTATACACCTCAGTGATGTGGGTCACATTCCACATTAGATATGTATTGTATCTGAACACAGTCATGGCTATGAACTGTGTCTGTAACTCACACTATATAGCAATAGTGAAGCCACATGATGCCCTGCAATGGCTATGTACATCAGCTCAATGTGCAGTATGTCACTGTATATCTGTAGGACGGACTGACAACATTGTGTCAGCTGAAGGTCCATGTTAGTATAACACATCCCTGCATTAGGACACCATTACCCCACTGTATATTTGAAAGGACACCATTGTGTTAAACATGTATGCATGTCATTCAACACATCAGCAGAAGACATGTCATACTACATGTGATTGGCAAAGTCATATGCCACACATCAGGCTGGTGTACGGTTAACCTGGGCTGGTCTGTGGCACCATTGCAAAGTAGGGATAGCCATATCAAACATGTGTGTACAACCACATGCACATTGTCTGTAGACTCAGCTCAGGGGTAAGCAGAATAATGCTGAACAGACATGCACTGCTTCGGGAGAGATATGCAATCTAGGGCAGAGGCAAACATAGTATTCACTCAACATACCCTTCTGCTCATGTCCTCCTCACACATAGGGGCAGTGGCCAACACAAAGCATCAGTGACAGATGTACACAGGTCAGCGATGGTCTGTTACAATGTGGGGTATGTTGCACAAAACATGGCAATGCGGTGCAACGGTGCATAGTGCATCCATTGTGTTGCAGGTTTGGGGCATAACCTTCTAACACAAATGGTGCAACACAGAGATGTATGCAAACTACTAGTATAATTGTGTAAGGTGCATGCCTTCTGCTATAACACATGCATGCTGTTGTGTGCAACTCAGGGATGTATGATAACTACATATCTAAACTGAATGCCTTCTGCCATATCACATGCATGTTGCATGCCGTTGGGTGCCATATCATGTGTTTGTCTGTATATGTCTGTGTCTGTGTGTCTGTCTCTGTGTGTCTGTACTGTGATGTATAACTTGTAATGTACAGTTCTTGTCTGGCCCTCACAGGTGTTGATGTAGGTGCATTGACCTCCTGTGGTCCACCTGATGCTAGTGTCCCCACTGACTCTAGCAGTGATTATAAAAGTATGATTGAGGCACAAGCAGGGTTGTCAGGGGCTGAATCTGTGCCATTGGTTGCCATTCCACCTGTATCCCCCTCATCCCCGCACACAGTTCTCATGCCTACACATACCACATCACCAGTGGCTATAGTGGAAGGACAGTTGGCAGGTGGTAGCATGGAACAGGAATGTGTGGAGACTATGGAAGGTGTGCCTGCACACCATGATCCCAGCCAACTGACTGGTGATGTCCCACACAGGCATGTGCCCAGGGCTGCTCGTAGGAGGTCTTCTGGCCAACATGCCCCTGGAAGACATAGCACATCAGCTGGTGTCACCAGATGGATGTTTCAGGCTGTAATGGAGGCACAGGCACATGTTGAATGGCATAACAAAGAAGTTCTGAGGCTTCAGAGGGCTGCTGTTTGTTCTTTAACTGACAACATCCAGGCAATTGCAGATGCTCACCATCATCTTGCAGATGTTTTGGATAGATGATTGGGTGACATGGTGGGAGTCCTTGATCGTGGCATGTCAATCCTCGAGCATGGAATGTCTGTGCTAGAACATCTGGTGGGAGTAAGGCATCAGGCACGTGGACGTAGGCCAGCTACATCAACTGTTGAAGGTCTATGTGAACATGCTTCTTCACATGCCTACTCTCATAGTGGCGGTAGCAGCAGCAGTGCAACTGGTGCTGTGCTGTCCACACCAAGACATAGCAGGCCAAGTGCACATGGTCCTGGATGGTCCCAACAGGGACACGGTATCAGTGGACATGTGTCATCAGACAGTACCCAATCTGGACCTCTGCCTGGTAGTGGCCGTGCAACCCCTGGCAGGCGCAGGTCACATGGTCATGGCAGGACACTGTGAACTATAAAACCTGCCCTGTACAGTCTGCAGCTGTCAGTAATATCCCTGTGTAGGCCAGCCACATGCCAGACCTGTGTGCATACATGCACACACACACACCAGAAACAAATGTAGGGTGCCTCAACACACACACGCATAACATCCGCACATGCCCAATGAGAAAAAAGGCCCGAAGCCACACATGATGTCATCCAATGGTGCAACCTGGGCCTCTGGCAAACATTATCACCCTGTGCATATGATGATGCCTGTGCCGCATCCCTGTCATCCACATCATTGGTGCAGGGACATGCTCATATGGTCTGATGCACAGGGTGAACATACTAGGAAGACAATTGTAGATTACCATTGTTGAATAGTGTTGACAGGCAGCAGACATACCATGTACTACAGTTATAGAATGCATTTTGTACTTTTGACAGTATGTATCATGTGTAACAACAGTAACTGCATGTTGATCTTGATGTTCTGCCTTCCTCTTTCAGGTGTAATTGCATGTGCTGGGGGATGTCAGTGTTTTCAGTTAGTGTCCCATATGTAAATGTAGACTACTCACAGGTCTGTATGACAATACCTGCATGCACTTTGTAGCTTCCACATCACAGTTATAATCTCCCAAGTTTCAAACATGTTTACTGATCTAATGATCCAAGAGCATGATAACTGTGTAGGAAGCTACTGTGGCCAGAGCCGTCACATTCATAGTGGGTGACATCACGGGTATAGTTACCTGGAGCGGGGAGGAGGTAAAAGAGTGGTTTAGCAGATGACAAGGGTAAAGACCAGTGGAGAATGTGGTTTCCTCATTGGGAAGCAGTAATACCCACTCTCATGACAGGATGCAAACACACATACACACCCACGGAGTCACAGATACAGTAACACACCCACCCACTCAGGGATTCCCAGACACAGTAACACACACTCTGACACACACACAGTTGCCAGTGTTGGGATGAGAACCCATGCCTATGTGCAAATCATCATTTTAGTACTACGCAATTACAAGACGCACCACAGAGATTACACATGTATAGGTAGTCAGAATGGCCTAAGATTGAGGACATCAACAGGGATACTAGATTGTAGTGAGTGTATGCAGTGGGGGGGGGTTCATCAGTAGGCTATTGAACAACAAGCCTAACCCCAGGGCTTACACGTTTACAGGCAGTTAGAATGCCCTTCTAAGATTGATGACATCAACAGGGATACTAGATTGCATTGAGTGGATGGGGGGAGGGGGTCTTATCATTTTGCTATGGTAAAATACACTCTCACTCCAGGGACCAGACAGCAATACACACACACACACACACACACACACACACACACACACACACACACACACACACACACACACACACACACACACACACTGTAGCATTCACAAAGATATACACCTATGTCACACACATACAGACACTTGACATGTGTGAGATTCAATCCCCTGCCTATGTCTTGCTTTCTACACTTCACTCTGTACAGATGTCTACAACAGTGTACAGGAGAGTGAAAAACATTTGAGATGTATTTCCCACCATACGTGACATATATAGACACACATACACCCACACATGCCAGTACTGTGAATCAAACACCTGCCTTTCTCTTGATAGGTATTACAGAGTTACAGCACTATTGCACATGCTACGATGTGTACTGACTCTTTCCTTTGCCAACTGTGCTGATATATGCACAATATATACACAGGGGAGGTGTTACTGTTACAGGTGTCAAGAGGTTTGCCTTCAGTGTCACCCTCACTGCATTCTAAGTTGTGTGTCTTCCCCTTCAATTAACAAAACCATAGTTTAGCAGTTACACAGGTTATTGTAGGAATGGTTGTAACACACCTGTGAGCTGTCCTCAGTAATCATTCATCTGAAAAGTAGCCCCACCACTTAGTAGTTATGTCCAAACATCTGTCCATAACTAAAGTACAGCTTACTGTACTTTGAGCATATCACCATATACACTTGGCAATGTTGAGGCTGCATTGCAACGGCATGATGTACTAAGACAACAGTCACCTTTAAACATCAGACACTGCACACACATGGAATCTAAACACACATCAGTACATGTACACATATGCAGTCTTCATCAGTAAGTGGACTAGCAGGTCAAGAGGATACATTCCACACCTTCCCCATACCATGTGTGAAACCTAGCTGAGCATTACACCATAATGGATATTGTATTCATGTACTGGTAGGACACACATCCACCTTCACTGAGTAGCTAAGTGTACATTTATGCCAACAGTACATATCAGCAAGACACACACACAGCAATATTCCATGTCATGATCCCACAAACTGTTAGTTAACAGTTCCACTGTGAAGCCATGGCACTGTAATGGTCAACAGTGAGCACATCATATTTGCCACACACACATCATATTTGCCACACACACCTCATGATTGCTGGAAGAGTGCCAGCAATGTGCTCTGTTTGAGCTAGGCATTACACTTGTTCAAGCATGTGCTAGGTCTGTGGCTTATAAACATCTCACCCCAGCATGTTCTGGCTATTGTGGTAATAAGGTTAATGTCCAGACAGCACACAGCATGCATGGCTTGCAATTGTTGACATGGGGTATATGTAGGAGCTGTGGGTCACACATGGCTGTACATGTCATCGACATATAACCTGTAACTACTCAAGAACATACAGAGCATAGCTGTATTTTCCCTGAGTCTGTCAATACAGGCCATGTGTGTAGGTCCTACGATCCTGTTATTTGGGTATGTTTGTAGGCATTGCATTTGGTGGACAAATCTAATGACATACATGCCACATGGATTATTGTATGATATGATAGGTGTCATGGGTGACCAGTAGAGAGGGAGTATTACCTCTGTCAACATAGATATCAAACCTTATGTACTGTTAGCATTCAGCAGCCATGGACCTATCTTCCATGTGCATGCGTGTAATGATTGCAGCCAACTGTATGTACAAAGGACAACAACAGCTATGGTATTTCCATGTATGTTGTATGAGTGTGGGATGTACATATCCAGGGCATGTACATCTAGGTCATATCCAACCACGAGGATGTTGTTTACTGGTGTATAGCAACAGTCAACTGTGTTACTGCTGACAACATCTGAGGTAACCTGGTATGTGTAAAACTGACCTGGTTACAAACAGTGGTATCATTGCATTACATAACACATTATGCAACTGTGTCAGTATATGGGTACTTTGCACAGTTGATGTAGGACTAGGTACAGTCCACCAGTCGAAGGTTATTTGGTGTTGTACTATAATATTTCATACCACATTTATGGATGTATGTTGGTAGTCTGAGGACATGGTGGTGGATGTACATGAGGATACAACCTAGAATGCAGCATTTGCCACTGTCACCTGTACCTGCCTCATCTGCGATGAATTATGTTGGAGTAGTGGTCTTTACTTGTGAGTAGCCTTTATGAATATATGGACACCTCCACCTGGAGTGGTCCATACCAGTGTTATGGCCCACATGTCTGGATCTGAGTTATATGGTGATAGTGCTATTGTGCACTACAGAGACTTCAGCCAGGTGTTCCTCACTGACAGATGTCAGTATTCCCCATTGTAGGTTATACATTGAGCAAATGGATTACAAAAGCCATGCATCTAGCACTGGTTAGCATAAGCATCCAATGCAATTGTCTTGTAGGTGTCAGGGTGTTACTTCTATGTTTAGGACATTTGCCTTGGAATGGCACTATATGGGTAAATGCGACCTAGGTATTATCCACACTCCCTTGAATCATGGATGCATGTGATCTGTGATAAAGGCTTGTCTTCTTTCAGTCATGTCATCCCAGAATGACAGACACTGGACAACTTCATAATTACAGCAGGACATTGGCTCATTGATTTTGTCAAGCAGTTGCCACTCATACCATGACATCACTGCGAGTGGCACTATTGTGCTTGGTATCAAATGCTACATCGAAGGTGATGGACAGCAGCAGACATTGTGTAGATGACCAATGTCAGATATACTTAGTGGAGCAGTCCTGCTAATAATGACAACTACAAACACAGCTGGGTGAGGTCATCTTGACACATGCACCTCAGTACTATTAGACAATGGGGCTCACATATTATGCTTGCACATGCCACTGTTCCAAGTATAATGCCACTGGCAACAACCTGATATCAATGTATGCCTTTCAGGGCAGCAATTTGTGTGACACATGTTGTAATTTGCATCCACCCGTGTGTCCCAGTTAACCAATTGTCTGTCACTTCCACACATGCATGATTGTGTATACTTCATAGATATATACATATATATATATATATATATATATATATATATATATATATATATATATATATATCAGTATTCCATGTACATGTATGCATGTGTATCACACAGTACAGATGCAGATATATCATTTATGGGCCACATACAGGTATCTGTTAGTAAACCTGTATGATGTGCATATATATGTACATAACTGTAAACCTGTGTGTTTACAATAGAAGTCCATTACAATGTGTTCTGTATAAGTGTATGAGCATGCCCACTGTGGCCTTCTGTGGTTAGAATCAGACTGCATCCCAAACAGCCCTGTGCTACTAAGTGAATGAGTGTACCCACAGCCGCCTTGTATAATTTGAGTCAGTGCATTAAAACAAGCCCTTTGTTTCTATGTGTATGAGCATGCTCAGTATAACCTTGTGTAGTTGGAGTCAGAGTGCATCCCAAATGGCCCTGTGCTACTAAGTGTATGAGCATGCCCACTGTCACCTTGTGTAATTGGAGTCAATGCATCTAAACAAGTCCTGTGATTCTATGTGTATGAGCATGACCACTGTAACCCTGTATAGTGATAGTAGTTGTCCATTCCACAGATGGGCATACTCCAGTTCAGGGCTTGTTGTGCTACAACTATACCTCTCAGGCCTACCTATGTCTTACCTGCAGATGACGTGTTTGTTAGTACATACAGGTTGTAATGGACTCCTACCTTAAACACACATATTTACAGCTGTGTACATCTTAACTGTCAGTATCCCTGTTGATGTCCTCACTCTTAGAAGGGCATTCTGAGTGCATTGAAATATGCAATCTCTGTGTTGCATCTCATAACTGTGTAGTACTGTTACGACAGGCAGGAGTTCTGATCCCACCACTGGCAACTGTGTGTGTGTGTCAGCAAATGCCTGAGTGTGTGTGTGAATTTGTGTCTGCATCCTGTCATGACAGTGGGTTTTACTGCTTTCCAAACAGAAACCACCTTTTGGACTGACCTTTATCCTTGTCATCTGCTAAACCACCCTTTACCCCCCCTCCCCACTGCAAGTAATCAGTCTTGTGATGTCACCCAGCTCAGAAGCAGAATCAGATGAAGTGTAATTGTATAGGTTCTGTGGCACATACTCCAACTGCATACCACTCTACTAGTTACCTTTACATAGGCAAGACCTGTAAGCACAATACTGGCAAGTGTGTGTGTGTTTGGGTGTGTGTGACTACCCTGTAGCCAGGCATACACATCTGTTATGTCTTTTAGCATGCAGCACACCATGGTAGTCATCTGTGGTGAGTGGAGTCCACAAATTATTACATCGTTAGGACTAGAAAAGAATAGACAGTCAAGAATGACTAATGTTGGGTATGTTATTTTCCTGTGCCACTGTCGAGTAGTGACACAGAAGTGGTCCCCGGGGTGTATTTCCATACCCATCATTCCCGCACCCAAACTCCACAATCCCCAGGGTATATTTCCTTAGCCATCATTCCCCACCCCAAACTCCACATACACAGCAACCATCCCTTCTCTGGTGAACTGATTAAGAGTTAAATGTTATAATACAGAGGTTGTCTCTGTTTTGTGTACACGTCAATTCCTTTGGAACCCTTCTGTGTCACAAAGGGTGTTCAGACATGTTTATATATATGATTATAGCTGTGTCTGTGTATATGCATATATATATATATATATATATATATATATATATATATATATATCTATATGGGTCTACTTCATAAGATCAACAGACCATTTGATCGACATTCATTTGGTCGACAGCTCATTTGATTGACAACCAGTATTCAAGGCAAAAACTTGGGATTTTCCCCCCTCCCCAATGTTGTGCGACCCTGGAGTTGGTATATATAGTTAGGGGGGTGTGGGGGGCACAGCGAAGCCCCCCACCTATTTTCTTTAAAATGTGTAGTTTTGTTGTATTTTCATGTTTTAAACACCACACCCCCCTAACTATATATACCAACTCCCGGGTTGCACAACATTGGGGAGGGGGCAAATCCCTGTTAAGTGCCTTGAATACTGGTTGTCGATCAAATGAGCTGTCGACCAAATAAATGTCGATCAAATGGTCTGTAGATCATATGAAGTAGACCCATATATATATATATATATATATATATATATATATATATATATATATATATATATGTGTGTGTGTGTGTGTGTGTGTGTGTGTGTGTGTACACATCCCATAAGTGCATATATGTATTTAGTATTTATATATAACAGCTGTACATATGTAGACTTGTCTATGTTGTTTCACAGAGTACAGTACATTCAAGGGTACTGTACATATGTACACAAAGTGACTGTCCCATTTGTTTTCAGTACTGTGGAATACCTGTAGTAAAATGTGTATTCTAAAAACCATGAAACATATATACAACCCAGATGGCTTAGTGATATGTCTAGTGACTATGGTGTGCATGGTCCAGGGTTCAACACCAACCAAGGGTTGGTACTAATGTCATTTAGGACTGAATAAGGCACTTTTAAGCAGGTGTAAATGTGTTTTTGCGACAGTAAGCAGTAGGTACACACAGTTAAAAGACATGTAAAACTTGCAGTACACTTGAAATGCCCTTCTTTGGTAATCCTACTGATGTCATTCATTGTGACATACATCTCTGGGGAAGAAGTACTTCAGTAATGTCTGTGGTGTGTACTATAACTGCGTACTGCTGTAGTGTAATAAACTAGTTAGGTAGGGGATCAAATACCAGATATGACAGGTGAGTGATTGTGTGTGTGACTTTATCCACTGTAGTGGTGGTTGTAAGTGTGTGACACCTGTGGGCAATGGAGAGGGTGTTTTGCATATATTTTATGTTGGCCATACTCTATATTACAATATCAACCATACAGGAATAACATGTGTACATTAGCTGTGAGGCTGGGGTGCAAACCAATACCCATACATGTGACATCAAGGCCAGCCAATCACAGTTAGCAACCCCACTATTACCCAGAGCACACACTCAACCCATGTGTCATACACACACGCATGCCTAGGCAACAGCCAATATGAGGGTAGTACACTGCATATTGGCCACTGATAGTAACTATGCAGTGATAGCAGTGGGCTACAGAGGGCATGTCACCCTGACTATCTGTCCAATATGCACATACATGTACAGTGCACCTCCACCATGTTCCCCAATGGACACCTGCACCACCTATGGTGCCTTCACATGTGACTCACAATGGACATACTATGCCTGACAATATGCTTACAACTGCTTTACAGTGCCTTAATCACTCTGTATCCATTGGCCCTTGTTCTGCCTAGCAAAAACTAAACAACCTCTGCTAGGCTTGAACCCAGGACCATGCATACTATATCCAAAGTGATTTACCTCTAAGCCACCTCTGGTAAGCATAACCCTGTTGTATTCACAAACATATCATCCGGCCCAGTCATTCAACAGTACAGAGTATGTATTCTAACATGCAGATGTATGTGTGTGTGAAAATATATTCATGTCTACACAGATACAAATGTATGTATATATATATATATATATATATATATATATATATATATATATATATAGAGAGAGAGAGAGAGAGAGAGTGAGTGAGAGAGAGGGAGAGATATATAGATAGATATAGATATAGATATAGATATAGATATAGACAGATATATATATATATATATCCACATATGTGTATGCAGATATTATATCTATATAGGTATATACGGACATACATCTGTAGATAAGGTGGGAACGTAGCAGAAACATATATGTCCACATGTTCCATGAATGGGGTTGACAGGCACAAACAACATACGTCATGCACGAATAGGTATTCCCCCCCACAGCAAAACATATCTGACCTGCAATACACTACCAACTGTTGCAGATACCATAACCAGGACCTTACACAACAAGGCCACAAGATGTTAACAGTACCCCATCCCACCTGTATGATGTCAGGCTGGTATCAGTAACATATCATGCAGTACAGTCTCATAATGACTCCCATTTAGCAATCATCTGTTACCTTTGTTAGCCAGAGTCCCGTACTGTTGGCCTGTATTACAAAGATGTAGAATTCAAACAACAGTGGTCCCAGGACTGAACCCTGAGGTTCTCCACCTGTCACTTGTCTGGGGATGGATTTGATGACAGTTACACCGACAGTTTGGGTTCTGTCAGTAAGCCATGTGTCAAACCATTGAGTTGTATATGGATGTATGGCTGGATTAGTGTGTTAATCTATGTTTCCAGACTGGTGTATGATATTGAAGGACTTGACGAGGTCCACATAAGTGTTGTAGACTTCCTTACCCTCTTCAACAGCTATGCAGACTGAGTCAAAGCAGACAATCTCTTTCAGGAGGCAAGAGTGGCCCTCCATGAGCCCAATCTGTGTGGGGTCCAGTGTTTGAGGGTTGCCAATGTCTGTGTTCCAAACTTCCCTGATAATGCATTCCATGGCCATGCAGATCAGTCTCGTCACATTGATGTGACAGTAGTTCCAGGGATCCAAGGTGGATCTCCCCTTGTGGAGTGGGATAACTGCATCTGTGCACCACTCAGTGGGCACCAGGCCTGATGCGAGGTTATGATTACACATGACAGTCTGGTCCCATGGAGGATGTATTCTTAGCTGTGGATAGTGCAGTTTCTGCCTGTGTGGCTGTGATTACTGGCCAATGGAACTCTGTTCATATTGCCATTGGCCCTTTTGGGGGTGAGAGGGGGTGACTGTGGCACTAAACCAATCTTCCAGGATATTGGCACAATCCGTGGGAGTAATCTATGTAATGCCATTCTGTTGTAGCTCAGAGCACGTCTCAGCATTGCCTGTTAGTCTCATGTACTTTTGTGATGGCTTAGTGGTTAGTTACTGTGACTATAATGTACAGTGTCCTGGGTTCATGACCTGCAAAGGTGGGGTATTTTTGTCCGGCCAGGACAGCGATTAATGCATACAGACTAATTGTGGAAATTAGGTTAGTCACACTTAATACAATTCAAATGCCCTACATTGGCAATCCTGCTGATGTCAATCACTGGGGAGTACACCTTTGGGGAAAAGAGTACTCCAGCAATCTCTGTGGTGCATGCTATAACAGTGTAATGCTGTAGTGTGATATAGAACTCTGGTATGGGTTCTAGTCTCACACATGGGAGTTGTGGATTCTTTGGTGTCTGTTCCTATGCTTATGTAGAGAGTGCTGCATGTCTGGCTAGTCACACTCACTATGATTCATTGGCCCTACTTTGGCAATCCTGCTGATGTCACTCACCTAGAAATACACCTCTGGAAGTGCTGTAATTCAGTGATCTCTGTAGCTGCATAATGCTGTAGTGTGATACACTAGTTTGTTAGCTGTTCTAATACCAGACTTGGCAACTGTGTGTGTGGCTTTCTGTCTGAGAAGGGAACAATGCTTTTTAGAGTTTTCACACTCCTTACAATTCATATACTCAACTTTGACAAGGCTGCTGATACACCTCTGGGTAACCCAATAATCTATGTAGCACATCAGGTAACTGCGTACTGCTGGAGTGTGATTTAGAACTGTGGTAGGGTTCCATCCACAACCATGGCAGTTATGTATGTTTTGTGTGTGTTTCAATGTCTGTGTAGGAAGCAATGCATTATAGCCTACTCACTCGCAGGATATTTACAATGCCCTACTTTGGTAATCCTGCTGATGTCATTCCTTGTCAAGTACACCTTTGGGGACCAAGTTCCCTAATAATCCCGGTGGTGTGTCCTATAACATCTCCATGCAGTAGTGTGATATAGATCTTGGTCATGGGTTCTATACCCACACATATCAGTTGTGGATGTTATGTGTGTGTCTCACCATCTGTTTTGTGAGCAATGCATTTTAGACTACTCACTTGCAGGAAATTTGAAATGCCCTGCTTTGGTAAACCTGCTGATGTCATTCCTTGTGAAATACACCTTTAGGGATGGGGTAACCAAGTAATCTCTGTAGCGCATGCTATAACTGCGTAATGCTGTAGTGTGATAAACTAGTTAAGTAGGAGTTCTATTCTGAGACAGATGTGTTTGTCAGTCATATTGTGTGTGGAGGTAGCTGTGTCTAACCACTGGACATGTTGAGGAGTGGGTTTTGTAGTTTTCCTATATAGTGGCCACATTATATGTCACAATGTCCACCTCGCGAGGATTACAGATTTCAATCCGCCAAGAGACTGGGTTGGCAAGCCATACCCCTACATCTGGCAAAAGGCCTGGTGAACAAAGTAAGCAACCCTACTATTACCCAGAATATGGTCTGAACCCATGTGTCATACACAAACACACTTGTCTAGAAAAATCCCGCTATGTTGCTAGTACCCTGCACATTGTTGACAGATAGTAAGTATGGTGTGATTGCAGTGGGCTGCAGAGGGCATGGTACCCTGTCCACCAGTACAATAGGCACATAATTGCGGACAATGTGCCTTCACTATGTTCCCCACTGGATGTCTGCAACATATGTGGTGCCATCAAATGTGATCCACAAAGGACATATAATGCCTTACACACATGCCCTGTATGAACAGATGTCACTGACACCAGGGAATACCTATATCATGCTATCAATGCAGGTGCAGGGTCAACCTGCTGTCTGTTAGCAGGTCCTGCCACACCAGGCCAGGATTGGCACATCTGATGATAACAGTCTGTGGACATAACATGTGCCAGGCAAACCAGGTACACTTAAACATGTCACTGTACTTTAATGTGGGATGTGCACATCCCAGGCAATGCCCATGTCAAAAACTATCAAACACTGACATGGCATGCATTGCAAAGCAATGGCCACACACAATAGTAACCAGGATGACAGGATGGTTAATACAATACCCATCTGTGTGGAACATTGCAGACACTACACCCATGAACCATACTGCAGAACATTGTCAGGTGGCCTGATTCCAAGGATTACTCCTCACCCAGCCTTGTACAGCCATCTTGCACAGCCAACCACTACACACCCATGAAGCAATGCACACATGCATGTCAGTACTGGCACCTTGTGTCTGCGTGTGGGGGTATGATGTTCTCAACCACAGTCACACCCAGTATAACTCCCATTGGCATACTGACTGATGTCAGACATGTTCACATGCCCTAGCCCATAAAACCTTAGGATAACCCCTGTGGTGGATGTTATACCTGTGCATTACTGTAGTGTGGCAAACTAAGTAGTTAGGAAGTGTATTTGTGAGCCTGCCAAAGTGTGCCAATGTCTCTGAGTCCCTTAGAGAGTGTGGCTGTGTTGACAGTGACATCTGTTCATGTGGACAGCCATGTGTGCTACACCTAATGTATGTCTACTATATCTCTGTTGTAGATGTCGCTCACCAGCACACATATATGTTCTTACAGCACACCAACATGTCAGCTATGTGGCACATGGAGGAACTGCATGCACGTGTAATAGTAATGGCTAGTCAGTCAGGGGTTTGAACCCCTGTAATGGTAGGTGTGTGACAGAAGATGCTTAGGTTTTAGTCTCCCAGCCCTTCTCTGATGTACTTTGCCTCTGTCTGTCCCTCCCCCACACACTCTCTGGTGGATGTGGAGATGTACACCTGCTCAGCAGCAGCTTGTGTTTTGTAAGTGATGGTCATGATCAGGTGATGGCCTCTGCACCTATTGCAGTCCTCCTCTAGCTGATTGCATGTGGAACAGCTGTGGTGACATTCCCATAGCCAATTGCATGGAAACACAGTACAATATCTAGGAACATCATGTTGGTGTTTGCTCATGACAGCCGCTGTGAGTAGAACCTGGATCTGGTGTTTGGTAAACAGCATCATAGATGAAATCTGGATATTCCTCAAACAACATACACTGCGGAAAATAGCCTAAAGACAGGAGGGTGATGTGCCAGACATGACTACAGCATGTGAGTGTAGCTATGCTTCATTCAAACTACTGCCAGTTTAACAGGTTGTGTGTGGTAATGGCTAGTCTGCATGTTTTAATAACTGACAACACAGTGCTCTGTTTGTGAGGAAACCCCTAAATGTAGGGTCATCTGTGGACTGGTCAGTGTGTGGAACCATTTGTTTCTTGTGTTACTCACAGAACACACATCTGTAAACTGCAGAAACATAGCGTGAGGATTGCAGTCAGTACACAGTGACAGTGATGAGAGTTACTGACATTGCATCCCTGATTGGACATACATCACATGAAACAGTGGTACGACATTCACCGTCTGAGGTTATCACAGTGACATGCCAATAATGGGCCACTGTTCATAGCTGCAGTCACAAGTCATCTACGCCTTGGACAGATGTCATGCAGTATATATTCATGTGTTGTGCTCCCTCTGCAAATGTATGACATCTGTTGTCTAGGGTTAATGGTGATATCTATGCATGCTGTTATAAGTAATCCTGAATGCTGTTGAGTATTATTAAGCCTTGTCTGTGTTAAAACTGCAACACCATAGGCTGTATAGGATTGCAGGTCCCGGCAGAACCACCTGTCCATGGCACCGGGCACCAGCACGTCTGGGGGCCAGCCTTGGATCTCCACCTCTGTTGGCTCTGCACCACCTTCAGGTGGAACCACCACTGAGGATGGGGCTTGCCCCCCCTGGGAATAGGTCCAGACAGGAACTTGTCAGCCATTTTACTGTCCAGGCCGTGGTGCGTAGGGAGCTCAATAAGGGGTTTTGAGGCCAGCTACGCCAGCTCGAGAGCAGAGTGGCACAATTAGAGGGTGAGCCTGCCTCTCCTAGACAGCCCCCAGCACAGCCACCTTTGGGGCTGTGAAGGTACAGTGGTGGCTGCCCATGGGTAGGTACCTCCATCCCGTTTCCATTTGGGGGCTCATGGCCTTGTGACTGCCAAACACCCCTCCCCATCCAAGGTGTTTCCCACCCACATGTGTCATATACCACCCCTGTATGCTGTCTTGTCTGTTTTGTCTGTCATCCTACCCACCCTATCCTCCACGAGCATTCCTACTCTCCTTCCCCAACATCCCACTCTCACCTTACAAAAATGGAAACAAAAGGCCGATCTGTTCCCAGAATGACTTTTGCCCCAGACATAGCTGTCCATTTCACACACGTGTCCACTGGACACATGTAACCTTTTTAATTTTCAAAACAACATACTACTGTTGTCCTCACCCCTCTCTCAGGCACATGATCCTGGTATGCACATGACTCCTAAATGTTCCAGGAACACGTGATGCATATGACCCCAGTGTACACACAACACTACCGGTCCTTCTATGGTTACCCCATTTAACTTTTTAATGAAAATGATGTTGCACACAGCACCTTGTGAGAGTACTGTTCTCACATTATGATTGGACAGGAACAGTTTTGTTAATGTAAATAAAATGCTCAAAGTAATGTATTTGGGTAATGTACAAATGTTTGCATGTATTAATGACACATGTCTGTCTGAGGGAGTCTTGATATTATATAGGACAACACCACTACATAATACAGGAGTTGTTGGTGTTTTCCTTTTCATTCTGTTTTAATGCTTTGTTGTCACGTGGTTTGTTCTTGATATATCTATATATATCTATATCTATGTATGTAGATATATCTGGACATAAACACACACACATACATCTAAATAATGAAATACATTTCCTATACTGTTGAATGACTATGCTGGATGATATGTTTGTGATAACATCAGGTGTCTGTATATCTGTCATGGCTTAGAGGTAAATAACATTGGCTGTGATGTGCAGGGTCCTGGTTTCAAGACTTGCAGAGGCTGTTTTATTTGTTGCTGGACAGAACAAGGGCCGTTGGATATGGCGTGATTAAGGCACTTTTAAGCAGTTGTGAGTGGGTGTGCGTGGGTTTGTGTGACGGTAAGCACTGGTTACTTATGGTTACAGTTCCTTACACTCAATTGCTTAACCCATGTAAACAGTGCTTACCCCCACGCAAACAGGCTGAAACCTACTCACTGTTGCTTAAAAGTGCTTACTCCCATGCTAATTTCTTTAAAAGAAAAGAAAAAAGGGGTGATAGGAAAGTGGTGAAAAAGGGACACAGAGGGAAAGACAGTAGACAAGGTAGCTAGGGATGTGCAGGAAGGGTGTAGGGAAGGTCCATAGCTGCCCATTTCTTCTAAAGCAATGGCTGTGCATATGCAATAAATTTGGTGGTACATTTGGACACTCATAACCCTGAGAGAGGGGTGAGGACAACAATAGTATGTTGTGATGCCAATTAGAAACATTTACATGTGTCCAGTGGAGACATGTGTGAAATGAACAGCTATGTATGGGGCATGCTTTTTTGAGGGAACAGATTGCCCTTTTTTTCTTTTATTTTTAGGTGAGAGTGGGATGTTGGGGAAGGAAAGTAGGTATGATCAGGGAGGATAGGTGTGGTAGGATGACAGACAAGACAAACAAGATGCGTACAGGGGCGGTATATGACACATGTGGTGGGGGAACACCTTAGATGGGGAGGGGTGTTTGGAAGTCGCAAGCCCATGAGCCCACAAATGGATACAGTAGGACTGAGGTCCCCAACCATGGGCAGTCACCACTGCACCTTCACAGCCCAGAAGGTGGCTGTGCTGGGGGCTGTGTAGGAGGGGCAGGCTCACCCTCAAGCTGGCGTAGGTGGTCTTGAATCTCCCTGTCGAGCTCCCTACACACCACAGCCCAGACCATACCATGGGTGACAGGTTCCTGTCTGCTCCCGCTCCCAGGGGGGCAAGCCCTATCCCCTGCGGCAGTTCCACCCAAAGGTGGTGCAGGGCCAATGGACAAGAAGGTCCCAGGCTGGGCCCCAGATGTGCTGGTGCCCGGTGCCATGGCCAGCTGAGGTGGGACAGGTGGGTCTGCTGGGACCAGCCTTCCCATACGAGCTATGTTGTCACATGTTTAAGGCAGATATGGGTTAGTAATAGTCAACGACATTCATGATTAGTTATAACAGCATGCATAGGTATTCCCATGACTCAGGGCACCAGATATAAATAGTTGCAGAGCAGGCGGAACACATATATATATATGGGTAAACAGTGGCCATTACAACAACATGCGGGTTTCATTGATGGCAACAGGCCACCAATATGGGAGTATTTTAACATGGCACATGCATATAAACAGATGTGAATATTTATAAAACAATAGGACATATGTCCCAACAAAGGTTAGGAGTGTAGACATACCAAACGAGTTGTGTAAATCGGTTATTTTTGCACATATGGTAGGGGTGAGAGAGAGTTCAATTGACAACTAATAAATCCTTGTAGTTTTCACAACATTCATAGTCACTGCAGTGGTCTGTCCCTTACATGTATTACTACACTACCCAATGGCGTTATATTGTACAATGGTATGTTTGTAGATTAGTATGTACGGGACCTGTGTCTTACGTACAGGCTTGACAAGATGCAGGTTTTAATGCAACATGCTTTGAGACTGCTCTCATACACTTTGGGTGAGATGCTGGGATGACAGATATGTTTGCATGTACAGTCTCTGACTATGTACAAGTCTGACTAGCAGTTATATGTCATTAACAGCTGCCTACATTTCTTGGATCATCACACTAATTTGTCAGGGGAACAGGGCAAAAGGCAGGTGATGTGGGCCATTTATCAGGACATACTGGGCAGATTGGAACAGTTGAGGGGTATGAATATGCATACCACTCTCTATTTGAGCATTCTAGCAAAATCTGTACAGTTTTAAGTGTAAATATGCATACAGCTTTTTCTCTGAACATTCTAACAAATTGTGTGCAGTTGTGTGGAATGATTATGCATACAACTTACTAGCACTCCTGGGATCCAAAGCCCTGCTGTGTGTGACAAAAGCATTACAGTTAAGATCACTGTACACTATGCTATCAGACAACTGTTGTGAGGCTTTGCAATGCATTTTGTCTAATATGACTGACCTGTTTGCACTTCCAACATTGTTATACAGCACTTAATACACATTTTATCTGAATACCACAGTGTGGGTAACACTGCTTACTACAACAGTACTATTTAATAACTGCAACAGTACAACAACATATGACTGCAGAGTAAACAGAAGCAATGCAAGGATTACACCTTTATTCGCAGCATATTACACAATTCTGTATACTGGTACAACACTTTCTGAGGCTCTTACATTTATTTGTTATGACAGTACATGCAGGCTATTTACTAACCTGCCTTGTGATGCATCCTTTGCAGCCTAGCATCATAGACTTGCTGGTTCGCAGCATGCTCATCTGTAGAGTTCAGAGAAGTACAGTGATATTTAGCCATACCTATCCATAGTATACACAAGCTAGGCAATTATTAACTACGTAGTGGAAGGAGTACTTACTAAGTTCTGGGGCATTCTGCATCTGCCTTGCTTCCTGGATATACTGTTCCGGGACATCCCCCCTCCACTGCTTCAGGTCTGCATGGTGGTGCCTGACCTGCTCACCAGTCCGGGTTATACCTGTGGCACTAGTGAGGTCATGGGCGAGACTGTCACAGGCCTCTGTTTTGTACTGCCAGCCCTGGTACTGGCCCTGCCATAGTCTCCTGTCATGGTGCTTTACCAGGAGCCATGCCATGAATTTTGACTCCTGGATGCCCCAGCAATGCACTCTAAAGTGAGTGCCTTCTCCCACTCCAGCCATTCTGCCTGCAGGGGGATGCTACAACCAGTTATGAGCTGTATTCCCACCTCTTCAGTTTAAGTAGGGCCGGATTCCTGCACTTTTCCGTAATTGGCTGGTTTCGAAAAGGCTAAGCTATGGGCACACCTGCTTACTTCAGGTTGGCACTGCTTAAAGAGGTGTACCTGTGGGCATATTGTATTGGCTTCCCTACACATTGCTTACAATTACTTAGTTGGGCTGTGCTACAGTTAGCATTACTTATTGGTTATCTAGTATTATATTTGCCTTTTGTCAATGATGTCTTATTCATTACAGGTTATAGATGTGTCTGGTATCTGTTATTCATGTGTACATAGACTGTATGGGGTCTTGGGGACTTCATAACTTTATTATAGTGACACCTCAACTCTATGTTTACTGCAGTACTCCAATTCATATATTTATGGTCTGTGGCAGGTTATAGAACATTACACTGTACATAGATTCAGTTCAAATGTTTGATTTCATTTCCCTGTGGTGAGGATTAGTTTGCTTATACCTCCTTTATATGTATTGCTATCATGGCATAGTGGTTAACTACTGTGATGAACAGGGTCCTGAGTACTAGCCTTGCAGAGGCTGTTTATTTTATTGCTGTGCAGAACACGAGCAATTGGATACAGAGTGATTAAGGCACTTTAAAGCAGTTGTGAGCAGGTGTTCACGGGTTTGCATGGACCTAAGCAATGCTAAACTCCGGTTAGAGTTTCTTACACTCAGTTAGCTTTTACTTTGCTTAATCTGTGTAGACAATGCATACCCCCATGCAAACGCACGTAAACACACTTACTGGTGCTTATATATGCTTACTACTGCTTATTTGTGCTTAAACCTGCTTACTAGTGCCTTATTCATTATGACACTGACACTTCACTCCAGTTCAGTTTTAATTGTTATTATGCAGGTTATACAGCAGACGGATGTCAAAATATGTTCATATACAGATTACCAATGGAAAATGGTATGTGCTGCAGTGAGATTCGAACCAGGGATGTCTGTTCATTAGGCGGATGCTCTAACCACTACACTATTGCTGTGCTGCTTCATTTGCATATATACCGATATACCCATGGATCCTAGTTCCCCACACCCACCCCAACACTTCACTGACAAAGCAGTCATCCATTCTCCAGTTGGATACACGGTGTATCCACACCACTACACATTGGCCACTCCCTACTCCTGTAGGCCCATCCCATGGGTTGACTCACTCCACGTATCCTCAGACATCCCAACCTTTTAGTCCAGAAACATTGGTGAAATGAGTGACCAACAGAACACTATTCACAATTTTTGGGTTGTCTTACCTGGGACACACGTGTCTTTATTTCAAGATTAGACTCTATACTTCATTACATCATTACTCCCGTTAACAAGACACTACAATAAACTAATAACTATGACTATATGGTAACGCACACGTTACACATGAAAGCTAATAATGTACGAGTTTGGCAAAATTATATTACAAATAGGACCAATTTAGTGATTGGCGCTGCCATAGCAGGCAGATCACAGGAATGATTCCACTATTTCATAGTGAGAAAGTCCTCACATTTTATTTTTTGAGAACAACACTGACTTCAGACACAGTACACACTTCTGCATTTTTGCAGATTTATCCCTTCCCTCTTATGCACAACATATTATTCTATCTACTGTCAAGGTTTGTAGGGGCACTTTCATGTTATTTATGTCTGCAAAAGGAATGAATGTGGTACAGGGAATGTACTGCTACATATAGATGTATGCATGTGTGTATGCATATATACTTATAACGAACTCGCTGACCTCCATGAGGCAGTCCAATTAGAACCAGGCCATCCAACCCTGGCATGCCTGGATCTATAATTTCATACCCATGATTCCTCCACCACACCCACGTTCGACATACACGCAAACCATCCATTCTCCGGTTGCTATCACAGCCATAACACACCTCCACACATTGCCCTCTCCCCAGCATTAGGGACCCTACACATATGTTGTCCCAACCCATGTATCATCAGGCTCTCTCACCATTTGGTCTTTGAACATACCTGCCCTTGCTTGTGTAATGGTCAGAATTCCACACAACTTAGCTAGTAGTATCCTACCTGTGGTTTGAGTAGCAGTGATTTGCTCACCCCTGCCCAGCTTGATATGACATAAGCTGACAGCACTAAATAATACTGGAGTTGCTGTTGATTTCCTTCTCATTCTTTTTGTATGCTTTATTGTCGCGACATTCATTCTTCCTAAAATATATATATATATATATATATATATATATATATATATATATATATATATATAGATATATGTATTATATATCTGTACATACACATGCACATACATCTACATATTTATATACATTTCCTATGCTGTTGCATGACTGTGCTGGACGATATGTTTGTGATAACATCAGATTTATGTATATCTGCCATGGCTAAGTGGTAAATCACATTGGCTGTGTTGTGCAGGGTCCTGGGTTTGACCTTTGCAAAGACCATTTATTTTGTTGCTGGGCAGAACAAGGGCCATTGGATACAGAGTGATTAAAGCACTTTTAAGCACTTGTGAGTGGGTGTGTGCATGTTTGCGAGATGGTAGGCTGTGCTATTTTCCGATTACAGTTTCTTAAATTCAGTTAGCTTCTACTCTGTTTAATGTGTGTGGGCACTGCTTACACCCATGCAAATGCAGTTAGACTTGCTTACTAGTACTTATATGTGTTTACTGCTGCTTATTTGTGCTTACACCTGCTTACTAGTGCCTTATTCATTATGACACTACCACTTTGATTAAATGACATTAGTTAAACATTTCATGCAGTACTCCAGTTCACATTTACATGATATTATGTAGGTTATACAGCAAAAAGATGTAGAAATATGTTCATATACACATTCCACATGGAAAATGATATGTGCTATAGTGGGACTCAAACTGTGAATACCTGTTCATTAGGTGGATGCTCTAACCACTACACTACTGACGTTAACATTGATTCCTCATGTTGTTTTCTATTTGGATGATTTTGATGTGTAAGCTACGCTAATCAGAGGGCGGCAACACACAAACACGCTGCACTTTGCTTACACCTTCAATAATGAAGCAATACGAATGTAAAATAGGGACACTGGGAAGCTAATTGTGATAGTTCTAGGGATAGGGGCTCAACATTCCACTAGGTGCTTGTGTGTTTACTACTTTGATTTTATTTCAGTGTTCGTGGACACTCTTGTATGCTTAGCATGCATTTCAGTATCCACGGACACTAAATTAATTGCTTACTATTAGAGGCGGGCTCTAATAGTAAGCATTGTAGGTTGTGCAACTGGTGGGGCATATTTAAGCCTTTGTAGAGCACTTAAACACGCCCCCTGCACTCGCACACATTTCCTGTGCACATAGAGGGTGCAACAGTGCCCCCATATAAATATTCATATGGTGCTGCTGCACCATCTGTAAGGAGGATGCTTGGTGCAAGGCTAAAACCGTCCTTGCGGCCAGCTTCATTAATCCCAGGGTGTGTCTGTCACATCTGAACAACTGGCTTCTACACAAAAAGCTGCACTTTGCTTACACCTTCAATAATGAAGCAATACGAATGTAAAATAGGGACGCTGGGAAGCTAATTGTGATAGTTCTAGGGACAGGGGCTCAACATTCCACTAGGTGCTTGTGTTTTTACTACTTTGATTTTATTTCAGTGTTCGTGGACACTCTTGTATGCTTAGCATGCATTTCAGTATCCACGGACACTAAATTAATTGCTTACTATTAGAGGCGGGCTCTAATAGTAAGCATTGTAGGTTGTGCAACTGTGGGGGCATATTTAAGCCTCCGTAGAGCACTTAAACACGTCCCCTGCACTCGCACACATTTCCTGTGCACATAGAGGGTGCAACAGCGCCCCCATATAAATATTCATATGGTGCTGCTGCACCATCGTAAGGAGGACGCTTGGTGCAAGGCTAAAACCGTCCTTGCGGCCAGCTTCATTAATCCCAGGGTGTGTCTGTCACATCTGAACAACTGGCTTCTACACAAAAAGACAAAGATTATGTGGTGGCAACAGATGCAACAGCTCCCCAGCTTAATGTGACAGGTCTGAGCTCCACATCTGGGGTCACTGCAATAGTCTAAGGAACTATTTCTGCTTTAAAAATAAGTAAATTAATAAATTAATAAATAAAACAGTTGGGTGAACATACAATTTTTGGTAACTCAGCAGTTTCACTTTCAGTGGATCTAAACTTCTGCAAAATCATATTTTGTTTATAGCAGATGCAATCAATTCAATTAGGTAAATAACCAAGTATTTAGTTGTTTAATATTTAATTTATTATTCGTCCAAATGTTATTTTTTTGTAGTTTTTTTATTGTTCAGTTTTTTCTGCTTTGTTGACATTGACATTAACTCTCTTTTGAAATGTGTGGATTTATTAAACTAGACTACATTTGAAGAATCCCAATTTTATTTTTTCTTCCTTGATCAAATGAGTATTACAGCTTCTACAGTTTGGAATAATTAAGCAGTAACCCATGGATGGGTGTGGGTAATGCTGGATTTACCCACGGTTGGTGTGGTTTGGTCACAAGGGCGAAGCCCGAGTGACCAAACAAAGCCAACCGTGGGTAAATCCAGCATTGCTCACACCCAGCAGTGGGTTATTGCTATTACACAATGACATTATTTAAGAAAAAAAATACTTACTTTTCTTAAAAGATGTCTTTGTATAATGCCTCCGTGCTGCCCTTCTGGGTTTTGAATGTATCCTGTGGCTGTTTTATGTACTGCGCATGCTTGTGTCCCAGTGCTTACGCAGTACATCAGTGCTGTGCAGCTGTTGCAATGGAGAAAGGAAGATCTCCCTTGCTTCTTCTTTTTTTTTCTTTTTAATACAAAAAGGAAACCGGGAGACATTTTACCTTGGGGAGAGTCAGGACAGACAAAATAAAAGGATAATCAGATAATTTTTTTTAAGTTTTGCAGAACTTGCCTGCAGGAGCGGGCTTAGGTCAACTGGTGCCCTAGGCAAAAGGCTCCATGGCGCCCCCCACCACACCACCCAGTGCCCCATCCTGGTCTACCTACATTAAATAAATACTGAAAAAAGCCCCTGCTAGAGCGGCTGGTCTATGCCTAAGGCTGGCTATGCTTGCCTGATTATCCTTTTATTTTTGCCTGCGCCATCTCCCTCCGCTGGTTTAAGCCTTCCTGTTTCTTTTTATAGTAAAAAAAAAAGTAAAAGTAAAAAAAAAAATGCAAGGTATACTAATGGGAAAAAGTCAGACTTTTTCCCATTATTATACTCTCCTATTTACAACGGGCACGATGGTTTGGCTGGCCAATCAGCATGCTTGTTTTTGAATATTTTAGGCCAGTCATTGTATAATATAATATGAATGCACCTAGATATCTCGGTGGTAATTTCATTCTTTGTTAACATCAAGCTACAGCATACTGAAAAAAGAAAGCAATATTACTAAGCCAGGTACAAAATGCAAGTTTGACTTTGTAATGGCATGTAACTCTTTAAAAATGAAATGTTTTGTTTTCACAGTTGCCTCTTATCATTTTCTGTAATGCTATTGAATTATGTACTCCCTGGTGTCTTGCCAGGTGCCATAAACAGCCTTTGAATCAGTTGTGAGTTAGATTAAGAAAATGAGGGTCAGAATGACCTGATGTGAATATTTCTCAAATGCCGAGTTATTCGCAACTCTATAAAATTTGCCTACAGATTTAGGCTTGTCTTTCCAAGATTTACGGATTTTCCTCATAAAGTTAGACGTATTGAGGGACACATACATTATTGAGTAACTGAAGTAAGCCAATACAAAGATTCAGTAAATTAATTATGAGATCTAGTTCCTAAAAACCTTCTATTATGAAAACTAACAAAGCCCTGCTCTTTTGGACAATCTGTTACGATTATAACCCTGTTGTAAGATTTTGAAAAGCAGTGTACCTAGCAGCAGGGTGACACTGTTAGGTACAGGCAGTCAATGACAGACACTGTTAGGTACAGACAGCCAATGGCATCACAGGAATGTGTAGTGATGCACAAATAGACCTGCTAATAGGATAAATCTGCAGATTGTATTTTCAGCCACTTGTAGTGTCTGAGTATTGCAATAATAGTATAATGCTAAAAAAGGCAGACTGTCTTCTGCTTTGGGCAGAAGTACATTACTGGCATTGGCAGAATGGGCAGAATGTAAAAGAAGATGCATTATTCTGTAACAGAATTTTAGTCTGAATTATGACTTTGTGAGTAACCATATCTGTATATGTATTAAACGCTAATGATGATCCTCAGGTATTTTTGCAGTTTAATGTAAGGTCGACACTATTTTGGGTATCCCTCAGTAGTAGAGGAGGTGCAGTAGAAAATTTCTTAGAAGTGAAGAAGACCATAATATTGTTTTTTTTTCTTTTTACGGTTGATCAGTAATTTATAACTTGCATATTTGCATAACCCTGTAAAGCATATTTGTAGTTTTATCTGTAAATCACTGTAGGTGAGGTGAAAGGTAGAAACTTATTAGAAGTGAAGACATACTGAAACAAAACTGAAACAAAACCAGGCTGGTGAGAGGTGTTGCTATGATGTAAAGGGAAGACACCTGTATTTGTTAAAAGAGAGACATAAAAGTGAATGAAGGTATAGTAAGGTACCACAAAGAAGCAGACAGAAGGCATTACTGTGAACCAGAGGGAGCAACCCAGATAACTTATTTTAGTGAAAGTTGAAGGCTGTTAAGAGAAATTAGGTGCATCTATTCAAAACAAATATGTTTCATAATTATTCCACTGAATGCAGAGATTATGTTGCCTCCAAAGAAGTAATCAAGGAAGTGTCCAGAGGCATCCCCAAAGGCATTTTCATCAGGAAATGTAAACAGCAGATTAATGCCCCTCTTATTCCTGGACATCTTGAGAGACCATTTGATGACTTGTGAAAACCTTCTCAAGCATTCAGAGTAGAAAACTGATCAGAAACTAATGAAGATGGTCAATACCTTAACAGAATGAAACATTTTCAGTACAGTAAATTGTCCTGAAATATGCTATTATTACACTAAAGAAACACTTTGGCTTAGTATTTGATCAAAATAAAATGCCTCTTCTTAGAATACTAGTACTAAAACTAATCAGATTAAAGCATTGCCTGAGTACAGATGTTCTTGCTGTACATCAGTGCATATGAAATGCAGTCTGCATCATAATATTAATGGGAAGGCCAGCTTCTATAAAGGGGAATGTAATTTATGTAAAATGCCATTTGTTAGCCTGAGGATCCTCGGAATAGGGGAACAGAAATGGAAACGGGGGAATACATGCTAAGTCCGAGGCTGCTGTAACATAAAGTATTTTCCCCTACTCCAAGTTTTGGTGATCTTGGATTTAATATACATATACAAAGAACAAGTATAGGTTATACTCCACCCATTCCACATTGACAGGTGCAGAGGTGAAACCCCCTGGAAAATGCATTATAAGTTTCAGAATTTGCTGTTTTTTGTTTGATCACAGCTGATTTTCCAAAGTGTTAGGACTTGTAAGATCAAATCCTGTTCTTCAGATAGATGGCTGTGAGTGTATACCCTTATACAAAATGGTATCTTTAGCATACGTTAGAAAATAATTAAAAGATATATGTGAGCAAATGTGAACATAAAGTACCTTCCATCAGTTAAGAAGGAAACATAGATACTTGCATTTATTCCAGCCTAACAGTAGTCCCCTTTTTCAGCCACTGCAATACTTCACTCTGTTTCAGTCCTTCATTTAAACAGCATGTTTTTGCTTTTGAGAAATAAACATTTTTAACTATCCAGTAACAATACAGGCCTTTTTTTAACAGTACAGGCCTTCCCATGATTAAGCAGTTAAATGAAAAAGCTTTGCCTTGTGGGAGTGAACAGCTTTGACCAACCCAAGTCTCCCCCTGTTTTATTTTCTCAAATTTTCTGTTCAGATCTAATACAGTTTTAGTTTCCACAAATCTTATACACCTGTGAGCAAGGAATTCTTTGAGTGAGTGCATTCTGTTAAAAATCTGTAGAATTTAAAAGCTCATGGCAGACAAGTATGGTCAACTGTTTTAAAGCAGCTCCTAGGCAAAGTATCTTCTTTCCATTAAACCATTTTAAACCTACATCAAGTCTTATTCATTCTGCACACACACACACACACACACACACACACAGTGTCAGCAAAGTCTGAAGAAGTTAACTAATTGATAAGCTGTTTTCTGAAAACCAGCTATAACCAGTATTACTTCAGAATCTGAACTGAAGCTTAATATAGCTGGACTAGTGCAATAAGTATTATTAAAATCTTAATCAGTTTGCATTTGTATCTTCCATTATATTTGCAGACTGACATGTTCAGGTGTTACTTTCACAGAAGATAGATCATCATTAGGACTCTACTTTGGTGTAATTATCAATTAGCATTTGTACTGCATCAAAAAGTAAGTAGTTAGCATAAAGCAGTAGTGTGTACATGTGTATATGTTTTGTGTGCATGTATGTGTGTGTGTGTGTGTGTGTGTGTGTGTGTGTGTGTGTGTGTGTGTGTGTGTGTGTGCGCGGAAGTATATTTTACATAAGTTTCAATTACTGCTGATATAACTGCATGGAAGTAAATGACTCGGTTCTAAGATGGATGGAATTCTGAAGAACTAGGGATTATAACTCTGCTATGCAGCTGAACAGTGTACAATTTATTTGGATGTGGCTTGTGGTGGTTATTACACATGGCAGCAGTTCACATTTACTGTATGACTCTTAAGACCAATCATCCCTCTCCTGTTATTTATTGCCAGCAATGCAGATATAATTCCCGTGACATCATATATTAATTGGCTTATGGTGATATGGTTCAGGAGACCATACCCCAGTTCATCATCATCAGCAAGCAGACTTTATATACCTGTTTACTGTGTATTTTGTGGTAAGGAATAGTAACAATATTTTGTACCCTGGATGTCTGTAGCCTGCAGAACATCTTTTTCATCAGAAAATGTTGGTGGTAGATATACAGCAGTATATCTAATGCATCATTTATTTTATTTGTTTAGTCAGAATATTTAGGAAATAGGCAACATTGGGCTGTGTGGAATATGAGAAAATGTCAATGTCACCACTGACTAAAGATATCAAAGCAAATGGAATTTTATTTACAGGTATGATTAAGAGTGGCATGGTAACCACCTTGGATGCAGCAATTACTCAGTCCACTGTAGCTGATGATGACCTGGTAGTAACTGTGAGTGGATACCATGTAGCAAAACAACTTGGGTCCATCCTTAGATGACCTCAGACTGTAGCTTGAATTAAAGAGGCTAAAGCTGAAGATGAACCTTGGAGGTCAAGGCAGATGAAATACTGAAGCAGCAGGAGACACGTTAGGGAAAAGGATAGAAAAGAAGTAGAGAAGTAGTGTCAGCATGAGAGGGAGATACACAACCTTCATCAAGGATACTTCAGGAAGGAGGTGAACGCTGCCCTTTGGATACTAAGGTTAGGGCTACATTTTTTCCCCCATGTAAAGAGGGAGATAGCTTTGACAGTATTATTTGGGCATGTGAAAGGGTGTATAATCAGCACCAAATTGACTAAGGGCATTAAGTGAGGTCCTTAACTCCACTGATCATCCATACATTAAACACAATGACTAATGGAGACTTTTGTGGTTTTAATAAAGCTAAATACTGCTTACCTGAGTGCTTTAAATTTACTTGTGAAGATTTTACTAGAACATTTAGGAATTATAGAAGCAAGGCAGATGAAGTAATAAAAGTTTCATTAGAAAAGTAAACACTTATTTCCATAGGGGAATGGACGGATGTCAAGTTGCTATTTTAGGAATGCTGGGAAACCTTATAATAAGAGAAAAGCACTCAGTCTTTTGACTAATTATGTCTGAATCCAGATAACTAATTGAAAGTACAACCCAAGTTAGAAAATGGGGAAGATGGTGACCTTCATCTAGTCAGCAGGGTACAACTGTATAAGAAGAGGGCATCCAAGACTACATATGAGTATAATGGTACCCATGGGAGCAGTCTAACTCTTCACAGCAGCTTGCACAAGTACAGAGAGAGAAATCACTGGCCTAAGTGCACATCAGGTGACATGACTGGGAACAAAAATGATGTGACAGAACTAAAAAGGGCAATGTAGTAAGGGTTACTTGTCTTGAAAAATGCAACTGCTGAAAATTATCACACAGGCTTCTACCTTATTCTGGTAGAGTTACAGAAATCATTATTATGATGAATGCTACATCGGGTGTAACTATTTTTAAGCTTAAACCTGCAGTATTTAGACTAGAAAATGAGTTGTCCAGGCAGTCCACACCAGTTAGAACCATGGCAGGGGAACTTTTTTGAGATGACATTGGGCAGGGCTCATTTGGGATAGAAAGAAGGACAGGGAGACAAGCAGATGGCAGTGCGAGATGATGCACCAGCATATGCTCTAATGCATTATTTCCTCACACTATCTTTTTTTTTTCTGTTTCATTTTAGCTAGTCTGTTCCCTTAAGTTCTTTAACCAGAAAGCAAAAGCCACTTTGAAAACAACTACTGTGGCTTCTACCTGCTTTGGAAATCAAATCTGCCCAAAAGATCTCAACTTTCGGTAATTTTATATAATTTTTCAGTTTGCTTTTTTTCCTGGAGAGCACACCACCTTGGTCGGCACCTGGGTTCTGTTCCTCCCCCCATTAATTCACTCGTCGCACTATAAATAAAGCTCGTTCATTGAGATTTTGTTTCTTTTGGTAATTCCCACCATATATAGTGTAAATCCGGGATTCCTGCAGCAGAATCCCCTCAAGTGACACTACTGTTGCATAACTCACAACTTATTGGTCATCTCTAGTAATGCCCCCTTTTCTTTGCATTTCAATTTTGTCTCAAACAGTCTCAGTATTGCAGACCTTAACCTCAGGCTTTGCTAGGTCCTTATTTCTGAGAAAACAGATTGTTTTCAATTGCTTACCTTGACTTGGCTCTTCCTGCTCCATTTGCTCTAGCTCCACTTGGACTCACTCCACTCCCCATACCCTACCCCCATTTCACCCACCACCACTCTCCTGATATTTATACCTAACAGGCCACTCCCCTTCTCACCCTCATCCAACTACAACTCAGGTTCTCTACCATTCCAATCTCACCCATATCTACACCCATACCCCTCACCCACACATTACTTATATTCTCCACTCTCATCATAATAAATTCCCCACCCAATCTCCCTGCTCCAATTATACCAACCATAAACAAAATAGTACCAAAACCTTACCCACTCCTGTAACATACCTACATAGGATCTCACCATTTCCTGTTCCCTTCAGAGAACAAAATGCTATCCTTAAACTGTGATAGTTATATCCCTCACTATTACAGCACACTTAACCTCACATTAATAACCCAAAGTCTCAAACTAAATCTCCCACATGCCCAATCCCTACACAGGAGAAACTGGCAGTATTACTAATATCAACCTCAATTTATAACCTATCCAATTTCAACCTTGCCTCATTCACAGTACCCCCGTACCAATTAAATACTCATATCTCCACAAAATACAACATGTTTATATCAAAATACCTAAAAACTATCATTCAAATAGCATCCCAAATCATACTCAGTGGTGACGTTCACCCAAATACCGGCCCTACAAACAACAGGAACCTCCACTGCAATCAGATTAGTAACATTCTAAACCTTACCAGAAAAGCCACACACCTCCTAATACTTAACATAAACCTAAGAAGCTTACTTAATAAAATATCACAACTACATGCCACACTGGCCCTTTACTCCCCTGACATAGTTCTTCTAACAGAGACTTGGCTAAAGTCATAAATCAATGAAAATGAATTTGTTCCTCATGGATATAACATTCTCAGACAAAACAGGACATCCAAAAGAGGTGGAGGTATTGCAGTGCTCTTCAAAAATATCATGACCTTTGACATGATAGATAATGACCAGCCAAAGTTCAATAATGCAGAGACATTGTTCGCCAAACTAAAAATCAATTAAAAAAACACCTGCATATAATCGGTACCTATATACCTCCAGGCAGTAACATTAATACAACAGAATCCATTCTGGACTGGGCATCCCAAAAACTCCACCAAGAAACCATCATACTGGGTGACTTAAATACTGACTGGTACTCCTGTAACTCACTCCATCCCATCAACCACATTAACCTACATGGCTTCACTCAATTAATCAAATCCGCAACGTGAATACATAAAGCAACTAAAAAGGAGTCCATCCTAGATTGGATCCTCACTAACTGCGGAAATCAATTCTACCTCTCTAGTTCCCTCCCAGACACCCTGAGTAATTACCTCCTTACCTTTGTAATAAGACACCAAGTAAACTCAATAAAATTCACCACCCTCCAACAAATTCAGTATACAAAGAATTTCAAAACCCAAGACTTCATAGCTGCACTAAATCAATGTAATTGGAGACCACTCAGTTCTCCCTCTGGATAGTGCTGTAAACTACTTTGACAACACTTTCTTTAACATTCTAAATCACCTTGCCCCTATCAGAACTGTTAGAACTAAATCTAACTATGCCCCATGACTTACCAAAGACACCCATATACGTCTAAAACAAAGGGATAAAGTATGGGACTTTACTACAATAAAGCACAAACCAATAGACAGGCATACCTGGAACTAAGGAACAAAGCCAAACAAGTTAAGACAAACACAAAGAACCACTATATAGACATCTAATCTAAATACAAAACAAACCCACAAAATTCTGGGCTGCCATCAATAAAATCCTGCAACCAGAAAAGACCAGTACCCCACCCCCAAACGTTGATACCACCACCAATAATATTGCTACCCAATTCAATGAATACTTCACCAAATCCATTCTAGCCCTCACTAATAACAATTCTCCTACTTCATATCCAAACCTATCATTCTCACCTGTAAAACAAAACTGCTTCTCCTTGCAACCTGTCCCTATTAGCATAATATATAAAACTCTAAATAAACTTAAACCCATAACCATAGCTGCTGATAAATTACCTGGAGAATATCTCAAGATTGCAGCCAAAGTCATCTCATATCTTGTCTCCCTATTAATTAATCGCTCTTTGTCAAAACAATGTGTCCCATCACTGTAGAAAATTTGATATATAATACCACTTCAGTGGAACTAATTACTGACCAATTGCTATTTTATCTCCCCTGTCAAAAATCCTTGAGAAATGCATACATTACCAAATAATTATGCATGCATTACCAAATAATTAACTATCTGCTTACTAATAAGCAGCTGACCAACACCCAACATTGATTCCATCCCAATCACAGTACTGTCACAGCTCTTATTAGCTTTACCAGTACTGTAAATCAACATCAGAACGATGGCAAACTTGTCTTTTCTGTTTTCCTAGACCTCTCCAAGGCCTTCAACACAGTCTCCCATTCCAGACTCCTAAATTAACTCTCTGAACATAATCTGAGACACTCCACTCTGGCCCAGTTTCAGGATTATCTAACCACAAACAGGCAGTTAAATGGCAAAATTCCTTATGTCCCCTCCTACCTATAACCTTAGGAGTCCCCCAAAGATCCATCCTCGGACCTTTCCTCTTCACCATATTTACCAACAAACTTCACAAAGCTACCCTGCATGCCACTCTAGTACAATACACTGATGAATCCACCCTAATCTGCTCCCTCATCACTCCCTCATCTCCAGAAATTCACACAAGAATATTTTGCCGTTGTTAAAACCTGATTAGACAACTCTCAGCTAATACTTAATCCGCAAAAAACCCAGCTAATGATATTCTATCCCATTAAAGCCATAGACCCCATACCTCCATTCACAATATATTCAGCTAACAACACCAGTATCACACCTGTCCAACACACCAAACTACTAGGAGTTATCATAGATCACAACATGAAATTCGATATGCATATCGCACATACAATAAAAAAGGCCCATCAAAAACTTGGAACCCTATATAGATGCAAAAGTACCTCACCAACAACAGTAAAGCTGAAATTGCAAGAATCCACCAAGTCTCTACACTTCTCTATGCCTCTCCCATACTCTTCGACCTAAATAAATCAGACTTAACAAAGCTAAACACTTGCTACAGCAAAATAGCAAAATTCACAACTGACTCACCCTTCAGAACACATCACTGCCTAGCACTCAAGCAACTATCCTGGCTAGAATTACCAAACTGCTCACATGTAACCAACTTATAATAGCCCACCAAATCTTATATAATCCCGATAAAATTCCTGAACTACATGGTCTACTGAATGTCTATGCCAACAAACGTCTACTAAGATCCACCAACAAAGCATTAGTTAACATAACCAAAAGCAATAATAGCTCTAGAGAGTTCCTCTAGTCTTCTTCTATTGCAAAAACATGGAATACCATCCCTCTAGATATCAGGACCACTGAAAACAAAAATAACTTCAAAAAACACCTCCAGTCCCATTTAAACAGGTGTTGAATATGGAATTGTTCAGACCCTGGGTAGTCGCCCCCATAACAGAACTTTACAACTCCTTCTACATAGTGGTAGCCAACTATACTCGTTTACTATCAAGCCTTCACTACTTCCTGCCATTACACAGTACTAGCTCTCCTACTGCAATTGTAGAACTATATAATTCCATATAATCCCACCTAGATAATGCATTCTTATTTTGTTCTACTTTAGTGTAGACTATTAGCATTATATTATTCTTCTAAAAGGTAATTACAAACTCAAAGTAGCCACATTCAGACTCGAAGTAGCATGAAAAGTGCTCTCATTAATATAACTGAATGCCACACCCAGCCAACCAACCACTGTATTGTCATTTTTCCTGTGCTGTTGTATTGTACTGACGTTTACCCTATGTTGATCTTGATGTATATGAATACTACACCCAGCCAGAAACTGTGCTGTAAGTTTTGTTCCTATGTTTTTCTATTGTATTGATGTTTACCCTATGTTGATGTTGATGTATATGAATACTACACCCAGCCAGAAACTGTACTATAAGTTTTGTTCCTATGTTTTTCTATTGTATTGATGTTTACCCTATGTTGATCTTACTGTGCAAGCATACAACAGCTCCTTTCTTCATTCTGTACTTAACTTGCGTTTAATGTTTTTATTGTACTAACCATTGTATGAATGTAACCATATAACTGAATGGAACACCAAACAACTCCACTGTATATTTTTTCACATGCTGTTGTATTATATTGTATGTTTAGCCTATGATTTTTTTACTGTATTATTATTTTACTGGATTATCATATATTTTTGTTCCGTACTTTAATAACTTGTGTTTATTGCATTTACTGTATTAATCTTTGTTGAGCTTTTCTCCCATTGCCTCCTCTGAAAATGGGATTCATGCCCAGTCGGACTCTCCCGGTAAACAAATGTAAAATAATAAATAATAAAATAATATGTAATTACTTTCTTTTTCTTGTCATGTAAATGTAGTTACACACAGAGAGACATGGAGACAATTATATGGAAAAGCTGGCAGTTAGGAGAGCCAGCCAAAACCTACACCTCTATCATAGGCTGCTGATATGGATACTTCAAGAAAAGAGATAGGTAGTAGCACGGGAAGCCTGAACCTGAGCCAAAGTTATCGTACTGGACTTTATCTGGAAGGAGTTATTCTGGGTGGGGGGGCTGATTGATGGCAGTGTGGTTGGTAGCCACAACTCTGATTTGGAGGCACAATTGTCAAAATACTTGACTTTGCAGTGGAATTGGAACAGGGAAGGATGACAAAGAGAGACAGATGAGAAAAGCACAGTTCTCAATTCCCATTTTTCAGAACATGAGGGACATAGCCAAGGAGGCTTCCGACACTGAAGGGCAGAGGGAAGTCTGTATAGTGGGTCCTGGGTTACTGTACAGAGACTGGACTTTTGAAAGAGGGATAAAGGGAGAAGTAACACAACAGCTGGTAGTTCCAAAGGCCTGCCATAAAATGCATTTAGCCATAGGCAATGAAATTACATTTTCAGAGCATATTGTTATAAAATGGGCAAAAGAGAAGCTTATGAAAAATTTTTATTCCTCATCCATTGGAAAAGATGTGAAAGGACATCGCAAGATATGAGAACATTGTCAAAATCTTTGCAAGGCTGGAAATACAACTAAGGTTGTTTTGGTGTCATTGCCTGTTAGGAACAATTTCAAAGGGTAGCCATATATGTTGTGGGTATGTTAAAATCCTAGGTACCACAGATAAGGTGTATATCTTTGTAGTAGTAGATTATGACACTAGACAACCTGAGGAAGCGTTTGTGTCCTCTACTGAGGCAGAAATGGTAGAAAATGCTCTGGAAGAAATTTTCAAAAGGCTAGATTTTCCACAGGAAATAGTGGTGGAATAAGGGGCTAACTTTATGCTAGGTCTGCAAACATGTTTGTGAAAGCAGGTTTTAGCTATTACCTAATACAGCAGTGCTCATATACTGGATGGTTTTAAGGCCAGTTGCCCTTCACATTAATATTTGGTACTAGTGGTGCAGATTTAAATATCATACCATCACAAATTTCTGTCTTGAAACAGGTGAGGTTCATGTACTCTTTTACCACATGTATAATAGCACATTTTGAGCATTACTATTTTTTGGCTTGAAGCATAGTTTATTTTTCAGGCATTCAGAGCAGAAAGTTCAGGTCTTACAGTTGTGATAGGGAACCATTACTGAGTTACATCAGCAGCATCTGTACCTTTATATGGTGCTGTAAGGAGGAAATGTTTATTGAAGTACCTATGGAGGTCATGAAAGTAAAAAATGCAGGTGCAGTTCCAGAAAAAGAGAAAGGAGGCACAGGGTACAAAAAACTGATTATTTTGCAGTAATTCAAATCCAATTTACCTTGTTTCAGTGATAAATAATCACACCGGAAAGTACTGGAAGGTACTGTTATAGTTCCTTTTAAGTGCTATAGCAGATTTCAAGTTGTACTGCTGACAAAGTGCAAATTATGGGCTATATACACTAACGCACTATACAATAGAGCTGTGTGATGTCATTAATATTGCATACACTGCACTGCTTTCAAAAACACCACAAATGGGTTGATTGTATTAAACATTAGGGCATACATACTTAGTGTCATGCCTAATATACACCATATGTTTTTTAAACACATTAGTAAAAAATAGATAATGTTTAATGCATTTCAGACTTAAAGGATATATTTAAAAGATAGTTACTAGAAGAATGCTGTGTTGGCCGCATGAAACATCAGCATTACAAGTTACCCTACATAACAGTGGTACATATGTATAAGCCAGACTGATTTGGCATCCACAGTACATGTCCTTCAAAAAGCAGTAGATCTGCAGCACGTCATATTGTATACATGTACAACATAGCACCAGAGCCCGGACAGGCTCTGTGATACCTGCATCCTCCCCGTCCTAAATGCAGTGGTACCATCCGGACTGTACCCTGTAATACCAGTCTGTACTCTAAAATATCTTACACTCTGTTTTTACTGAAGTAACAGTACCCTCGGACAACACAAGAAACCAATGCATGAACCAAGATACTAAGATAGAAAAATTATGCTCTTCCTGCAGCAGTTCAGAAGGTTTTTGTGTCAATTCTCTAATATGGCATTTTCTATCTAAACTACTACTACTAGTCATGTAAGCCAGCTGCAAAATATGTATATATGTATGTAGGCATTTATTTGTTTATGATATTGAGGATGCATTCTTCACTACTGACCATTTTCAGGTGCAAATGTATTACTCAGGTTGCTGAGATGTGAATTCTTGAGTTCTGTTAATATTGGTGATATTACTTAATATGTTTCATTCTGTGACATTGCACTCATTAACAAAGAAGACCAGCTTAACAATTTAGTGTTTTTTAATTATTGCATTATGGTTACTGTATATAACTAGTAATACATCACCATGAAGTCAAACAAGACAATTCTTATGCTCTACAACTGATTAAGCCAACTTTAACTGAGCCTTCTCACTGGAAGAATTTGTCAGTGTTCTGCAGTAAACATTCTTATCTGCTTTAGGCTTTAATAATATTGCTGAAAGTAACATTGAAACATCAACCTATCTGAATGGCATTGCACATACTTCTGTAATATAATGTATGTGTGTGAGTGTGTGTGTGTGTGTGTGTGTGTGTGTGTGTGCACATGTATACATATAAATATATATATATATATATATATATATATATATATATGTGTGTGTGTGTGTGTGTGTGTATATATATATATATATATATATATATATATATATATATATATATATATATATATATATATATATATATATATATATAGATTCACTATACAATCTCAAAATACTGAAATATTGAATTTCAGTATTTTGAGAATGAATAGTCGAAAACCTACATACCCAAACACACAAAACCGTGAATAGCACAATTGCGACCACACACACACACACACACACACACACACACACACACACACACACACACACACACACACACACACATACCCCTACCTAACTACACTAAAACAAACAAAACAACACACAAAAACCCAACATAATGCCCACACGCACAACTATCCTACCTATAAGCAGGGGGGCAAGCTGCCCTGCACCCCCCCATGTGGGGGGGGCTGCACCCCCCCAACCCTCCACTTATATATATACTAACTCCGAGGTTGCACTAAACATACAAACACACAAAAAACACCACTACACACACTAACATCCCTTTCCAATACCCTTAAACAAAGACCACTTACCTAAAACCCCAGATAAATCCACAAACCGCACCGCACGTCACGAATGCGACACCATGATAGCAGATTCAGCATTTCCATAGTTGACATACTGCAGTTTTGCGTAACTGCACTTTTGTGCATTCTGTCTTGACATATTGTTGACTTTTCATTCTGTAAACATCTTTCTTGGGTGTTACCTGTATGTATGTATGTATGCTTTATGTGCACTATATAGGTATAGTTGTATATATGATATATAGGAGTTGCAACAATAAAAGTTCCTGTTTTGAAAATGATCTTGAAGCTGCATAACAGGTACATTACAAAAAAGTGTTTTCTAGACTCCAATTCTTGTCATAGACTTTTTTTTACTGAAAAGTTAAATGGTGTTGAAAGACATAAAGTTAGCAATAATATTGAAACAACAGACTACCTGGAGGTGTTGTGAAGCTTAAGTCTATGAAGTTGGACTTCTCCAGGGCTTCCTCAAACCTGGACTATCTAGTATTCTCCTATGATGCTCTCATTTGAAATGAATTTTTACATTTAGAAAATGCTGTCTGTTTTTGTTTTTGATGTCTGTTATTTTGGATACTTATTTGTATAATGGGTATTTTAATGTGAGTAACTAGTCCTTTTCCTTCATTGTCAGAAATGTGTGCTTGATAGGGTTGCTTGCTATAGTTTTTTAGTTTTAATTAGTATTTTATATTATCCACTTTGTTCTAGAAATTTTGTTTTATTTTTATTTAAATATACCCATGCGTTGCTTATTTCATTTTAGTACACCAAATCATTGGTGATAGATACGAAGTGTACATGTCTGACAATAGTTTATTATTTATTTATTATTTTTATATTTTTATTTTTACATTTGTTAACCGGGTTAGTCTGTCTGGGTTCTTAGAAGCCCTTTTTCAGCAGAGACCCGAGGAGAAACGCTCCCCCCCAAAAAAACGTTTTAAGTAAACAAATAGTAAGAACAAAGATAAACACAGATCACATTTTAAGTATACATACTTCTGAAGTAATTACATAACATGCAATAAAGGAATATACAGAATGGATGGAAATACAATACAATACATATATGGAAATTTTCACATAGTGTGGTAAGAAACTAAGCAGAAATATGGTAAGACTAAGGTCACTACATTGCAGAACCAAGGTAATAGGCATGATGTAAGTAAATATACAAATAAAGTTGTGTGAACTTTGGGAGTTAATAAATACATTAAAGAACAGTAATAAGGAATTTTGGGAATTGATTAACATGAGCTAACTCAATGAGTTTCTTTTTGCAATTTTAGTCTGATGCTTTATCCTAAATTTGGCATGCCTTTTATAAGGTATGTTTCAGTGAAATAATTTGGAAAAAACTGTATATCAAACTGGGTTGTAAGGCTGTATCATGGAAGACAACTGCTACATTTGTAAGAAACACAGAGCAGGCAGACACACCAGAGAGAGGTTCTACATAACAGAGAAAGCGCCCCTTATATTATAGCACTGTCCCACCTCTTGTGGTAGTCTGGCTCCTGATCTCTGGGTCTTGAGATGGTTTGAAGAAAAGTATCCAAGTAACAATGTTTGAGGGATGGAGGCAGTTTGGAAAGTATCACTGAAACATGGAAAAGGGATTGGAGCTGTAGTCCAATAAAAGAGAAATTAATGGAATTATCCTTTTTTGTATGGGATGAGTGGTATCCATAAATACAGTTTGTTTACAGGTCAGCTTTGACAAAAATCCAGCGCATTCTGGAATACTGACATTTGTTGATTTAAAAGATACCACATTCAGTGGGACTTTGAAAAATAATCTATCAATGCATTAGTGATTTTTTTTATTTTATTTTACTTCTTATTTTCTGTTTTTCTTGTAAATAAACCTCATTATATGGGCCTTACCACCCTACAATACTATTTACTGCATAAGGAATTTAGGTTAATCACTGACCGCATCCCTTTCCAAAGTCAATATCATCAGAAAGATTGCAACCCAATATTGCCCAGATGCGCTTGGACCCTACAGCATTATAATGTTAAAATCTATCATTGTCTATGCTACAGTCATTTGAGTGTGGATGGGCAGTCTTGGGTATATGTCCCATCCAGTGCTGCTAGAATTGGTTCTATACTAGGAGAGTCATGTGACATAGTAACTGCTGAACATGGAAGAACAGTGTTTGTACTGGTAGTTGCATTATATCTCCTGTATGTATAAGAGTTAGGGTTGCTTTATAAAGTGGTATGTCATGGAAGGGAACTTCAGAGTACCTGGGAAAACACAGAGTATTCAAGGAAGGAGGAGAAAGTATCTCCATGATAAATAATGAGGGCCAAGTTCCTAATGTGGTATATTATGACCAATCACCTCTTGAGATAGCCAAATTCCTGCCCTATGGGTCTAGAAAGCGTCCCAAAGAGGGGTCTTGATGTGGCTATATGTGAAGGATTAAGGCAATATGGAATATATCTCTAAAACCTAGAAAAGTGATGGGAACTGTTGTCCTCTACAGGAATTAATCCTGCCTGTATTGGAACGAATTTTGATTATACTTTCATTTATGGTATTTCTCCATATAGGAACTGTAATGAAGCATCATATTACAGTGCCAGGTATCAACACACTGTTTCATTTAACAGATTTATACAAAAGAAAAACAAGGCCTTTTGAACCTCATGATCCCCTGCATCTCTAAATATACTAACTCTAAGATTGCACAACCTTGGAAATAAGGAGAAACTACTTGTCTCCACAGTTCTGCGATCTCAGCAGAATAACTACTTGTACATTGACTAAACACAGGAGTCAGTATAAACAAATGACTAATCCTACTTTGTGTAACAACAGTGTATATTTGCCATGAATCTTTGCCCTGTATTACTGTTGCAGTTAGTTGGTTACATTAGGTACTATGGAAGATAACAATTTGTTCATTAGATTTTTAATTTATTGTATTTATCCTTTGTTGACCAAGTTAGTCCCACTAGGCTAGTGGCCTCTTTTTGGGGAGACTCAAGGTGATATTTTATACCATTAGGGAGATGTTTGGCCAAGGCATCAGGGAACTTCCCCCTACTCTTTTCAGTGTTGCAACAGGCCATAGGTTAGCCACACAAAATGGAGGTAGAGGAGGAGAGTGTTGCTGTAGAATGAGAAAGCAGAAATGATGTGAGCACAAAGGAAAAGACAGCATAACTGAGTGATGTTTGACTGGAGGAAGACAATTTTTTGGATGGTGTTAAGAATGTTGTTTTGCTCGCAAATGACAAGACTATTTCAAATTATGTGGCTCATAGGAGTACTACACTTACTTATAATGGAATTAGATGAGGGTGGTTTGGAGACACAAGTTTTGGGATGAATGATTGATGAAAATGAGTCAGCTGATGAAATTGCATAATCATGGTTGGACATAGTTCAAAGATGCTTTCCTGAGGAACAGGGAAGCAAAGAAGAGGCAGACTTCATGCTAGATATTTTGGAAAGAGATGGAAGTGGTGAGAAAGGTTTTTTGGGACAGGGGCAAACCAATTTATAGGTTTCTGAAATGTCACAATGCTTCTGTTGAAGTGGAACAGTGTCAGAGCAGAAATATTTTTGGTTAGTAACTGAATACGTTTCTGCATCTGACAAAATGTAGGCATGACAGCTCGTGGAAAGCATGTATTATGTTGAACAGACATGCCAATGGCCAAATATAAAGCCATTGGTATTAAAAGCTGTTTAATTTTTTTAAAAATAAAACTTTTTTTTTTTTGGCCGATCTCAGCCATTTAAGCTGAGGGCAGTGGCACACAAACATGGGGGTGCCGAAAATAAAATAAAAAAGTAAAAACTGCATTATTAGAGAAATCTGCATTTTGCCATTAAAGTCAATGACAGGCAGAATGTAAACAAGACAAGGGAACACCGATTGTGAAGGGGAAATGGTGTACTTGAGAATTGTAACTATGGACCTACCTGGGGTATGCAAATGAGGGGACTTATACTGAATCACAGATTTCTCCCAAGTGGCAGCCTGCACCTAACCATGTAGGTGCAGGAACAGAGAAACATGAAGGCAGGACAAGAGGATGACTGCTGTAAGCTGATTGGAGCCTTGCAGCCTGTGTTTGCCCTTAGCTAAGCAAAGCAAAGGAAGGGGGAGTGTCAGCACTGTTTACTTTGCCTAAACGGATGTGCACAATGCACACTAGTCTTTAAACCCTGAAGAAAAAAAAAAGAGAATATAGCAGCAGTGTGTTGACATTGGAGCACTATGAATGCATGGCATGCCTCAGGGCTTCAACTACCATGAAACTGGGAAGTGGAAATAGCAGTAGGAAAGCAATCAAGGAGAACTAGCATAGCTGGCAGGTGGAATGTATCAGAATCAGCCAATTACACAGGCAGTAGGCTAGCACAGCACTATAAACCATGCAAACACCTTACAGACTGGATGTAGGGGAAACAGCAATAGGAAGGCAATCCAGGAGAATTAGCATAACTGGCAGGTGGAATGTATCAGAATCAGCCAAATACACATGCAGCAGCCCAACACACTACTATAAATCAAGCAAACACCTTGCAGACTGGATGTAGGGGAAACAGCAGTAGGAAAGCAATCCAGGAGAACTAGCATAGCTGGCAGGTGGAATGTATCTGAATCAGCCAAATATACATGGAGCAGCCCAGCACACTACTATAAACCATGCACACACCCTACAGACTGGCTTTTCCCATAAAATTTACCCCACTGTTGTACACCTAGGGAAAGTGGGGGGATGTGGGGGGTGAAACCCCTTACATCGTTTAGGTAAATATTGTTTTCTGCAAAGAGTTATTAATTGCAGTTATAAATATCCATGTGTATGGTTTAAAATGGTTTAAAATTTGCCCCCCTACACCCCCCAATGTGGGGGGCTGTGCCCCTCCCCCACGCCCCCCTAATTATATATACTAACTCCAGGATCGCACTACAGTGGGGAAAAGGGCATATACCTTTTACTTTAATGTGTCAGTGTTATGAGTTCCAGTCAAATGAGTTTTCAGTCTTTTGAGCTTTCAGTGTTTTGGTGTCAGTCAAATGAATTTCAGTCAAATTAAATTTAGGTCATATGAAGTAGACCAGTCCCTAGCCATAAGCAGCACCCTGCACACATCCAGAATGATGCCTCACTATGAACTAGAAGGATTGCTAGGAACACCTCACCCACTTGCCCATGTTACCCCAGGGGAATCCACTGGCTTGCAGCCTGGTAATGCATGACTGACAAAATGCAGTGGCCTGCATCACTCTCATGTGGTCTACAGGCCACTGGCAAATGCCCATGGCTCACCCATACTGCCATCATATGCTTCACCCATAGTGCCTTCATATGGAATGTCATAGGGTCCTAACTAACAACATAACACATTAAGCAAAAAAACAAATGCAAGGCCATGCTGACAAATGCCAGTAGCATGCCTCTCCATGTCCTAGAGCAAGAATTGTGGACCAAAACATAAATATTGCTGTGATAAAGGTCAAACTATAGAAATACATCTGAGATATTGTTCCCATACTGTTGGGAAGAAGATAGAATTACAGGGGGGGAACATAAAAGCATGGATATCATGAAGTGTGTGAAGTCTGAAACTCAAATGTCTGCTCATACTTTCACCTGACTGCAAACACATGAATGCATAACCACAAACCTGCTTGTAAACCACAATGTGAAGGGAAATTGACCTGATATATGAGTCCTGCCTTTGGATAACCTGGCCAAATCTGTACAGCTGAGAGGTATGCCCACAGCAGGATATGGCCATTCAGTTAAGTTAAGAAATGCACAAGAAGGGGACCCCCAGCCAGCATAGCACCAGACCCATCACTCAATTGTCTGTAGCTACCCCTTCACAATGGCAGGATTGTGCCACAATGTCTAGTCTTTGCCTCACAAGATTGGTCTCTGCTTCATTGCTCTTGTATTTCCCTGGTAAACAACTGTGAACAAACAATGATATCTGTCAGTAGTTGATGACACAATACATTACACTGTAAAACAGTACATATGTCCAAAAATATATGCTAAAACAAAACATGTTACAAAAGCAACACAGACAGTAATAGGAAACTTAGTTACACACAGTATCCCCCTATATTTGGACCAATTGTGTCTCCATATTGGCAACCTATCTACAGATATCCTGCAAAAATAGTTTGCTAGGTGTAGCTGTAGCACACAAAACTCTGGACTGGAGTACAACTCTCCCTGCAATGGATTCCCACAAGCAATATAGAAGGTCATACTGGGCATGCTCTTACACATAGAGAATGGATCCCCACACTCAATATAGAAGGTAATACTGGGCATGCTCCTACACTAAGAGAACTAAAGCCCATGTCTGACACCACAGTGGACCATAGATATCTATTATCTGCAGATGTCCGTGCATACACACCAAAATGTAAACTGTTGGGTGGGTGGCCTAATGGTTAAGGTGTTGCCTTACAAACACAAGGTACAGGGTTTGAATCTCACAGGGGAAAATTGGCTAGGCTTAAAATGGCTCGCAAGGGCAGTTAGCCTAGTACTAATCTATGAACCTATCTATGAACCTATGTTTGGTCTACACACACACACACACACACACACACACACACACACACACATTGGACAGGAAAACCCACAGCCAGCTGTAGGTGACATATATGTGGTAAATCTCCATCTGTTCTGTGTGATGCGCACACATATCTAAGGCCAATATACTACAATAATTCAAACATACACACACATACACATGGGGAAGAGAGACACAGAAAGTGAGAGAGACAGTATCATTATGAAGCCTTTCCCACCCAGTACACATCCAATAGCCTCACTGTACACTATCTGCTGATGTATGTCACCTTAGATGCACCTTTGGAGAAACCTCAGATCTGTAAGCTCAATAGTGTGTGCAATAAATGCATAACTTACTAAAGCAAATAAGTAAATAGGTAGGGTTTTGAATCTCGGTCCTGGCACCTGTGTGTGTGTGTGTGAAAGAATTACAGTTTTACTCCATCCCCACTCAGTACACATCCCATCACCCAATATATGAACATGTGCTGCAGTCAGTCACTGTACAAATTCCTTTTGTTAGCTCTCACCCCATAGGCTCTGCTGTGCTTGTGATAACTGTGTAACAGTAGAGTACCAATAACTATTTATGTAGCAATCCTAATCACGGTCTTGTCAAATGTAAAGGTGTGTCTGTGTGTGTGTTTGTAGGTGAGTGATTCTGAGGCCATTCCCACTCACTCCATTTCACATTGCCCTCCTTTATCACTGCTGCTGATGTCACTCACCTTTAAAGATACCTTTGGACAATTCTCAAATATGTAAGCTTCATGGTGCTTCTGATAAATGTGTAATACTATAGTGCTGTAAACTAATTAGGTAGGAGTTCTAATTTTGTCCTGGCAAATGTAAAAGTGTGTTTGTTTGTGTGAGAGTGTCTGTAGTTGTAGAGATGTAGTTTTGAGGCCATTGGCACTTATTACACTTCCCTTTCCCCTCCTTTATCACTGCTGCTGATGTCACTCACCTTTAAAGATACCTTTGGACAGCTCTTAACTATGTAAGCTTTGTGGCATGTCTGATAAATGCGTAATGCTATAGTGCTGTAAACTAGTTAGGTAGGGGTTTGAATCTCATTCCTGTCAAGTGTGTGTGATTGTGTTGTTAACATTGGGATCCATATCCATTGGGGGGTGGATTTTGCTACACTTTTGTGTGGTCCACCCAGCAAACTACCAAATGTCCACTGTACAGGACCCAGTTTTGTGGTAGCTGTGGACACTCTTCAGTCCTATAATTTGTTTGTCATGTGATATTACTATAGAACAATATGGATTCCAAAACAAGGTATGTGGTCCTTGTAGTCCTGTAATACAATTCCACACTCAGGAGTCAAAGGCAAACACACTCATCTATTCATTAATCCCTATGTCACTAAGTGGACTGCAAACTGACTCACAGATGGAACTCACAGTGTGAAAGCAGTGGACTCCATGTCAGACTGCAAAACCATCATGAGTGTTGTCAGACTGCCAGTCATGTGTGGAGTATGGCAGGTTCTTGTCCTGTGTTCAGTCTTGTGTGTTGTGTGTGGTTCTGATATCCAGCCCAGCAGGAATAAACTGTGGTTAACAATGTTTGTAGACAATTGCTAATTGGGGGCTCTGTTTACATCCCCAGATTATGTTAACATCCTGCATAAAGTCACCACTAACACCTCCAACTGTTGTCAGAAAACTGACCTTAGTCTCAGTGTCAAGAAATGTGTCCCAATTCCCTGTTGAATCAATGTGTTGTCCACAAATGACCACATCGATAGTAGTCCGATGGAGACAGATGTCCTTATAGAAAGTCTGTGAACACAGCTTGACAGCAACCTCTCTTCTGACCACCACACTGCCACTGTGGACAGAAAGTCCTTCCATATTGTTTATTGCATAACTAAAGGTGTGTCATCCAGGAATGAAGAGGTCAATGTCTCCCTCTACTCCCCACTTATTAGGCCAAATAGCAGGTCCAATGGCCCATTTGCCATGTAACTAGGTAGACACCTTCAACAATTAGTAAGGCTGCAAGTGTACCTGATATGTATGACCCTAGGCATGAAACAACTGTCTGATATGGAAAGAGGCCAAAACCTCCAAGTGTTCCCGGTCACATCTTGGCTACTTACAGGCAATCCCTGCTTGACTGACAATGCCATGTCTGCCCAGCTATGTTATAAATGCCACAGCTAGGAAACCCAAATCAGTATGCACCACATGCCATAGATACCTCAACTGCATTACCACATTCAACAGAACATGCTTGGGGACAAGTCCATAACCCAGACACTGGCCACATTATGTGATATATGTTGAATACATGTCAATTAAAGCACCTCACTGACACTCTTCAAGAGAAATTCAGATGAGTGGATGGTGAATATAACTGTCACCCTGGGGATCACTCAAGTGGAAGTAGTCAATAGATGGCATGCTGACAAATGTCAGGTGGCATGATACCAGTGTATTCACATGTCTTACTCTTCTCATATCTCCATGGGCATTAGTGTAGTACGCAACCAAGGACACCTGCACCAATGGGCCTTAGTACTGACAAATGTGATTGTGTGCATTACTGAGTATAACAGTGTTTATGAGTTTGTAAACTTGTAGTCGAAAATACTTTGAGGACCTTTTCACCCCACTGAACCCCCCCCCCATTGCTATACTTAGAAAGGGCTGCTGCTGTACTGCACTGTAAAGGTATCTTGTGACACCCTTCACACTATGGGCTACCTTGAGCTTGCAGTACAAGCATAACACTGTTCTACCAATGAGTAGGCAGGTGTGGTTTACCATCTGTGTCCTGGCTTATGCGAGTGTGTGTGTGTGTGTGTGTGTGTGTGTGTGTGTGTGTGTGTGTGTGTGTGTGCGTGTGCGTGTGTGTGCGTGCATGTGTGTGTTTGTGTGTGCACATGTGTGTGCTTGCAAGTATGTGTGAGTGTGCATATTTATAAGAAACAGCATTCTGAGGCCCCATTTTCCAAATACACTGTACATTGCCATACATTACAAGTGATGGCGATGTTGCACACCTTAGAAGAGCCATGAAACAATCTTCATCCTTCTAACTCTGTGGCACACGCGATAAATGCATATCAGTGTATTAGCAATAATTAGATAAGCAGGCAAAGGTTTAAATCTCATTCCTGGTAAATGTGTGATTGTGGGTTTGTCATAGCATTATCATGGGTATGAGTGAGTACTATATCCAATGTGAGTGGGGTGCTCGGTGTAATATTTTTACACCATGGTACCCCCAGTATATGTCCCAAGGTCCACTGTATGAGGACTGCTGTCACCATCGACCATACAGGTAATTGATGACACTCTTCAGCCCAATAAGGCATGTGCTGTGTGCCAAAACTCTGTAACAGTATGGTCTGAATGATGAGATAGACAGGGCTGCTAACTACAGGTGTGGCAAATGTGTGTATGGCTGTATTTGTGTTGGTCATTGTATATATTTCTGTAGCTGATATTATTTCCTGGCCATTCTTACCCAGGACATCTCCCATTGCCATACTGTGCAAGGCCAGTGGATGTTGTTCACCTTAGAGGAACTGTGGAATATACTTCACCCTACTTTCTCTGTGGCATGTGCAATAAATGCAGAGCACTTTAATAGCAAGACCTAGGTAGGTAGTGGTTCTAATTTCATTCGTGCCAAGTGTATATGTTTGTGCGTGTGAGATCAGTATTCTGACTGTGTGTGTTTGAGTGACAAATGTGGCCATGGTTTACAGTTTTACACCATTCTACTCCCAGCACATGTGCTGTCCTGCATCCCCATGGCTGATGCCTAACTCTCACCATATTCTGTAGCACAGACATCCCACAGTTAAGGATTGCCACCATCTCACCCAACCATCTATCTATGACCTCAGCATAATAATGGTGGGCATCTCCAAGATCAAGGATGTTGTCACACATAGCATGAAGTGTTGCATTTGTGACCCTGAGAATATGTCCAGTGTTAGATTTGACATGTGCCTGGCCTCCATGGCAGTCCAAAACATGCGTCTGGTGACACTTGCTGTGGCACTTTTGGCAGGGCCATGATGGGCAGCAGTATACCTATGAGCACCCCTGTCCTTTCACATGTGTGGAATCTGCCTGTTCTCTGGCTATGGAAGGTGTACACACACTATATAGGTCTGTTAGATTTACATGACAAACATGTGTATCATACTCATATTCACAGGTAGCATATGGATATGTGCAATATCCCTGTATCTGGCCTAGCAGTGGCACAGTCAGTAGTGTTTGACAGGCACTCCAGTGTTTGTTATATGTGAGCTGTCCTTTCCTGGGGTGGGTTAGGGTCCTGAGCTGTGTTCTATGTCATAGAAGAGAGAGGCAGATGCTATGGCCATAGTGCTGTTTAGCAAGATATCACTACAGCATGTCTTGCTCAGACATAAAATTTTCAAAAATCCTATTTTGCATTATTAGGAAACACATACTACATTCACTTAATATGCTGACTTGTTTCACATATCATTTTATTATTTCACACTGCACTGGGTTGTATCAGAAGGTTGCATAACATCTTTTTGTTTCACAATGTGGAGTACTGGTAGACAGATGTTTGGAATAGGCTTTTGCATGCCCTTTGTAGGTAATGCTCTTGACCAGGTGATGGCCCGTGCACCAATTGGTGCTCCCCGCTTGCTAATTGCATGCAGAGCAGCTGGGTAGTTCTTCCAATAGCTAATGTCATGGCAATACACTTCTATAATTGAGTACTTAATGTGGGCATTGCCCCTTTGCCTTGGCCATGAGGAACACATCCTGGAGGTATATGGCTATTGGGTGTTACACACAGCAGGTGGGAATAATTCTTACAACAAGACTTGTAGAGACAGACCAACTAAATGGTGGAGAAGGTTACAGACTTAGAGACCAAAGGTGAGTATTGCTGTTATATGGTGTGAATACTGCTAGTTTTACAGGGTTTGTGCATACATGCTACTTCTGCATGGATGTTAGCCTGACAAAGTTATGTGTCTGCATAGCTCTGAACTGTAGGCCTATCCACATAATGGCCAGAGGTTTGCCTGTTACCCAGGCAGGTGTTGGCTTTGGCAAATCAGTGGCATACTTTGGTCATTGCTGCCAGTAAATGGCAACATCCATTTGTATTTCTGACTTCATATCCCTCAGAATAGAGATGTTGCAACCAACCCTGTAACACCTGCAACTTTCTCAGTGTATAACAGCAATATTTAAAATATGGCCCTGTGTTTGGTCCTCTGTCCTCCACTTATATGACAGGTTTTGTCCAGTTTTCATGCAATAGAAGGTTGATAGGTATGGTCTATCAGTATTTAGTGCTGACATTCCTGCTATCATCCTAGTGATGTTGTGGAATAAGACACATTAAGTGCAATAGGTGTCATACATATGAGTACAAAGGCTGGACAGCATGTAGAACCCTGTACATTCAAGGGGTGGGTCTGCAGAATAGTAGGACATGCCTAGAATCAGTCTGTTAGAACATGTGAGAGATATTAGTTATTACATGGACAAACATTCTATAGCTGTTACTTTTCATACATTTCACCATGGGGACTGTAGTGGGTTACAATGTACTTTTCTGGAAAAGGTCTGTTTCCCAGTTTGATCAAACACTTATAACAGAACCATTGTTATGTGAAGAATCAATTTACATTGTATCATTTGATACTGTATCCCCTAGGGGGTTAACTGAGGAGTGTAATTGGAGGCTGTTTAAGAACATACGTAATTAAGTATCAATTGCTTCCTGTATTTAAAGCAAATATGTTTTGTAATGTAATACTTGACGGCAAAACACATTAAAACATTTGTGTGTATTGATGGCTGGTTGTCTGTTGTTTTACTATCTTCAGTCATTTTAGTTATATTGCTAAGAGGTCAGTGTATGTCTGGTCATTGTGTATGGCCTATCCTGAATATGTAGCAGTGTACTGTGTACTTATTAGTTGTATTGTGTAGGGGGCAGCAGATATCAGTGGTATGGGTCGCTTTGTATCATTACCAATGTGTTTGTATGTCCATAGACTGGTCCCCCCAACGTCATCTGTCATAGTCCAGAATTGTACTAAGCTGCTCTTGGCTCTGACAGAGCTGTAAGTTATTGACAACTAAATCATTACTGATTCCACAGTCTTCCTTCCCTATGATAAACTGACTGCACTGCGTGCTATGGTGAAAACATCATAAAATCGTACAGCTCAGATGGCTTAGTGGTTATATGTTTTGACTGTTGGGTACAGGTTCCTGGGTTCAAGACCTGAAAGGGCTGTATATTTTGTTGCAGGCCAGGTGTATATTATTTCCTTTACTTAACATGCCTATATGTGCTGTCATTACAGTATCAAGGAGTGTGAGTCTACTGTATGGGACACGTGTATATATGGGTGGTTGTACATGTGACATGCACTCACACATCCGTCATACACCAGCTACACTACCATGGAGACAAATATAATATACCAGACATTTGACTATTAAAATAGTACTAATTAGTTACCTTTCCTGTAACTAGTCTAGTCCAGATACATATTTGATGTATCCAAGACTGTATGTTAGCTTCTGAGTGTTGCTTAAGTCTGCTCTTCAATTTGTCACTTAGATATGCTAGTTCTCTCCTCTTCTGCACTTTCAATAGCTTATTACTTTAGCACATTACCAGATGTCCTGTAGCAAGTATTTTAGCACACAAAAGTGCTAACAGCACTAGCGTTCTATGAGGAAACAGATCCAGTAATTATTATTAATGGCCACCCCTCCAGGCATGTCTATAGGTCAGTTTCCAGTGCTTTCACCTATTAACCTGCTAAACTTGGCCATCCTGAGGCAATGTAGTTACTGCCTCATGTACACTGACAACCCTCACCTCTTACCTCTCTACACTCAGACTTGCCAGAGATGCAGTTATATATCCAAATTGGAAGCCACACACTCTCTAGCCAAGACCAGAATACTTGGTCAAGAGGAGACGGTCAACACTTCTACCACACTACATACAATACACAGCCCTCCAGAACACACACCAGCACTGCCTTCATATAAAAACACAAACCACACACACACACCTCTGCGAAGGCTCTCAATAAAAAGCTGCACAAACAGCAGAGACCTCCAAGGGAGACATGCACTCCACCACCACAACTGCACCACACAACACTAATCACAAGACACATATGTCTCTTAAACAGTGTGCCAGTCAACCAAAGCACCTAAGGAAAAACAGCATGACAAAAACACTAGGCATAGTTGACTTGATAGTGAGGAACAGTGATGTCCCACTCACTAGGTTGAAAAAGGAGAAAGCGACAGTCAACTGCCTGCCAGGCACCAGGATCGGCCACATAACACACACACTGAGGTCCCTCAACAACAGGTACACATATGACTCTGTCATTGTATATGTGGGTGTTAATGACCTGAGACGTACCTCCCTGGCTATATGGAAATAGACATGGAGGTGGTCTCAGATCATGTAGCCCATACGGGTATGACCCTAGGCCAGAGCAGCCTCCTACCATCATCCAGAATGATACCACAGTACAAGATGAAAATGATTGAGTTCAACAATTGGCTACATTTCATAGCTTCATAGGTTCATACTAGGCTATCTGCCCTAGGGCATTTATAAGCCTAGACAGAGTATGTTTGGCTTTCGCCACCCATTTGAAATGAATTTTGCTATGCCCTTTTTCGAGGTTAGTATACTGTGCCTCTGTCTAACAGTGACACAGAAGTGATACCCGGGGTAAACCTACGATCTCCCATCCACTCATCAAGATTCCTCTTGAAGAGAGTCAATGAGGGACTCTGCCTAACCTGGACTGGGATTTTATTCCAGAGTGAAGGGAGCCTCTGGGTTATGAATCTGTCCCTCCAGCATGTCCTATTTATTTCAGTGCTGAGGTTCAAGTCTCTCGAGCGCGTAGCTCAATGGGATTTGGATTTTCTGAGGTACAGCATGTCCATTAATTTCGGGTTGGACATGGCTTTATACGTCAGGCACAGATCGCCGCAGCTGGTATGCCACTGAGTAGAGCTGGAGTTTCTTTAACCTGGCAGCATATGGCATCTGTTTGATCCCTTTGATCCACTTGGTGAGGTACTTTTGGGGTCTTTCGAGTTGCTGCAGGTGTCTGGTAAGGTACATCCCAAAAGGGGCACTGTACTCAATTATGGGCCTGATGAGGGATGAGTAAAGAGGCACGATGACCTCCCCTAATCTAGATGTGAATCCCTTCATGATTAGGTGGGCTATATAAAATGTTTTTCTAACCACTTTGGCCACGTGGTTGTCAAATGAGAGACTGCTATCAACTTGGGTCCCCAGGTCCCTAATTACTTCTTCCGTACTTAATGGATTACCACCTATGTGGTAATTTGTGGGCACTTTGTTTTGCCAAAGGGATGACTATACACTTTTGGCATTTAGCTTGAGGCCATGGCTCTGGCACCAATTGTCTGTTTCTATGAGGCCCTTTTGGAGGATGCTTGTGTCGGCTGGAGAGTCGATTATGGAGCCCAGTTTGCAGTCATCTGCAAACTTGGTCAGCCACAGTCCTTCCATGTTGGCCTGTACCTCCGAGAAATATATACCGAACAAGAGAGGTCTCAGGACTGAGCCTTGTGGGACGCCACTTGTAACTGGTTTGGAGCCTGACATGGCTCCAGCAATTCTAACCATGTGGGATCTGTCCTTGAGCCAGTTTGCAACCCATCTAGTGACATAGGGTTTTATATTTAAGCTGGTAAGCTTATCTATAATGCCCGAGTGGGGTATTGTATCGAAGGCTTTTGCGAGGTCCAGGTAGGCTGTGTGGACCACCTTCCCCTCGTCAATGGCCTCGGTGACTGTTTCAAAGAAATCAACCAGGTTTAAGAGGCAGGATCTGCCCTTAACAAAGTCAAACTGGGTAGGATCCAGTGTCTGTAGGTCCCCAATATCTTTATTTATGAGGTCCATGATGATCCTTTCCATAGCTTTGCAGACCAAGCTAGTCAGGCTTATGGGGTGATAGTTTCCAGGATCTGTTGAGGCACCACCTTTGTGGAGAGGGACCACTGTTGCTGTACACCACTCTTTGGGTACATATCCTGTAGTAAGGCTGAGATTGAACAGTAGTTTTATGTTTGGGTTTAGCTCTTCTTGGAGTTCATGTAGGACACAGCCTGGGACACCGTCTGGTCCCATTGATGCTGTGTTTTTGCTTTGGAGAGGGCGGCTCTTACCTGAGCATCTTGAGATGTCAGGGGGGCAGCACTCTGCTGGGATAGATATTTGAACTTTTGGTGGTGGGGGGGGGAAGTTTGTGCTGAACCTGTCAGCTAGGATGTTGGCAATGTCTGTGGGTTCAGTGTATTTTTTGTCATTTTGGACTAATTCTGAGCATATCTGGGAATTCCCACCCAGGTTCCTAATATAACTAAAGAAAGTCTTGTGATTATCCGTAGTGTTCTGTGCAATTTTTCTCTCGAAGCTGGCCTTAGACGATTTTATGAGCGCCCTTAGTTTTTCACTAATACTGATCAGAGATACCTTCCCTTTTTGGGATTTTGCTCTATCATGTAGTAGCTTCCTCCTTCTATTGTATAGTTTGTTTATGGCTGGGGTCCACCAGACAGGACGTCTGCCTTTGGAGGATTGGGTCTTGGTTTTATTTGGGATTGCATGATCCATGCATTCCTGAAGGTGTTCATAGAATGCGTTTATAAAGGATTCTGTGGTCTGGGCCGTATTTTCCACAGGCCCGGGGGATTAGAAGGATTCCACCTCGGTTTTGAGGAGTGTGAAATTTGCCTTAGAGAAGTTTTTCACTGTGGTTTTCTGGGCAGGGGGTGGGGTCGGGATGTGAATATCCAGTGAGATTAGTTCATGGTCTGATCTTACCAGTGAGGGATACACTTCTGGTCTGGAGCATAGAGTCCCCATGTTGGTGATGATCAGGTCCAGTATGTTTTCCCCTCTTGTAAGAGTGGTAACAAGTTGTTCCATAGCATTTATGTTTATAAATTCTAGGAACCTTTGGGCTAGGGTGTTGGAGCTAGAGTAATGCTCCCAGTCTATGTTTGGGTAGTGGAAGTCACCCAATATAATGGTGTTTGGAGAGACCTTCATATTTTCCAGTGTTCTCAGGAAGGCCGAGTGGGGTTCCTGGGTTTGGGAGGGTGGTCTGTAGCAGGCTATAAACTGGAAGGCAGTTTTACCCACTGTTAGTCGCACATGGACAGTCTCTGATGCTTTGTGCTGTGCCACCAACCTGGAGGTGTGGGTATCTTTGACGAATATTGATGCTCCCCCTCCTTTTGTGGTTTGGTCCAAGTTTTGGGGCTGAAAAGCATGGTATGAGGTATAACCTGGTAGTGCTGGGGTGCTCTCGGGAGCCTTGAACCAGGTTTCTGTTACAGCACAGATATCAATGTTCTCCATGCTAAGGAGAGTTTCAAGTGCGTGCATCTTGAGGTTTAGACGTCTGGCATTGAGTAGCATTACTCTTAGTTTCTTATCCCTTGTGATATCTATGGAGGTGGGTTTGTCTTTTGAGCCTTGCCTAAAAAAGGCACTATGGGGGTAGCAAGAGCCTTTGCCAATATCTGAAAGCCCAGGGGTGACAGGTGCAAGCCGTCCCTAGCGAAGCATCGTGGCTTGTCGAGCATGTCATCCCAGGCTGACAGGCATTGGATCCCCTTTGAATGACACCAATACTTAAGCCAATTGTTGAAATTGGTCATCTTGTCTTCATATTGTGGCATCATTTTGGTGAGGGTAAGATGCTATTCAAATTCAGGGTCATACCGGCCTTGGCTACATGCTCAGAGAGCTCCTCTTTGTCTCTTTTCATGTAGTCTAGGGAGGCACGTCTCAGGTCATTCACACCAGCATGGACAATGACTGAGTCATATTTGTACTTGCCTTGGAGTGACCTGAATGCTTGTGTTATGTGGCGGATCCTAGCGCCTGACAGGCACCTCACTGTGACCTTCTCCTTGTTCAGCCTGGTGAGCAGGACGTCAGTGTGCCTGACGATAGAGTCACCTATTATAAGTGTATCAGGTGTGTTGTTTAGCCTGGTATTTCTGGTATCATTTTAAGGGGATCCACTATCTGTGTGCCTGGGATGGCATGTTTGACAGACCATGATCCTCATGGCCTGCATCTCTCACCCCTGGGCTTCCAGATGCTAGCCAAGGATCTTGCTACCCCTATAGTGGCTTTTTTAGCCAGTGTTCCACAGACCACATTACCACTGTAACAGCTACAAACAAATATAATCTGAGGGTCATGCTGCTCAACACTAGAGTCTACATTTCAAAATTCACTCACTCAAAGCACTCCTTAAACTGGAGAACATCAACATTTGTGCTGTAACACAAACCAACTTTGCCAACTTCATGCTTCTTAAGACAGAAGTGGCAAACTTCATGACACCCATGCAGATGGACAATAGAGGTACGACTGTTGAACCCTATCCAAATGCACTTAGCACTTACATGAGTGCATGAATCATGCTATCCCTAACAGAACCAATATGCTATCCTCCAAAAAAAGGAAGCTAATCTGGTGGTCCCCTGCCATAAACAAACTCTACAACAGAAGAAAGAAACTGTTGCAAAAAACAGTAAAATCCCATGATTGGAGGAACTCCCTTGTCAGCCTCAGTAAGAAGTTGAGATCCCTCATAAAATCATCCAAAGCTAGTTATGAAAACAAAATTGCCACTGATTCTAAAGACAATCACAAAGAATTCTATAGCTATGTCAAGAATCTCAATGGCAACATTCAGATCTGCTCTGAGTTAGAACACAATGGCACTAAATATACAGAACCAACTGATATTGCCAACATCCTGGCAGATAGATTCATTGCTAACTTTACTCCCCTCTCACCCCCTAAAGGGCCCATCTCTATACTGGAAGAATGCAAAGCTCCTGTAATCATGGCTGCACAGATAAAAACCACACTCTCCAAAACCAAGAACACAGCATCCATGGTACCTGGCAACATCCCAGGCTGCGTTCTACATGAACTACAGAATGAACTGGCACCCCAACTAAGTACCATGTTCAGTCATAGCCTCACCTCAGGCTTTGTGCCCACTGAATGGTGCACGGTGATGGTTATCCCACTCCACAAAGGGGGAGCCACCACAGACCCTGGGAACTACTGCCCATTAGCCTGACGAGCCTGGTCTGCAAGGCCATGGAATGTATCACCATGGAACTTATAAACAAAGACACTGATAATCTCCAAACTCTGGACCCCACCCAGTTTGGGTTTATAAAAGGCAGATCATCTCTCCTAAACCTGACAGACTTCTTTGAAGCAGTCACCAAAGCCATAGATGAGGGTAAGGTGGTTCACATAGCCTATCTAGACCTTGCCAAGGCTTTCAACACCATCCCCCACTCTGTAATTATAGATAAACTGACTAAACTAGGTATAAATCCTTATGTTACAAGATGGGTTGCCAACTGGCTCACTGACAGAACCCACATTGTGAAAGTAGCGGGCTCCAAATCTGACTTCAGACCAGTGACAAGTGGAGTATCACAGGGTTCAGTCATGGGCCCTCTCCTGTTTGGTATCTATTTCTGTGAAGTACAGGCTAACACAGAAGGTCTTTGGCTAACGAAGTTTGCAGATGACTGCAAACTGGGAGCCATAATCGAAACTCCTAACAATGTGGACATCCTACAAAAGGGCCTCACTGAGGCAGATGCCTGGTGTCAAAGCCATGGCCTTAAGCTCAATGCCAAAAAGTGCATTGTCATCCCCTTTGGTAAAATCTCTGTACCCATGAACTACCACATAGGAAGTAGTCTACTTAACACCAAAAGTATGATAAGAGACCTTGGGACACAGGTGGACAGTAGTCTCTCCTTTGATAATCACATCACCACAGTAGTCAGGAAATCCTTCTATGTGGTACACCTCATCTCAAAATGTTTCTCATCCAGGAAAAAGAGGTCATTGTTTCCCTCTACTCGTCACTCATTAGACCCATTATAGTGCACAATGCCTCTTTTGATATGTACCTCCCAAGACACCTATAACAACTGGAAAGGCCTCAGAAATACCTCACAAAGAGGATTACTGGCATCAAACAGATGCCCTATGCAGCCCATCTCAAAAAACTCCAGCTTTACTCCATTGCATATCGCCTACACAGAGGTGATCTCTGCCTAACATACAAAGCTATGTCAAACCCAGAGCTGTTGGACATGCTCCACGTAAAAAAATCCAAATCCCTCTGAGCTACATGCTCTAGGGACCTACACTTTGTCACCACAATAAACAGAACATGCTGAAGGGATAGATTCTTGTCCCAGAGACTTCCCATACTCTGGAACAAACTACCTATCTATATCAAACAAAGCTCTTCATTAGCACTCTTCAAGAAAAATGTTGATGATTGGATGCGAAACAGGAAATTCACCCCGGGGATCACTTCTGTGGCTCTGATCGACAGGGGCACAGGAAAATAATTTTCTTGGGTGGTGAAAGCCTGTATACTGTTTGGCTGCTAGGCTTATATAGGCCCTAGGGCCAATAGCCTAGTACCTACCTATGAATCTATGAAACTATGAACAGAGAACTAGTTCAAAGCAGCAGGAAGCACATCTGCACCTCCAGGCTATCACTCATTCCACACCTGTTTGGCCCAGAACTTGGACAGAAGCTGCAAAGGTGGTGGTGTTTCGATATTCATAACAGATGCGCACAGCTCCAGACTGTTAGCACAACATAATGCATCTGAGATACTTCAGGTGCAGCTAACACTGTGTAAGACAGCAATACAGGTCATAGCATGCTGTAGGTCCACAAACATGGCCCAAGACTCACACTCCCCATTCCTAAGCACCCTGGGGAATATTAGGTTCCAACCCAACACTCTCATACTGGCTATCAACTACTCCACCATTAAATGGAAAAACTATTAATTTACCAATACACTTAGTCAATGCTTTCTGGAATTCATTAATTCCAATGCCTTGTACATGCTCGTTCTAACTCCCACTAGAGGTAGCAACATCCTTGACCCGGTCCTTACTAACATGGATGAACATTGCTCTACACCAATAGTCAACTCCTCCATGGTTAGATACTAACATAAACTAATCACCTCGGAAATCCACATCCCTCCCACCACCCCACAAAGGTAACCACCATGAAATCTTCTCTAAAGCTAACTTTGGGAACCTACAAACAGAGGTGGCTAACTGCATGGCACCCATGCAGATGGAGACTAGTTGCATAACTGCCAAATCATATACCAATGCACTGTACAAACACACAAAAATGCATAGATCTTGCCATATGCAATATAACCAAGATGCTCTCCTCAGGAAAAAGGAAGCAAATCTTGTGGTCCCCTGACAAAAATAAACTCTACAACAGAAGGAGGAAATTGATGCGGCATAAGGTGACGTCCCAAGACTGGAAATACTCCCTTATCACCCTCAACCAAAAGTTGAGATCTCTCATCAAATCCTGTAAAGGTAGTTATAAAAACAGAATTGCAGCAGAGCAGATAGTAAAGACAACTACAAGGACTTCTATAGTTATGTAAAGAATCTCCGCGGCAATACCCAGATTTGCTTTGAGCTATTGCACAATGGTACCGCTTATACCAAGCCAACAGATCTTGCCAATATACTGGGTGACACATTCAGTGCCACCTTTACCTCTCTCCCGCAAAAGGAACATTCACAATACCAGTAGATTTCCAGGCACCCAGTATTACTGCTGTACAGATTAAATCAACACTGTCCAAGGCCAAGAATACAGCTTCTACAGGGCCTGACACTATCCCTGGCTGTGTTCTACATGAACTACAGAGTGAACTGGCACCTCACCTGTGTGCCCTGTTCAATTACAGCCTCACCTCAGGCTTTGTCCTTACCAAATGACGCATTGTTACAGTCAACCCTCTCCACAAAGGAGGAGTGACTACAGACCCCGGGAACTATCGACCCATTAGCCTGACAAGTCTGATATGCAACGCTATGGAATGCATGATGACACATTTTTTGGCATTGAGCTTAAGGCCATGCTTCTGGCACCAGTCGTTGGTCTCCATGAGGCCTTTCTGCTGGATGTCAACATCACTTGGGTAGTTAATAATAGCCCCCAACATGCAATCGTCTGCAAAGTTTGTCAACAAGAGTACCCTTGTGATGGCCTGCACTTCAGAGAAGTAGATATCAAACAGGGGAGGACCTGGGACCGAACACTGTGAGACCCCACTCATGACTGGTCACCAGTCTGACTTGGAGTCAGCTACTTTCACACCGTGGGTCTATCTGTGAGCCAGTTTGCAACCTACCTAGTGATATAGGGGTTGATGCCTACCTTAGTGGGTTTTCTTGATTCCAGAGTGGGGAATGGTATCACAGGCCTTGGCCAGATCAAGGTAGGCTGTATGATCACCTTGACATCATCCACAGCTCTGGTGACTGACTCAGAGAAGTTGACCAGGTTGAGCAGGCATGATCTACCCTCCACAAAACCAAACTGTATAGGGTACAGACTTTGGAGATCCCCTATATCCTTGTTTAGTAGGTCCATGATGATGTATTCCATAGCTTTGCATATCAGACTTGTCAGGCTAATGGAGTGATAGTTCCCAGGGTCTGTAGTCACTCCTACTTTGTGGAGAGGGATGATTGTAGCAGTGCGCCATTTGGTAGGAACAAAGCCTGAGGTGAGGCTGTGATTGAACAGGGCACACAGGTGTGGTGCCAGGTCACTCTGTAGTTCATGTACAACACAGCCAGGGATATTCTCAGGTCCCAATGAAGATATATTCCTGGCCTTGGACAGTGCTATTTTAACCTGTGCAGCAGTAATACTGGGTGTCTGGCAATCTACTGGTATTGTGATTGGTCCTTTGGGGGGTGAGAGGGGTCAGGTTGACACTGAATCTGTCGGACAGTATATTGGCAATATCTGTTGGCTCAGTATAGGAGGTACCATTGTGCAGTAGCTCAGAGCACATCTGGGTATTGGCGTGGAGATTATTCACATAACTATTGAAGGTCTTGTGCTTGTCTTTCCTGTCTGCTGGAATTCTGTTTTCATAGATAGCTTTAGAGGATTTGATGAGTGATCTCAACTTTTTGTTGAGGCGGATAAGGGAGTTGTTCCAGTCTTGGGACTTAACCTTTTTCCGCATCAGTTTATTTGTTCCGTTGTCGAGTTTGTGTATGGCAGGGGACCACCACATTAGCCTCCTGTTTTGGAGGACAGCGTCTTAGTTTTATTGGATATGGCAAGATCCGTGCATATGTTTGTGTGTTCATACAGTGCATTTGTGTATGATCTGGTGGTCATGCAAGTATTCTCCATTTGCATGGGTGCTCTGAACTTAGCCACCTCTGTAAGAAGCCCAAAGTTAGCTTTGAAGGTGTTTGTCATGGTGGTTACCTTTGCATGGGGGGTGGGAGGGATGTTGATTCCCAAGGTGATTAGTTTGTGGTTGGATCCACACCTCAGTATTTTGAGGTGTAGACCCAACATGGTCATGTATGTCACCACATACATCAGGGATAGGTGCACACACCACCCTGAGTATTTGTGTGTTGTGGTGTTCACTATGTGCCTGTGCATCCATGACAGCCTGGAACATGCTCTGATGACTCCTTCTGTGGCACTTGCAGCAGTGGCCCAATGAGCAGCATTCCTCCTGCAAGAACCCCTGTCCATCTGCCTGTGTGGGACCTTGCCTGCACTCTGGCTATGACCAGTATCTACTCTCACACCTGCCACAGTCACCACACTAGCCTGTTCAATGCCACCACCTGCCAACTGTCCATCATCTGTGGCCACTGTTGACATGGTATGTGTGGGTATTGTCACTGTGTGCAGTGATGGTGTGCACAAGGGTGGGATGCCAACTAATGGCACAGATTCAGCACCTGACAACCCCACCTGTACCTCAGTATTCCTATCATCATTGGCAGAGTCTGCAGAGATATTGACATTGTTTCAAAAGGGGGGGAACCCAGACCCCATCGCCACCTGTGAGAGGAAGACAACATACGTACATTCATACCTGCACTTTGAGGTTGGCTGGTACACACACACACACACACACACACACACACACACACACACACACACACACACACACACACACACACACACACACACACACACCTACAGGTGAGGTTGCACAAATTTGTTACACAAACCACACATTACCCACATGGTGACATGCATGACACACAGCTGTCAACATCATGCATTGCAACCAGTTGTACAACATGTAACTGACAATATAGAACTCTTGGATACATGAATAGTGTTAGTGTGTGATGGCCATTGCCCAGCACAGACTGCAGCCATTTACACATCATTGCTGTCCACCTGTATAGCACAGTGGCAAGTACTACAGAATATACCACATAACTGTACATATCCTCACAGGATGTGTATCCTCACAGAATGTGTAGCAGTCTGGCTCATATGTCTACTCTATTTCTCTATTTTTATTTCTCATAACCCCTGTGTTTTTCTATGACATACATGGGATGATCTGAGGAGTGACATCACTGATTAATGACATAAATGTGAGTGTCAGATCTGGAAACGAGCAGTGAATGTATGGTCACACAATCCCTGTTACACCACCAGCCTTGTAAGCTTATAGTGGATATGATAAGTATACACAACACTGTTAACATGACATGTTCTTGTATGCATTCAAATATGTCACCCACCTTCCATGTGACATATGACCTGTGCAATCCAATCGATTAACAAACATGTGATAAGTGTAAAATATGATGATTGCAATATGTACAATATGTTGATTGCATACATGTGCACACTCTTAAAATGATAAGTTGTTGAAGCATCTTGTAAGTGGCTTACAGCATTCACTCTTCTTGTGAAGGTGTCTATCAGCATGGCACCTCCTGACTTGGCACTATTTGGCCACTCTTCCATGCAAAGGTCACCCAACTCTGTCAGAATGCAAGGGCAGCTCATGTGCACAGCCTTCATCAGGTCACACTGAGGTTTTCTATCTGGTGTAGTTCTAGGCTCTGGCTGGACCAATCCATACCCATGTTTGGGTTCAGGTGGAGCCAGTCATAGGTAGCTTTGGATGTACGCTGCAGTTCTTTGTCATGTTGAAGGCTAACACATCTCCTCATCCTCAGCAATCTTGCAGATGCCTGATGGATTTTGGGCAGAAGTGAGTGTTATTAGGAAATGTTCAGAATTCCCACCACTATGGCTACAAGCCCTGTTCTGTCTGTGTAAGAGCAGCCCCACAGCAGGCTGCTGCCAGCAGTGTGATTCACCATGGGGATGTTGGTGTTCAGGTTATTAGAGGTGTTGCTTGTGTACCACACATACCTGTTGGTATTGTGGCTGTGAGGTCGATCCCTAGTCTCATTACACCAGAACACAATTTCACACCTGTCTTTGGGAGACATGATGTGTTGTATTGCAATTTGTATCCAACCCTGGCTGTTGTTGGTATGTGGCTATGCTTCCATTTTCTGACCCTACCCCATAGGCCAGACGTATGCAGAATATGGGAGAGTGTTCTCAAAGATAGTACAGAACACCAGTACTAGCAAGGGGTTCATGCAACTGCCTTGGTGTTGCTGTATGTCCCCTGGCAACCTCCCAGGCCAGGTCTTGACATGTGTTATCATCATTTTTGGAGCGACATCAGGTTCTTGTCAACAGCACTATTGTCCCATATTCACTCCACCTTTTGGCAACTGTCTCCATGGTGTATGCACTGCTGTGGTAATGTTATTGTACTCCACTCTTGACTGATAGCTTTCAAATATGAGATCCCTTTGCTGCTTTGCATGCTGTCTGCAAGCCATGGCTGTTGCTGTTGCAGACAACTGAGCGTATGTCATGATTATCCCACTTGGACAGCAGACTGTTATTTGGTGTTAGTCAGAGTGCCTTTACTTGATGGCTGTTGTGTACCCAAGCAAACTGTATGCTGTCAGTAAATCACAAGCTGCTGCAATAACATATTCTTTGGAGGGTGTGCACACATATGCATCCAGCATATTGTGAGGTTTGTATACTCCATATTTGGTGGCCAACAGATTGATTGTTTGTACAGGGGATTGTTCATGTTATAGGTCACATTACAGTTTGGAAAAGATGAGTACTGACATATTGTGGTCTCAATTTGTATAGACATCACAAACACCTGGCATCTTAACAGGGGTGTGTACACTGTTTATATCCACTATATGACAGTAATGTTTCACACATGTCCCTACCTTAGGCTGTTTGTCCACCCATTGTGTTGCTCTCTGTTAAGAAGTCTTGCACTGACAGGCTGTGTGTTATGCTACAGGGATGATACATTCTCATCAGATAGGCTCATGTGGTGACCACTGTGATGCAATGCAGTTGACCTCAACACAGGTGAACATGCACATAAAGCAATATGGCTATGAGCAACAGTTGAGTGCATGGTACACTGCATGGCCTTCACATGCCTGGGGTATTGGCAAACCACAACAGTACAATTGCATACTCACCAGCTGCAGGCTGCCATGCCACACGCAGACAGGAGGGACCTAGGTAGTTGCGTGAGGGGAGTATGGTCAGCAGACCCACAAGTGGCATTGGTACAGGATGGATTTAGCATGTGTGCACATATACAGTACAACCCCCAATACTATACAATTTGCTGTCCTTCACCATAGATGTGCACATCTGTGCATTAGAAATCCCCATCCACAACTGCAATCTGACCTGACAAATGTACGTAGATACTCTACAATTGCAAGAATGTCTGCTACACTAGTCTAGTAATCTACACTGGGAACTTACATGCACACTCCTCGCCAATTGTCTGGGTGCCAACCACCTGCAGTATGTGGGGGGGTCTGTACTCTGCTATCATACTGGGATGGGTGCCCCAAGGTACCCGTGGAGCTCCACGGTGGGTGCCAGTGGGGCTGCAAGGTCAGGCCCATGCCTGTGCAGTCTCTGGCCACTTCAGCAGCCCTTTGCCAGACATGGTGTATGAGTTCAATTTCATGATGCCAGCCTTGCTCGTATGTACATCCGTGCAGGCCAACATCATATACCCTGTGGACAAGGTCGGCCCACAGGCCAGTCCTCTTCTGCAGATGTTTCTGGCTCCAGCCAAGCATTATAGCATGGTTGTGTAGTATGGCTTCTATGATTATATTTGTCTGAGCCACTGAGAATGTTGACCTTTGCTGATGCAACATTGCACCTGGGAGACATAACAAGAGAGACACATCACAGGACCTCATACATTTGGGAAACATATGTACAGAACCTGCACATCTACATTGAATGTAGCCACTACTCACAAACACACCACACCCCTGTACTGTATCAGTGCTGTATCTGCTTTCATTGCACTGCTGGCCCTGAAGGTGTCATATTCCCCTGAATGAGGGACACTTAATTTCCTACTCCTGTACTCCTCATTCATGTGTGTGTCAAGGGATGACATTGACCATCTTCTATGTGGATGTGGTGTGGATGGTACCAAGCCTTGTTGTGACTACGGTGTGTAATGTTGCTGGGTACACATGCCTGAGTTCATGTAGGATGCAGACAGGGATGTTATCAAGTGCCATGGATACCTACATTTGTTGCCTTTCAGTAGGCAATATGTACCTGCTCACTGGTGATGGGAGGGGTGTGGGTGCTGTGCATATCCAGCTATAGTGCTACTTTGGCAGGGAGTGATGTTTGCCCTAAACCTATCTGCAGCAGGTTGTCTATAGCTATGTTGTGTGTATATGTGGCCTGATTGGCCACCATTACAGGGTAGGCTGGTATGTGGCCTCAAAGATTGCAGACATATGTGAAGATGGCCTTGTGATTGGCCTTGGTGGATGTGTCCAATTTTTTACTCATAGTTAGCCTTACAGTACTCCACCTGTGACCTTATATACTTGATCAAAGGCTGACTTGATGCCAGGTTGGTGTGCACTCCTGATTTGGCCTGCACAGCCAATCTAGGGACCAAGTCTGTGGTTTGTGTATTGCTGCTGTCCACCACAAGCATTCAGCCTACCTTGAGGGGGTTGATGTTATCCTGTCGGTTATTGCTGTTATGTATGCATGACACATCAATGGGATGATGTGGTGTCTGAGGTCAGTCACTAATGTGAAGCAATTGAGTCCTGGATTTGTGATATTTCAGTTGATATATGTTAGGACATACACTGTTATTAAATGAACATTCTCAGCTTATCTACTGACGTATTTTGTACATGTCCCTATTTTCATGCCTTTGTCCCCTCACTTTGTCAGGCTTGGTCCACATTCATTGCATTAAAAGGTTCTGAGCATAACTCTCCTCAGCCAGATTTTCCACAAAATGTCCAGATGTTTGGTTCATACATTTTTCAGTTCCACAATTTATTTCTATTTGTCTGATAAATCACGATGATGATCCAAGGATTTATGTCAATAAATACATGACATGACATGTCAATTCTCATCATCATATCATTCAGTGATTGTCTGCTAAAACACACATTGTTGCTGTAACATGTCTTCTTTTGTAAAAACAATATTTTCTATGTCCATATATGTGCCCCCCCCCTTTTACAGTTTCTGTACAGATTCTTGCACTAACAGGTTGGGAGGGGTGGTTCAGAGAAATAACTGCACTGCATGTTGTATACATACAAATTTATATATATATATATATATATATATATATATATATTTTTTTTTTCCTTCCGTTATATTTAATATTTGTATATCTATATTATGACTGTACATTTACATATATATGTTTCATCTGACATATATATCTATCTATGCACGTGTGTGTGTGTGTGTGTGTGTGTGTGTGTGTGTGTGTGTGTGTGTGTGTGTGTGTGTGTGTGTGTGTGTGTATGTCTATATACAACGCACAAAGGGTTCCACAACACTTTCCCCCTAATCCCTAATGTTGTATGCCTCTATTGCATGATATGTTTGAAAAAGCAACAGTAATTCCTACAGCTCAGCTGGTGTACTGGTACATTCCTCTGATTAAAATGTTCAGGGTCATAGATTCAACACTTGGGACTGCTGCTTTTTTTTATTAATGTTAAATGACCTGACTGCAGGATATGAAAGCACTACAACATCTCACAGGTTAGATGGTGTAGTGGTATGTTGGTGTGATTGTTGAGGGCAGTGTCCTGGGTTTGAAATTTGGCAGGGCTGACTATTTTGTTGTTGGGCTGAACAAGGTCTGAGGGATACAAACTGATTAAGGCACATTTATGCATATCATACGTATAATGTTAAATTTAAACAATAACCCGCAGTTGGGTGTGGGTAATGCTGGATTTACCAACAGTTGATGTGGTTTGGTCATGAGGACAATGCCCTCATGACCATACAATGCCAACTCTGGGTAAGTTCAGCATTGCCCACACCCAGCCGTGGGTTATTGCTATTATACGATGAAATTATTTAAGTAAACAATACTTACCTTTCTTAGATAATGTCTTTGTATTATGGCTTCATGCTGCCCTTCCTTAGTTTTCCGGTATCCTGGGCCATTTCTGATGTACTGCACATGCATAAGGGAGGTATTCCCACACTTACGCAGTACATCAGTGCTGTGCAGGGGTAGAGACAGAGATAGGGGAATCTCGATTGCTTTTTTTTTAGCATATCTCAGTAGGTTATATGAGGTGATGAACTCGTGTAACATAGTGAGATATATTAAAAAGGCAACAGAGATCTTCCTTTCTCTGTTGAAAGGAAGATCTCCATTGCATTTTTTATGATATCTTGCTATGTTATACCAGTTCTTCAACTCGTCACACATAGCGAGATATGTTCAAAATACAGAGGAGATCTTCATTTCCCCATTGCTATCTCTGCAGACTGAAAATATGCACATGTGATATACAAATGGAAATAGTCCAGGCATCTGGAACTTATTCCATTTGCATACTCTTGGAGTTACAATGGGCACACTGTTTGGGCTGGCCAATTAGCGTACTCATTTTTGTATGTTAATGGCCTGTCATTGTATGCTATAAAACTAAATATTTACATACACATTTAAGCTTTTACGTTTACCTTCCATGACATCTCCCTATGTGCTTTCATTTCATTATATTCTTGTGTGACTATACTGTATGGGGCACGTGTGTTTATATGGGGGTTTCACAGCTTTTCTACACTGACATCTCACTTCTAAAACTGCTACTTTACCCTGGTTGAAAAAAAATAATTCTACATAATTTATGTTTACTAGAATAATTTTAACACTCATTTCACATGATAAAATAAATTGCTTGTCTTGAGACTCGAACGCTGCATACCCAGCTGTAACTCTAACCACTACACTATAATGGCTTGGACATTTTCCTTATCTATTTTCTTTAACTCCTATAGGATGTTTAAGCTGTAATGTACACATCCACTTAGCTAAAATTTAACATCCCTTAGGGCATTATATACAAGGATATATTATTATTATTTTCTGTAGGTTATGAGGTGTGTATTGTGGTGTTGTGACAACTACTTGGGACTGTGTTTGTGACATACTGCAAAGATTGGGCTTTCAAGATTCTGTGCATGTTTCATGCTGATGCATGACCTGTACAGTATGGGGTTTACCTTTATAACAGCAAAACACAGTGGTGCAATTGCTCATATGAGCGAATCGGAACCACGAAAATGAAATCAGCGACAGTTTGAAATGTTCGAAAGCCAGCAAATCGAAAAGCAGATTAGCTGATTTTTGAACATAAATGTTGACAAAAAAATTTAATGAAGTGTAAAGCAGGGGGGCGAGCCGTCTTGCATCCTCCATGTGGGGGGTTGCACCCCCCCACACCCACTACTTTAATATTCTAACTCCAAAATCGCACTACAGTGGGGAAAAGGACTGTTTTCTGATCCCGACTATAATGCAATCCGCCCCAAATTGCCGAATGTGCAATGAGCGAATGTCACTGTGCATTCGCTCATTGCACATTCAAACCTTTTTCCGTTTGGCGTTTGCAAACTTTGCAAACTGCCTTTCGGACAATTGCTGTTCCCCTTGTGCAATACGCACACATGAAGGTAAACCCAGTATGGGCTTTATGTATTTTGTGGGGCTGGGGTTGTACTTGTGTACACTTGGGGGATTTATCCGCTGTTATGCTTCTGTAGACTGCAGAAGTGCCGTATGACACTTTAGTAATACGGGGTGTGTCAAAGAGGCTGTGACACACCCCTGCTGTCTTTTTTTTCAGTGTCCGCGAACACTGAAATGCTCTATTTTACATTTATCTGACGTTGCATGCTGCTCCAGTTTCTGGTAACCTATCAGATTATATGTTTGTAGGGCCAGACTGAGACATGTCCCATCCCACACTCAGGCATCAGACTACACTGGGAATTGGGCCAGTGTATGTAGGTGTAGTGTGTGACAGACAAACATGATGATGGGTGTTGTTCACACAGCCAAACATGCTGCTATGCACGTAAGTCAATGCACGGCCAAAGAATTCCATATTAACAACTGGAGGCCAGCAGAAAAATGTGTCAGAAAAAAAAAAAAAAAAAAGAAAAAACACTAAGAATGATACATACGTATCAAACTATAAATAACTTTATTATGTAGACCGGTTTCGGCAAAACAATGCCTTCTTCAGTGTAGAAAAAAATTTAAAGTACAACAATAAGCCACATGAATATTTATAGACCACCCCCGCCAATGAGATCCAAAGTATGTTCCCACAAGTGCTGACACATACAGGAAAATTAAAAGAAAAACACAAGACATGTATAAAATAAAAATGAATATAAAATGACCATTTGGGGACTAGAATGCCAAATTACCCTCCTGTCTAGCCAAATACTAAAATGTTCTAGTAAAACAGACATATATAACCTGATCAAAATACCAAAAGCAGACCCTTAGTTAGAACAAAACCAGGAAACAGAGAGAAATATCTGTTCAAAGTAGAAATATCAACCTTGGAGAAAAGCATATATATATATATATATATATATATATATATATATATATATATATATGCACTACAGATGTATCAAAATATCATCCAAAACAATAATTTTCCCAGGAATAACATGTAAACACTATTAATGGGCAAACAATGAATTATGACATTGCCCAAGTACTATGCCCAAAAAATGAATATGCAACAGAAAGAGGTTCCATTCATAATGAATTGTCATTATAAATGGTCATTACGACCTGGTGGAAATAACAATATGACATTTGCCAAAATAGGCACCCAAAGGCGGGTTTTTTTGGGCAAAATTAAAAAATGTTTGGAAATTATTTTAAGAAAAAACAATCCCCTTTTTAAAACCCTTTTTTTTCCTTAAAATAAATGTCTTTTGTTAAAATTTTTTTTTGGGGCCCCTTTTTCTTTTTTTTGGGCCCCCTTCCTCAGTTTTCTGGTATCCTGGGCCATTTCTGATGTACTGCACATGCATAAGGGAGGTATTCCCACACTTATGCAGTACATCAGTGCTGTGCAGGGGTAGAGACAGAGATAGGGGAATCTCGATTGCTTTTTTTTTAACATATCTCAGTAGGTTATACGAGGTGATGAACTCGTATAACATAGTGAGATATATTAAAAAGGCAACAGAGATCTTCCTTTCTCTGTTGAAAGGAAGATCTCCATTGCATTTTTTATGATATCTTGCTATGTTATACGAGTTCTTCAACTCATCACACATAGCGAGATATGTTCAAAATACAGTGGAGATCTTCATTTCCCCATTGCTATCTCTGCAGACTGGAAATACGCACAGGTGATATACAAATGGAAATAGTCCAGGCATCTGGACCTTATTCCATTTGCATACTCTTGGAGTTACAATGGGCACTCTGTTTGGGCTGGCCAATTAGCGGACTCATTTTTGTATGTTAATGGCCTGTCATTGTATGCTATAAAATTAAATATTTACATACACATTTAAGCTTTTACGTTTACCTTCCATGACATCTCCCTATGTGCTTTCATTTCATTATATTCTTGTGTGACTATACTGTATGGGGCACGTGTGTTTATATGGGGGTTTCACAGCTTTTCTACACTGACATCTCACTTCTGAAACTGCTACTTTACCCTGGTTGACAAAAAATAATTCTACATAATTTATGTTTACTAGAATAATTTTAACACTCATTTCACATGATAAAATAAATTGCTTGTCTTGAGACTTGAACGCTGCATACCAAGCTGTAACTCTAACCACTACACTATAATGGCTTGGACATTTTCCTTATCTATTTTCTTTAACTCCTATGGGATGTTTAAGCTGTAATGTACACACCCACTTAGCTAAAATTTAACATCCCTTAGGGCATTATATACAAGGATATATTATTATTATTTTCTGTACGTTATGAGGTGTGTATTGTGGTGTTGTGACAACTACTTGGGACTGTGTTTGTGACATACTGCAAAAATTGGGCTTTCAAGATTCTGTGCATGTTTCATGCTGATGCATGACCTGTACTGTATGGGGTTTACCTTTATAACAGCAAAACACAGTTTTGCAATTGCTCATATGAGCGAAAATCGGAACCACGAAAATGAAATCAGCGACAGTTTGAAATGTTCGAAAGCCAGCAAATCGAAAAGCAGATTAGCTGATTTTTGAACATAAATGTTGACAAAAAAATTTAATGAAGTGTAAAGCAGGGGGGGCGAGCGCTCTTGCACCCTCCATGTGGGGGGTTGTGCCCCCCCACACCCACTACTTTAATATTCTAACTCCAAAATCGCACTACAGTGGGGAAAAGGACTGTTTTCTGATCCCGACCATAATGCAATCCGCCCCAAATTGCCGAATGTGCAATGAGCGAATGTCACTGTGCATTCGGTCATTGCACATTCGAACCTTTTTCCGTTCGGCATTTGCAAACTTTGCAAACTGCCTTTCGGACAATTGCTGTTCCCTTGTGCAATACGCACACAAGAAGGTAAACCCAGTATGGGCTTTATGTATTTTGTGGGGCTGGGGTTGTGCTTGTGTACACTTGGGGGATTTATCCTCTGTTATGCTTCTGTAGACTGCAGAAGTGCCGTATGACACTTTAGTAATACGGGGTGTGTCAAAGAGGCTGTGACACACCCCCTGCTGTCTTTTTTTTCAGTGTCCGCGAACACTGATATGCTCTATTTTGCATTTATCTGACGTTGCATGCTGCTCCAGTTTCTGGTAACCTATCAGCTTATATGTTTGTAGGGCCAGACTGAGACATGTCCCATACCACAATCAGGCATCAGACTACACTGTGAATTGGGCCAGTGTATGTAGGTGTAGTGTGTGACAGACAAACATGATGATGGGTGTCGTTCACACAGCCAAACATGCTGCTATGCGCGTAAGTCAATGCACGGCCAAAGAATTCCATATTAACAACAGGAAGCCAGCAGAAAAATGTGTCAGGAAAAAAAAAAAAAAAAACACTAAGAATGATACATACGTATCAAACTATAAATAACTTTATTATGCAGACCGGTTTCGGCAAAACAATGCCTTCTTCAGTGTAGAAAAAAATTTAAAGTACAACAATAAGCCACATGAATATTTATAGACCACCCCCGCCAATGAGATCCAAAGTATGTTCCCACAAGTGCTGACACATAGAGGAAAATTAAAAGAAAAACACAAGACATGTATAAAATAAAAATGAATATAAAATGACCATTTGGGGACTAGAATGCCAAATTACCCTCCTGTCTAGCCAAATACTAAAATGTTCTAGCACAACAGACAGATATAACCTGATCAAAATACCAAAAGCAGACCCTTAGTTAGAACAAAACCAGAAAAACAGAGAGAAATATCTGTTTGAAGTAGAAATATCAACCTTGGAGAAAAACATATATATATATACACTACAGATGTATCAAAATATCATCCAAAACAATAATTTCCCAGGAATAACATGTAAACACTATTAATGGGCAAACAATGAATCATGATATTGCCCAAGTACTATGCCCAAAAAATGAATATGCAACAGAAAGAGGTTCCATTCATAATGAATTGTCGTTATAAATGGTCATTACGACCTGGTGGAAATAACAATATGACATGTATACATTGTGAATGGGCGAACAATAAAAAAAAACAATCAATCAAGACAAAATTTGGCAACAGAAAAATGTTCCATTCATAATAAATTGTGGTTATAGATGGTCATTAAGACCTGTTGAAAATAATGCACCCAATGTGATGATCCAGTATTTTTCCTTGTGATTGAGTATATTGTGCCATCCCTGAGGATTGTTACGATCACCAATGATCCTGTCTATAACCATAAAGGTAAATTGAGCATCGGGGTGTTTCAATGTATGGCGATACAAGGCATTGGTTTCCTTCTGGGTTTTAATATCCGATCTGTGTTCGTTAATTCATGTTCTGAGTGGTCTAGAAGTTTGGCCTACATAAAAGGCTTGACACCGACAAGTTGCCAAATAGACCACCCAGCTACTACTGCAGTTAGCAAACATTTTACACTGATATACTCTATTAGTATTACGACTAGTGAACTGCTTGAGTTTACTAACTTGTTTACATGAGCCACAATGACCACAGGGGAATGTACCCACTAGTTCATCACCAGATATGGTCAACTGTTTATATATGGCTCCCCCACTTTCTATGTGTTTGAAATGAGAAAATATGGAACCCAATGTTTTGCCTCTTCTAAATGAAAATCTACACTGTGGACCCAGTAAGGACCTCAAGTAATCATTGGCCATAAGAATGTTCCAATGTCTGTTTGACAATTCCCCTAATGGCATTTGAATTTCTGCCAAAGGTGGTAACCAACCTGACCATAGAGTCCGGGGTGTCACTGTCCTGTGTTTTGCATTGTAATAGAGTATTTCTGTTGATGTTGGTAGTCCAGGTCCAAGCCCTAGTAATATCCAAGTGTCTGTTTCCTCTGTTAGCAAATTTATGGTAAAGATCTGAACTGGCACAATCATAATCCAATCATGTGGAGCTTAAACATTTCATACGCATAAATTGTGACTTCGGGATGTTGTGGATGGTGTGGTGTGGGTGCATGTTGGAAGCATGCAATAAGGTGGTATATTCAGGATATTTACGGTAAATCTTGGTGTTCAATGTATGATCCCGATTCCTAATGACTGTAACATCCAAAAAATTGATGCTTTCTAGATCAAATGTAACCATAAACTCAATCCCCCAGATATTATGATTGAGGTATTCAACGAATTCCTGCAGATACCTAGCATCTGCCAGCCACACTATCCAACAATCATCCAGGTATCTGTGCCAAATATCAATTTCCACTAAATAGATATTGTGTAGTGGATCATAGATCATGCATTCCTCAAAGAATGCCATAAACAGATCAGCATATATGGGAGCAAATGATGCTCCCATAGCCATACCCTGGAGTTGCCAAAAACATTGTCCTTGGAAGTAAAAGACATTCTTGTTGAGAACGTGTTCCATCATACAAATCAGTAGGGTATTGAACCCAGGTGAGTACAGGGAAGCTCTGTCTAACCAATACTGTAAGGCCTGTAAACCATCCCAATGAGCCCAAGGCCTTAACATCCAAAGAACACATAAGCCATCCAGGCTCAAGTTGGCTATCCTGAATAATCTGTAAAAATTGGGTCGTGTCCTGCAATCTGGCCCAGACCAAGACCAAGAGGGGTTTAAGATATTGTGTAAGGAAGGCAGATAATGGTTCCATCAAGGAGCCAATACCTAATACAATTGGTCTACCCGGAGGATTTGTAATAGATTTATGTATCTTTGGGAGCAAGTAGAGGATTTGTTTCTGAGGATCTTTGACAGTAAGTTGCGATACACAATTCTTGCTTATGATACCTTCCTCAAGGGCCAGATTGAGGAACAAATCTATTTCTTGCATGAAATTCATAGTGGGATCAATGGCCATGTTCATGTAACATCTATTATCAGACAGTTGTGAATTGCCCTCACTCAAATATGTACTCATGTTCATGACCACCACCGCCCCACCCTTATCAGCAGGTAAGATAGCAATATTGTGATTGTCACGTAATTCCTGCAAAGCTGAAATATCCTGTGGTGTTAAATTATGTCTCGATATATCATACTCCCTGTGTTCAAAGTGTAAATCCCTAAGTACAGATTGCATGAAAATAGAAACGTGTCTATTCATCGGAGGCTGAAAATCCTATTTGTAGAACCTGAAGTCATTGGATCTTTGAGACTCCCTATCCGCAAAAAACAGTTTCAGATTCAAATTGTGACAGAAATTCATGACATCAGTGACAATATGATACTCATTACAAAAAAACCCCAGTACAAAACTTAATCCTTTATTTAAAAGATGTTGTTGTGAAGTCAGAGTTAAATTAGACAAATTCAAAACATTCTGAAAAACCTCATCGTTATCATTGGTTATGTAAGTAAGTTCTGAATCACTCCTTCCAAGGAGTTTGGCACATTGACCACATTTGTGTTTGCGTCCTCCCCGATGCCTGGGGCCATATCTAAAGGGATATTTCTGTTAGGTTTTTTCCTGTGTGGTGAATCCCTGTTACCCGAGCTATCATAATCGGTACATGAGGAATCCTCCCCTGATGTGCTGGCACTGTGTTTCTCCCTATTTCTCAAAATAGACCTTGGCCTTTTTTTGGTAGTGGAGGTAGAAGTGGATCCTGAACTAACACCCGTAAATCTAACTGTCTTATTGGAGTCAAAAGGACGTCCCCTTTGATAATCCATATAGTCCCTTTTAAACTTTTTAATTTTCCTGTCCTTGGTTGTTTTCCCATGGCTTGTGAGTTCCTGTGAAAGTCTCCTAATAGAATCCTGGAATGTAGGATCAGACTCATATTTCTTACATTCTGTACACATGGTTTTAACCTCCTGTAGGTTAATATCCACCATTCTCTCATAATACTGGGCCAGTATATTAACAAATAACATGGACCCCTGTTGTAAAGCTTCATGCCACTCCTGATGCAATCTGTCCTCTGGTCTACCAACCAACGGTTGTAACTGTATTCTGAGGCCCCTAGGGGCAATATTTTTGTTAAGATAGGCGCAAAATAATCGCAGGTGCCAAATATTGGATCTGAGATTTTTAAATCCCTTAGTAAGGGAATTAAAAGCCAATTCACAGTCTATAACTGATTGTTGTCCAGACCCATTTAGGTTCTTGCCTGGCGAAGACTGGATACCAAATACCCCAATGTCTTCCCTATCGGCACACAATCCTGTTAAAATATTATCTAGGTCCATGCTGTTAATATAAAAATAAGTACCACAGGACAAGCTACAAGGGCCACAAACCTGAGGAAAAATAACCAGGGTTTGAGAAATATGGGAATATATAGACCAAAAATAATCCAGAGAGATCCCGGAAGTCAGGCAGGATATTTTGTAATAGTTCCAAGTAAACACTTGTAATAGTTATATATAAATTGAGAAATAGAGGAAACACAGTGCAAAGATGGATGTTGTAAAAAATGAAAAATCGGCCTAAATACCTAAAACATAGTTTTCAAAAAAGAAAACATAACACAGATACTATACAATGTCCACGTATCAAAGGTAGAGCATATCCTATAGTCAGGAAAACTCAAAAAGTGAAAAACCCCATCAACAAATAAAAAGCCATACATATAAATGTAACTCCCCTGGTTATGAATGTCAAAATATAAATGGACAGCAACCTATGGAGCCCATATACTAAATATAACAATGTGTAAACCAAAAGGATAGACACCGATGACATAGATGTCTAAACGAATGTGTGTATCAAATCTGTTTGTGTACAGATCCACAATAGGTAAGCCCAAAAAATAGACACATAAAATTATAAATATATATGTCTAAATGAGAATAATCAGCAACCTATAGAGCTCATATATTAGATATAACAGCGTATAGGCTCAAAAATATACCCCTATGTCTTGAATGTCCAGAAGAATGTATGTAACCAATCTATACGTATACAGACCCACCATAGGCCAATGGCAATCCCCACAGAAAAATTGGTAAGGAACCAAACAGAAATTCTATACGAATCATATACACAAATATGGCAAGTCCCACCAAACAATTAGGCTAACACGAATGACCCAATAAGCCTGATTATCCTCATAAGGGCATATTGAGCAAATGGACCTAAGGTGAAGCAATCACATTAATAGTAATCACCCCAATGTTGCCAACCCAAAAACCACTGAAAAGTGGTATATAATACAAACTGTAATGAACCTATAAAGGTTAAACCATACTGTTAAACCTCGGCTAATACCTTGATCACAAAACTAGTGATATTGTATACAAACCCATCCAAATAAAAAAATTGTAATACAACACTAAATGTGTAAGATGAAAATGGCCAACACGTATAAGTCAAGGCCTGTCACATATGAATGGCCTATTGCTGTTCTAGATGTACAATACACTATAAAGGCTAAAAGCCAAAATCACAACTTATACATAAAATGTAAACATTGATACAAAATTGAAAATGCTGTATACATTCCAAAAAATGCTGTATACATTCCAAAAAATTGTGATACCAACTGTCAAAAAAAAAATAAAAATAAGGTCCATAAACAGTTCAATTTGGGAAAAACCTTAGTCCAAAGTCACCAAAACAGTTCCAGTATACAGCATTTTCAATAGGATATGCTCTACCTTGATAATGGACACATATAGTATCTATATCTGTTATGTTTTTTTTTTGAAACTATGTTTTAGGTATTTAGGCCGATTTTTCATTTTTACAACATCTTTAAAATCTCAGATCCAATATTTGGCACCTGCAATTATTTTGCAATTTTTACAACAGGGTCCATGTTTATTTGTTAATATACTGGCCCAGTATATGAGAGATGGTGGATATTAACCTACAGGAGGTTAAAAACCATGTGTACAGAATGTAAGAAATATGAGTCTGATCCTACATTCCAGGATTCTATTAGGAGACTTTCACAGCTTCTACCTCCACTACCAAAAGGCCAAGGTCTATTTTGAGAAATAGGATAATGATGGTTTTTCAGAATGTTTTGAATTTGTCTAATTTAAACTTGACTCTCACAACACACACATCTTTTTAAATAAAGTTTTAAGTTTGTACCGGGCTTTTTTGTAATGAGTATCATATTGTCACTGATGTCATGAATTTCTGTATTTACACTTTGAACACAGGGAGTATGATATATCGAGACATAATTTAACACCACAGGATATTTCAGACAATCAATGCTATATATTGCTATTGCTGCTGGGGTGGGGTAAGGGTCATGAACATATTTCATGAACATATTTGAGTGTCTGATAATAGATGTTACATGAATGTGGCCATTGCATTGACTATGAATTTGAAATGAATTTAATTAAGCAATGATTTGTTCCTCAATCTTTCCTTGAGGAAGGTATCATAAGCAAGAATTGTGTATCGAACTTACTGTCAAAGATCCTCAGAAACAAAGATACATAAATCTATTACAAATCCTCCAGGTAGACCAATTGTATTAGGTATATGGCCTTGATGGAACCATTATCTAGATTGCAGGACACGACCCAATTTTTACAGATTATTCAGGATAGCCAACTGAGCCTGGATGGATTGTGTTCTTTGGATGTTAAGGCCTTGTACACCAACATTCCTCATTGGGTTAGACAGAGCTGCCCTGTACTCACCTGGGTTCAATAACCTACTGATTTGTATGATGGAACACGTTCTCAACAAGAATGTCTTTTACTTCCAAGGACAATGTTTTTGGCAACTCCAGGGTACAGCTATGGGAGCATCATTTGCTCCCATATATGCTGATTTGTTTATGGCATTCTTTGAAGAATGCATGATCTATGATCCACTACACAATATCTATTTAGTGGAAATTGATATTTGGCGCAGATACCTGGATGATTGTTGGATGGTGTGGCAGGCAGATGCTAGGTATCTGCAGGAATTCGTTGAATACCTCAATCATAATATCTGGAGGATTGAGTTTACAGTTACATTTGATATAGAAAGCATCAATTTTTTGGATGTTACAGTCATTAGGAATCAGGATCATACATTGAACACCAAGATTTACTGTAAATGTCCTCAATATAACACCTTATTGCATGCTTCCAGCATGCACCCACGCCACACCATCCGCAACATCCTGAAGTCACAATTTATACGTATGAAACGTTTAAGCTCCACACGATTGGATTATGATTGTGCCAGTTCAGATCTTTACCATAGATTTACTAACAGAGGATACAGACACTTGGATATTACTAGGGCTTGGACCTGGACTACCAACATCGACAGAAATACTCTATTACAATACAAAACACAGGACAGTGACACCTCGGACTCTATGGTCAGGTTGGTTACCACCTTCGGCAGAAATTCAAATGCCATTAAGGGAATTGTCAACAGACATTGGAAAATTCTTATGGCCAATGATTACTTGAAGTTCTTACTGGGCCCACAGTGTAGATTTTCATTTAGAAGAGGCAAAACAATGGGTTCCATATTTTCTCATTTCAAACACATAGAAAGTGGGGGAGCCATATATAAACAGTTGGCCATATCTGGTGATGAAGTAGTGGGTACATTCCCCTGTGGTCATTGTGGCTCATGTAAACAAGTTAGTAAACTCAAGCAGTTCACTAGTCGTAATACTAATAGAGTATATCAGTGTAAAATGTTTGCTAACTGCAGTAGTAGCTGGGTGGTCTATTTGGCAACTTGTCAGTGTCAAGCCTTTTATATAGTCCAAGCTTCTAGACCACTCAGAACACGAATTAACGAACATAGATTGGATATTAAAACCCAGAAGGAAACCAATGCCTTGTATCGCCATACATTGAAACACCCCGATGCTCAATTTACCTTTATGGTTATAGACAGGATCATTGGTGATCGTAGCAATCCTCAGGGATGGCACAATATACTCAATCACAAGGAAAAATACTGGATCATCACATTGGGTGCGTTAGTTTCTCCAGGTCTTAATGACCATCTATAACCACAATTTATTATGAATGGAACATTTTTCTGTTGCCAAATTTTGTCTTGATTGATTGGGTTTTTTTATTGTTCGCCCATTCACAATGAATACATGTCATATTGTTATTTCCACCAGGTCGTAATGACCATTTATAATGACAATTCATTATGAATGGAACCTCTTTCTGTTGCATATTCATTTTTTGGGCATAGTACGTGGGCAATGTCATGATTCATTGTTTGCCCATTAATAGTGTTTACATGTTATTCCTGGGCAAATTATTGTTTTGGATGATATTTTGATACATCTGTAGTGCATATATGTATATATGTTTTTCTCCAAGGTTGATATTTCTACTCTGAACAGATATCTCTCTCTGTTTTTCTGGTTTTGTTCTAACTAAGGGTCCGCTTTTGGTATTTTGATCAGGTTATATCTGTCTATTGTGCTAGAACATTTTAGTATTTGGCTAGACAGGAGGGTAATTTGGCATTCTAGTCCCCAAATGGTCATTTTATATTCATTTTTATTTTATACATGTCTTGTGTTTTTCTTTTAATTTTCCTGTATGTGTCAGCACTTGTGGGAACATACTTTGGATCTCATTGGTAGGGGTGGTCTATAAATATTCATGTGGCTTATTGTTGTACTTTAAATTTTTTTCTACACTGAAGAAGGCATTGTTTTGCCAAAACCGGTCTGCATAATAAAGTTATTTATAGTTTGATATGTATGTATCATTCTTAGTGTTTTTTCTTTTTTTGACACATTTTTCTGCTGGCCTCCCTTTGTTAATATGTTGTTCACACAGTCCATATACTGTACTATGAATTTGGCTTACCAGTATGTCACCATGACTGTGGTGTGATTGGTTGTGGATATGCACTTTCACACTGGTGTCTGTTACTCTGTGCTGTTACATTCCTGTAGTGACATATATATCTGCAATTACATGTGTGCTCCCCCATAGCAAAGCTTGTGGGATGCTGTTGTGTCAGTCTGCCTGTAGCTTACACAGTGTTTGGTGACATGCCTAGCAGCTGAGTGTACTTGCACTAGTGTGATGTTATGTCCAGGTATTTGTTAGATGCACTGTTGTCTGGCTGCCATAGGTGTTGTGTATTTCCAACAAATCAGTGGGGTGATGTGTAGATGTACATCACTAACTAGTGGGAAGTAAGTGGGCTTGTGAATTGTGCTCTTCCAGTTGTGATATGTTAGAACAGACCGGAGGGTGTGACTGCATCAGCTTATCTACTTCAGTATTTGTAATATATCCTCATTTTCATGGCATTAAACCCCCACCTTTGCTAGGTTTGGTCCTGCTTTATTGCGCTAAGGGGTTGTATGTATACCTCTCATCTGACCAGATTGTTTCAGACTGTCCAGGTTTATTGCTCATATTTGTGGTCTACTCCACAAACTCATTACTGTGTCTTGTGTGGTACTGCACTGTGATGGTGTTAGGATGTCTGTCAGTAAGTAATGGTGTACGTTTAAATGTCATAACTGCCTTCCCTCACGACATGTATGCTGACACAAACCCTGTTACTGTAGCAACATTCTCCATTTATAAATGCAATACTTACATATTATGTCACCCTGCACTGAGAGGTGGAGATGTATGGTGCTGAGGTATGACTCCACTATGTGTGTGTGTGTGTGTGTGTGTGTGTGTGTGTGTGTGTGTGTGTATATATATATATATATATATATATATATATCTATATATACACATATCTATATCAATGTATATATGTGTGTGTGTGTGTGTGTGTATATATATATATATATATATATATATATATATATATATATATGTGTGTATATCTAGAATCCTTTTTATAAGTATATATGTGTGTTATACACCTTCCCATATTTATCTCACCATAGTTATCCTATATGTGTATAAGTAGAAATAAATACATGACTGCTTCCACAGTGTTTGATTCAGAACATGTTGGTAAACATTTCAAGTAGTAAATTCAGTTTTTTTCACTACTCTTCAGTACCTGTACTGAATGATATATTTGAAAAATCAACAGACATTTATACAACTCAGATGGTGTAGTGGTACATTGCTCTGACTATGGTGTACAGGGTCCTAGACTTAGAAGGGCTGTTTTTTATTGCTGGCCAGAACAGTGGCTGATACAGGCAGGGTGATTAAAGCAGTTTTAAGCAGTCTTCCTCTGCTTCAGATCAGCATAATGATGCCAGACCTGCTCACCAGTCTGAGGGATACCAGTAGCACTGGTGAGGTCACATGTGAGATGGTCCCAGGCCTCTGCTTTGTACTCCAAGCCCTGGTACTGGCCCTGCAGCAGTCTCACTTTGTGGTTTTGTACAAGGAGTCTGAACATGGCCCTGGACTCCTGGATGCCCCTGCGTTGCACCCGAAAGCAAACACCCTCTCCAACTCCAGCCATGGTGACTGCAGTGAGGAGCTACAACTGGTTATCGGCTGCATTCTCAAATAGAAGGTTTAAATAGGGCTGATCTAACACACTTTGCCGTTACTGGATGATTTTGAAAATGCTGAGCTAAGCTAAGCTCTGGGTACACCTGCTTAGCTAGGGTGGGCACTGCTTAAAGAGGTAGCTGCTAAGCAAAGCTTACCAGTGTGAAAATCTACTTAGCTACAGTAATTCCTGCTTAGCATTCATGTTTCAGCAATACTTACAGTGCCTCAGTGTAGCTGAGCATAACGTAGCATTGTTCAGCTTTCAGTTTTTGGACTATCATGATGATGGGTTTCATTCATCATTTAGGATAGCTTATGAAATGTATGTTGACCTTCCATAACATCCCCCTATGTGCTTTTCTGACATAACATTTTGTGTGCCTACGCCTATGGGACACTTGTGTTTCTATGGGGGTTTCACAACTTTAGTACACTGACACCTCACATCTGGGCCTACTACACTACTCTGGTTGAGAAATATAAGTTACTTAATACATAAATATACAAATAAATTAAAATTGTACTGATTTCACATACAAAATGGAAATGGCTTTGGTGGGGCTTGAACCATGAATGAATACATGCAAAGCATACACTCTAACCACTACACTATTGGACTACTGCTTATGTTGGATGTCTCTTGATGTTTAACTTCTTGTGCTATTTAAGCTGGGCTATGCATAGCTAAGCAATGGGCACAGCTGCCCAGCTACACTTAAACTTTATTGCAGATGTGAAAAAAAAAACAATTTAGTTGTTGGGAACTGTTTTTGCAAACTTTAATGACATATAACTTTTCACAGTATGTCCTGATTTTTGCCTTATATTCTTGGTCCACTTTTCATAAACTTGTGGCTTTCTGGCACATTTATTTTATTTATTTATTTAACATTTGTTCAGCAGTGGTTAGCATTGCTGCCTCGCCTCACAAGGCTCTCTGTTCTCTGGTTCGCTGGGGTGCCTTCTGTGCCCTGTCTGCATGTCCTCGTGTGTGGGGTTTCCTCCGAGAGAGTGTCTGCTCTCCACATCCCAAAGACATGCTGCAGGTGGATTGGACATTTATTTAACATTTGTTGAATGGGAAAGTCCAACTAGGACAGAGTCTATTTTCAGTGGAGGCCCGGGAAGAAATGCTCCAGATGCATGTCTTTAGAATCATCACATCATTAAAGATTTAAGTTTGAAAATAATGACAGACATTTGTATTCTAGACTTCATACCCTTCAGAAAATTCATGCTAATGCAAAACCTGTTATTCTATCACCTTTCTAAGTTTATAGTAGCAATATTTAAAAGTTGTCCCCCATTTTTATGGCTTTGTCCAGATTTCTTACTCTAATGGGTTGAGAGGTGTGATGGGTGATCTTTCTCTTTTTAAATTGCTGTACGGCCATTCTGCTGTACAGGGGGTGTGTGTATTATAAGAGCAGTGCTCTCAGACATGCCCCCTGCGTTCGTACATCGTACACATCCCTGTGTGCACATTAGTGCACGGCAGTGCACTTTCAAGAATATGCATGACACGCTGCCATGCTGCATGGAAACAGTCCCTTCCATGCAGGAATAAGCTATTCCTGCACGGACGTTTGCTGAATCCCACAGGAAGTCTACGGTAAACAATTGTTTCATAGTATGTACAGAAAGTAAAAAGGACTGTTCTATAGACAGATGTTATGTATGGGACAAATAAGTAGTGCTTTTTGAAGTTAAGCCTGAAGATATAGGCACTTTTATCCACATTGGCATGGAAACTTTTGTGAATTAACATTTGAATCATAGGAAAAGGCAGAAAACATTATAGCATTTGACGTGAAAAAAAAACATTGTGAACTATGGAATGCTTTTGTTATTAAAGGGACACATATGTTACTTTGAAGGAAAATTAAAATGTAGTTTAAGATATCTCAGGTCATTGCTGATGAACAAAAAATATTTTAAAATAAATGTAAATATGTTTTTGACATTAAAAACATGTTTGATGATAGAAAAGATGGATGGAATCCTGAACATTATAGAATGGGGTGGGAAATGAATGATTGTCTGGACACACAAAAAATGGAGAAATTTTGCATTTACCACATGTAATTATTGTAAATGGGAAAAAAGTATGTTAAAATATTGGAGTCAGCCAAAGATGTGTTTCACTGTGGGATGGGGTATCATTTGATAAATGAATTTAGTAAAAGAAAATGTTATCAATCTGGAGAAATAGGTCATGTTGCAAATAACTGTATGCAATTTTGTAAACAATTTTGTAGTATGGAACATTATTGGTATGAATGTAAGCATGTAGTTCAAGAAGATGAACATTTAAGTAATGAGAATATTATTCAAAATGAGAATGATATAAATGAGAGTGTTAAAGGGAAGAGATAGCACATGAAAGAGAAGTAGAAATTAGTATAAACAAAATGTTATGGTTGAAGATCAAAATCAGTTTGAATAATTAAGTCAGGAAGAATGTGAAGGAGGACATGGTGAGGATAATAGGGAAAAGGGTCAACTGGGAAAAGAGTAAAGAAAAGTAAAATACATTTTTAGAGAAATCTGCAAAAAAGAAAGGGCTTTTTATTTGAATGCTAATAGTTTAATAGTTTAATGAATGAAAACAGAAGATAAGTACTATAAAATAGTGTCAGAAACAGAGGTGTGATATAATTTCTTTGCAGGATGTCAGATGTTTGAATGAGAATATAAAAAAATTAGAACTGATTTGGGGAAATGTAATGCAATTTTGCAAAAGTTATATGTTCAGGAGTTGCAATGTTGTTTAAAAAGAAAACTATAAAAATATCGGATGTTATAATAGTCCAGGAAGAGGTATGATATGTGAATATAAGAGATGGTCGAAAAGTCTGGTGATTGATAGATATATATATATATATATATATATGCATATATCCAGAAGAGTAAATGCGTAGAACTTTTTCAGGAATTAAAAAAAATGTTACCTAAGATAGATGTTATTATAATGGGGGAATTGAATTGTAATTTTTAAGAAAAGCAGATGGAAAGATTTGTAAGGATATTACAACAGGAAGACAGTTGTTAACAACTGGCCCACTACAACTGGGGAAGAAAATGAATTTTACATCTAGAAATAGAACTTTGAAAACAGAAATTAACTATATTATGTTTTAGAAGGTTTAATAGAAATAAATATTTGTTCAAGAGATGCATATTTTCTGATAATTTTTTATTGAGCCAAAAATAATTAATGAGGAATATCATATTAAGGAAAAAAGAGAATAAAGGTTTTATTTATGAAGTCTAAAAGACTTATTTTTTAAAGATCATGTAGAAAAGTTATAGCAAAATCACTATACAATTAGATCTTTTTATAAGAATATAGAACAGAAGTGGTTTCAATATAAAGAGAAGTATAAAATGTAATTTTTAAAATTCGAAAATTTATTTTGGAGAAAAACAAAAAAGAGAGATGACAACTATAATACATAAAGAAAGATAATAGTAAAATTGAAGAATCAAAAGGGAATGATGTACTAGACAAATGTAGTATGAAAGAAATAATACAGGAGATGGAGAGATATTTCAGTCAAATGTACGATGAAGAGGAAAAAATCTGGTATATGGAATCTCAAAGAAATAGATAAGAATGATGCAGTCATTCCTCACAGCCAGTGCTTAGAAATGGTTCATGAGAGCTTGGTCCAAATTTTTGAACAAGACTTATTTAAAGTAGAATTTATGGTTGAACTCATGGACATAGTGCTTAGAAACAACTTTTTTGTTTCATCAGATTGCAGGATTGGGACTCCAAATATATTTTAAATTCAAGATACTGGGATAAGATTTTGGTTTACAACAGATTTTTGGATAACATCCTAATTCATTGGAAAGGAGATGAAATCCAAGCTTATGAATTTGTTGAATACCTAAACACAACAATGGATTTCCTTAGATTTACCAGCACGTGGAAAAGGGATGAAATAGATTATCTAGACATTCATTTGTCAAATAACAGTATTTTAAGGTGAAAGCACTAAGTTATTTGTTGGAATACAAGTCAAATGATTTATATTATAAAGAATTTAAATATGAGATTTTTAAGAGAATGGATATGAATATTATTATTTATGGTTTATATGGAAACATAGATATAGAACAAGATACATAAAATGGATAAATTAATTAGTTAATTATGAGTTGTATGTAAAATAAGATGTCAGGAATTATTGTATAATCAAATTTTGTGAATTAAAACAGTTGTAAATAGGATTAACAATGATTATGGATAAAAGGATAGGGTATGAAATTACAGGATGAAATAATCTCTACATTTTGAAAATGTATTCTGAAGATGTGTGAAGATTTCATTTTTTTGAATTTTTGATTTTTGACTAATGATTATGTGTTAATAGTGTAAGAGGTAATTAATATATATATATATATATATATATATATGTGTGTGTGTGTATATTAAATAAAGTCCTACCCTACTCTTTTCAATAGGTGTTGTGGGATCTTTTACATTTATGTAAGCTACCACCAATTCAAGCAGATGGGACCTCACTTTAAATGTCTCATCTTAAGGATGACACACTGAGGAGTGCAGCACCCTTCTTATGCTGCACTTCAGTGTCACCAATCTATCTATCTGGAGTAGGTATAGAACCTCAACCTTCTGCAGCAAAGGCAAGTGTGTGGCTTGTTGTACCACTGACATATATGTACATCTCTCTCTCTCTATAAATATATATATATATATATATATATATATATATATATATATATATATACAAACACACACACACACACACACAAACGTGTGTGTGTGTGTGTGTGTGTGTGTATGCATGTGTGTGTATACATATATATATATATATATATATATATATACATATATATATATATATATATATATATATATATATATATATATATATATATATATATATATATATATCCATGTATATGTATGTATATATCATTAGTAACTGCAAGTGGTGATTTACATGATAAAGTTCTACTGTAGCAACATGCGTAATACGTCAAGGTGTATCACTATCTTATGTTAACCATCTGTATATTACTTTCTGTGTATTGTTTAAATGTTTTTCAAAAGGACTATGTTGAATATTTTTTTTTTATAGAATTTTTGAAAATTGTTTGTTTTGTGATTATGTTACATGCTTTCTGTACTGAATGTTCTTGAATATTTTTGTAACATGATGTACTATGTGGAGCTTTTCTCCCCACACCTCTGCTGAAAATGGGACATTTTTGCCCAGTCAGACTCTCCTAGTAAACAAATGTGAAATAAATAACAAATAAATAAATAAAGATATATATGTTTTATATATATTATTGTAACAGGTTTGAAATAATTGATTTGGAATTAAGTAATATATGCACACAAGGCTCAGTTGTGTTGTTGCATATGCTCTACTATGTAAACTAGGTGAGGTATAAATTAAGGTGCTTTAGCAAAATCAAATATAATCATTTTTGGACTACAGCTGTTACAGGATGACTGACATCTGGCATTGTTCAGTATTCAAATTGTGTAAAGTAAAATGGAATTTTTTAAGTGTTATAATGTGAAATCACTGAACATTTCACAAAGCATCTGAAGATAGGGATCATAAACTAAGCCTAGGGCATTAGCACCTCCTGCTCCTTTACTCTTCCCAAGAAATTGGAGGTAGCTCTAGCATTGTCACCTGGTTCCAAAATTTCTAACAAATAGGTATTAAGAGTTAAAATTGCTTTATCCATATCTTCCCATACACTCCTTACCAAAGGAGTGCTCTAGGGCTCCATACTTTCTCATTGTTTTTTTTTCAATATTTATTAACAAATTACCCTCCAACCTTCCTAACCTTCCTATCACTTTTTATGTAGATGATATGCTTATCCTTTGATCCAATCCCCCCACATTCAACTATTCAAACCCAGCTTCAGTCTGACCTCTACCCTGTAATGGCTTAGCACATAAAAGCTACTCCTACACTCCTCTAAATCAAACAGTATGATATTTAATGAGCTATTCATTGATCTGTGGTGTCACAAATGCTGAAAAATGTTCAGCATTGCAGATCTCAATGGTACCCCAATAGAAACAACCATGTCCCTTAAATGTCTAAGTTTATGGCTGAACCAGTCACTTAGCTTCTATAGCCATGGTGAAAACACCAGGCAAAAGATAATTTTTCCTTTATTCTGGTCATGGACAGTATCTGCTTTTCTCCCTAGGCCAGAGTCCTCTTTGCTCAACTTGAATACAGGCTCCTTATCATAGCCACAACCTTTACAAAAATCATCCATTATGCAGTCCAGTGAAAACAAAATCTGCTGAATCATGTCCAGCTCCCCCCTCAGGAACAGCATTGTATCAGTGTGGAGCTACTCCTTAGAGTCTTTTCTTTTTAAACTACATCAGCCAGGTGCCTTCCAACCTCTTGCTGACTGCTGCATAATAACAGCCCCTACAACCTTGGCAGCCACTTCCAATTAGTTCCCTCAGTCTAGAACTCCCAAACCATAGTGCACTGTACCAACCACTCCTTCTCCATTCTTGCACCCAAACTCTGGCAGTCCCCTCCCACACCACACACACATAAAATAAATCTTGTCTTTCCCTACTTTGAGAGCACAACTCAAAAGATACCTCCATCAGAAATCTTACTGCAGGAGGGGTGTGGCCAAGATGTCAGAGTGAGTGCAGCAGTTTTTACCTGAGGAAGAAAAAGTAACATTTTTCAGTGAATTTTCTCACAAAATTCCTGTCAGAATATTAGCAGCTGTATATAGATACTTGAAATATGAGTCATTCAAAGTCCTCAGCTCAAGACAGTTCTATGAAAAAAGAACTGCAGACCATAATTACAAGTATACAGGACCTTTCTACTAAAATGGACAATCTAGAAAGCATTATGGAAAATATGAAAAAAGAGAGTAAAAAGCAAATTCAAGATTTAAAGGAAATTATTTCAAAGCACTCGGATCAAATAACCAACATAGAAGAATCTCTAAATGACATAGATGGAAGGCAGATAGAGAATGACAGTCAAATAAATTTCTTATTGAAGCAAAACAACTTATTAACTGAGAAAGTGGAAGATTTGGAGTCAAGGTCAAGGAGGAACAACATTAGAATTTATGGAGTTCCTGAAAAGACAGAGGGAAATAATATGATTCTTTTCCTGAATAATTGGTTGCCTAAAGTGCTAAACCTCCCAGAGTCACTTTCTTATGGAATTGAAAGGGCTCATAGGTCTTTATCAAATCCTTCTGTATCAAAAAATCCAACTTCAGCAAGATCCATCATAGTTAAGTTTTTGTCAACACAGGATAAAGATCTGGTGTTAAAAACTGCCTGGACGAAGAGCCCCATTCAAGAAAATGGATGAGTTATTAGATTTGATAATGACTATACATCTGTGACAATAGCAAAAAGGAAAGCTTGTATTCTCCTCATTAAAGACCTTAAGAAAGCTGAAATAAAAGCTCAAATACTTTTCCATGCTAGATTAAAAGTCACACTTCCAGATGGTCAAAAAATCTTTAATAATATTGAAGAAGGAACAGAATTTGTCAAAAAACATAATCTACTAGACAAAATTGAAGATATGGAATTTTCTACTCTAAGCCTAAAGAGACAAGCTACTAATGACAAAATAACAGCAAATGATAAGTCCACAAATAAACTTAAAGGGAAGTAAAACATAAGCTTCTAATTTCCTGAGGTTATTCTCCCTTGGAATAGGATAAATAGTGCAAATATGAGGTAAGATTTTAAAATAAATATTTACAACTATATATAACTAACCCTTCTTCCTGTTTTATAGTAATTACTCTTATTATTATATAGATAATTACTTTCTGCCGTTTCTCCTCCCTCCGCTATGAAGTTTTTATCCCCTATATAGATTATAATATAAATAAAAACAAATGACTTATAAGCACATAAAATCTTATCATAATCTTACAAGATCATGATTTAATGTTATATTTTAAATTAGTGGTGTGCTGAGTGCCATCAGAATAATATTAAGCTGTTGTTTAAAAATAGTTTATGTGTCTTTGTTCTGTAACCTTAATACATTAAATAGAGTGGCAGTAACTTTAAATGCTGAACAGGGGTGGTGGGCACTTATACAGTCTGACAGGAATCTTTGTGGACTTTAGATTGATAAAATTTTCTATGTAGGTATTAAAGTAATTATGATGGATGTTCTAGGGAGAGAGAGAGAGCGCTTCAAAAGAAGTGTGGTCTGTGGTTTTGAAAAAGATTAATAGCTGCATAGTGCTACCCTGTTTAACCTGTTTTTTCTATTTTACATGCTTTTTGCAACCCACAAGCGCATGAAAGCTAGAAAAGCCAAAAATAACTGAAAAATGTCATACCTGCCTCATGTATGCAGCTCATTTTTGAATGCAAAGCTTCAAGAGAACTAAATAATGAGCTATTCATTGATCTGTGGTTTTGAGACTGCCGCTCTTTGTAAAAACTTCTAGTGATGCGTAGTTCTACTCTGAGCCCCGGTCGCACATAAGAAACAACTGCGACAGGCGATAAGGATGCAGCAAGGAAGTTTTGCTGCTGAGACATTCAAAATATTCTTCAAAGTAGTTTCTTGACTGTAAGTTTATAATTTCCTAACAAAATGAATGTTTACTAGTTCTTCTTGATGCCGGAGACTAGATCTAATAACATAAATGCTGGAAACTGTTGCAGTTGCAGTTAAATTCAGTATTCAAGGCACAATTATCACTCATGCTTCCTAGCATTGTTTTGAATTAATTTGTTTTCTAAAATTATTGACAGTGTGAGATACATGTTTATCTCTAAGGTGAATTCTGGTTAATTGTATGTAGAAATAAAATAACTTGCAAATGAAGAGTAAATTACACATGAAAAGAAAATTAGCATTTCTCTATACATTACACAGACACTTTAGTTACAATGCAGCTTCGCCAGATATTTAATGCAAGATAAATACAGCTGACTGAAGGGAAAGTTGCAAAACATTCAAATAGAGCATCCCTTTATAAGTTGCAGATAGATTTTAAAAAAGAAAAAAGGGGGAAGGTGTAATATTGTCGCATGTTAATAAGCTGAGGTAAATATAATTACCTGATATATGAACATTTAAATGTTTTAAATAAAAAAGAAACTGTAAAGAGAACATTGGTATTTTTTCATAAGTCACTTTTGGATAATCATATTTGAGAGTTCCTTCATATATTGTTATATGTTATATATCTCACCCCAAAAAATTGTAGTTTAAACATATCTTTTTTTCATGTGAGTGTTGATACATTAGGAATGTTATTTGGATAACAGAAAATTGCTTATTATTTTTAAGGTTACTTTGCATTTAGGCATTCCTAAAATATAGAAGGATGCGGTAAAGTAAGTTGACTGCATAGCTCACATAGTACTAACAATGGATTTTAAGCAAGTACTTAATACAACAGTAAGTGTTGAATAAACAAAACAAAAAAGCTGTTTTGGGAATAACACATATCCAGTTACTTCAAAGCAGCAAACACTTGTACTATCTGATCATTATATGGAAGATATCTTATAATCAATAACTAGTATAAGCAATGTTGATTTATTCTCTTGCTAATAGTAATGATATTGACAACAATGAGGACTTGAATGAATGCATTTTTGAAATATCAGTATTAGAAAGTTGTATAAATGGCTTATTATTGGAACAAAAGGGGATAAATGAAATGGAGAAGGGTGTTTGAATAAAGTACGTTTACCACATTTAAATAAGCTTAAAATGCTCATAATAATTTAATATTTCAGATTTCAAAATATTGGTCATACTTTGCTTAGACCATACATATATAGCCCATAAACAAAATGTATAGAATGAATAGTCGAGAGGAGAATGGGTGATAGAAGAAAAACGGAGAGGGTTTCTATGCCTTAAATATATAAATATATATTTAATACGCAGTATCATTTCGAATCATATAGTTAAACTGGATGTACACTCTTTATTCATAGTTTAATCTGTATTAGGAAATTAATATCTTTTTTCATCTTAATGAAAGACTGATTTCTTATATTGCTTTTGAAGTCAAGCTTACATATGCTGGTTTATGAGAGCATAATCCTGTTACTCTAACATAGAGATGTTTGTCAAACATGAATATTTATTGCATGACTATTTTATTTGTAATTTGTAAAATACTTAATATTTTATCATATGTCTTGAGATGTTTTGCGCTTCAATAACTAAACATAATATTACATAATATTGAATAAGTTTAACTTTATAACTAATTATTAGAGGGCAGAAGCAGCAATATAAAGGTTGACTGATTGTAGGACTGTTAGTGGTGGTGGCTAAGATGATGCTTTCATCAAGCCAGGAAATTAGGTTTCCATGTTTAGTTTTTTATATAGTTATATATGTTATGATTTTCTTATTCATTTACCTGCTCATAACTAAATTCAATAGATATATATGTACCATTCTAAATGTTCTCTTATAAATGTATGTCTTTAAATGTCAATGGCCTTAATAATCCTGTCAAAAGAGGGAGTATAGTTAGATACTTGAAATTGAATAAAGTAGATATAGTTTGTTTACAGGAAATGCATATTGTTGGCAGGGATATAGATAAATTATCTTTTAATGGTTATATGATCCTTATGGAATCCCACTACCAAACCAAGAGAAGAGGCAGGATGATACTATGGAGAAAAACATTACCAATACCTAAGGTCATCGATACTTACTCAGACAAGAATGGCATGTTATGCCTGGCAGTTACAAAAGATATGTAACTCTTGTAAATTCTTACTGGATACCTGGTTTTGGAGCAGCTACAGCAAGGAATCATTTAGAGTTAATAATTTCCAAATCCAAAGGAGAAATAATACATGCAGGAGATTTCAATTGCCTTCTCACTGAAAAAGATACTACCAAAAATGATAAATTTAGAATTTCCTCTGCAGCTAAAAAGTTAAAGAATTGTATTAATGTATTATGTCTTAGGGATATATATGATTTAAAAAAACACACTCGTTAGAATACACCCATTATTCATATAGGTATGGTACCAAACAACAATTGATAAAGTACTAGTTACTAACAATATATTTTCTAAGGTACAAGAAGTGTTAATTAGTTCATGCCCATTGTCAGATCATAGTGCCTTGTTTTTTAAGGTCAATATCATGCCTAAAGACTTAATAACGTAGCAAAGATTACCTGTCTACATTACTGCACTTAATGGATTTAAAGAGTGGCTTCTTGGTGAAATAAAATATTTTTTAGACATCAATGATAATAATGAAACTTCAAAGGTTATACTTTGGGATTCACTAAAATCTTATTTATATGGTAAGATCAAAAATTGGTATCTAAACAAGAGAAAACAATGGGAAAATGAATTAATACAAATACAATTAAAAATAGATGGATTAAGGAAAGACATAAAAACTAATTCTGAACTTAAAACATTAAATACTGGATATGCAGAAATTGTAAATCATAAAGTGGCAATAAATCTAGAAAATTTTAAAATTCAATCCTATTCAGTGAACCCCAAAAATGTACATAGGTTGGCAGTCAAAGCAAAAAAAATGTAGCTAGACTAAGTCATATAAAAGAAATCACTGATAATACAGGAGTTAAAACAAGACATGTAATGGAACACAAAGAAATTCTGGAGGTCTTCAGAGTATATTATGAGAAGGTAAATAATACAAATAGTGACTCTGCAGACAATATGCTTAAGTGTAATTTTTTGAATGAAAATATCAACAAAAGAGTAACAAAGGAACAAAATGCTAATTTGCTCAAACCAATAACATTAAAAGAAATTAAAGAATGTATTCATAATTTTAAAAACAATAAGGCACCTGGATTAGATAGGATTATAGGAGAAATATATAAGTTGTTTCCAGACAACACCTTAAAGACTTTACAGGCAACTTTTGAAGAATTTAGGAAAAATAAAAATATCTTTCCTTCATGGAAGTATGCTATAATATCTCCCATTCTAAAGCAAGATAAAGACCCTAAATTAGTATCATCATATCGACCTATATCTCTGCTAAATGTAGATTATAACATTTTTACCTCCATACTTACTAAAAGATTGAATCAATTCATCCCCAAAATAATAGCAGATGATCAAATGGGGTTTGTTTTGAATAGGAAAGTTCAGAACAATGTAATCGGACTTTTAACCTTAATAGATGTTGCAAATAAACAGAAAAAATAATCAATTATTAGTTTAGACATAGAGAAGGCACTTGATTCTTTATCTTGGTCATACCTATTTAAAGTCTTGGAGACATTTAATTTCTCCACAGATTTCATAGAACTAATAAATAGCTTATATAAAAACTCTTTGTCATATATCAAAATTGGGGCCTTTTTATCTAACAAAATTCAAATACTAAAAGGAACTAATCAAGGTTGTCCTCTGTCACCTTTGTTATTTGCATTGTCAGTAGAACAGTTTGCAAATTACATAAGAAATAATAACAATAATAGCTGTATGGTTAATTCAAATTATGCCTCTAAAATACAGTTATTTGCTGACGATATAATATTAACCATAGGAAATTTAGACTCTTCAATAAGGCATATTACAACAGCTATAGGGCATTTTGAGAAACTTTCAGCTCTAAAATTCAACAGCACTAAATCTGAAACATTATTGGTAAATAAAAAAGTAAGTTCTGAATGGAGAAAACACAGTCATTTTAGTTGGGGGAATAACACTCTTAAATATTTAGGAATATATATAAACCTAATTGAAAAGAAATTATACAAGTCAATTATAGAAATTTGTTAGGTATAATCAAAGAATATATAAACAAATGGAGTAAAATGTTCTTTACTTTTGAAGAAAAGCTAACATTAATAAAAATGTGTATTCTTCCTAAAATTTTGTTTCTTATTCAAACAACAATTATTAGCCCTCCAAAAAAATAATAAAGCAGCTCAACTCACTTCTAATTAGGTTTGTATGGTTCCCACAAAAAACAAGAATAAAGTATGATTCCAAGTCACAGCATTGGAAAAAGGTGGAATTACATTTCCAAACTTAGAACTATTATGCTGAATCAGTTATAATTCACATCATAAGAACACTGGTTTTAAAAAAATGTTTACCAACCAATACCCATTAATATAATTGAATCTTGAAATAAATAAAAAACAAAAAAAAAATCTAAAAAAAAAAAATTAAAAAATAAATAAATAATTACTTAACTATATTTCATCCTGGATGTGTGACTCTTATAATTAAACATATAAATAAGCTCTCTAATCCATCCTAGTTAGTAATAAAGTATATGTAATTATGTAAAAAAATAATATGAATTAAAAAAAACATAATATCAATGACCATAGATCTAATCTATATTCTATATTATGGGTGATAGATATGTGTTCATTCATTGGTTTATGGTTCCAAAAAAAAGAATAAAGTATGATTGGCACAATAGAGATTGGGAAAAAGGTGGAATTACATTTCCAAACTTAGAACTTTATGCTGAATCAGTTATAATTCACATCATAAGCAAGTGGTTAAGTAACAAGTATACTTCAAACTGGAAAAATCTACACATGAATATTCTACTATCTAATGCCGATGAAACAATAACCAATTATATTTTTACTGAAAATAACAACATTTTTTTAGTAGTAAAGGGCTTAGTATATAAAGAAAATAAACATGAGAAGTTACCACATTGTGTTAGCTATATACTAAACAATTTTAGGAAAATTATAAATAGTTACTGCATAACAAGACATTTTTCTATATTAATATTCCCAATAGCACACACAAAGAATCATCTAGATTCTTTTAATATGAATAAAATAATGGAAATGAAAGGCAATGGACTAAATTATTGGCATCAGTTCCTAAGTACAAATAATATTCATGATACTACAAGCCTTTTAGCAAGGTATAACACAAATCAAGATAATTGGTTAAATATTCAAATTTTCAGAGAACATCTAATAAAGGAATTTAAAATGAGCCAAGTGACTAATATTTTATTACAGCCTAAAATAATCTTTCTTTTATGTGAAATAAATACATCCCAATTTAGAATAGGGTTCTCTTTATCTAAAATTTATAAGACATTAAGAGCTGACTTAAAACAGCCTGAAGACTCTTTATGGAGTTATATAGAAAGTATGAACAGATTTAATTTTTCTGAAAATGATAAATTAGTAAAACTCAGGTCAATCAATCATACAACATCATCTCCATATTGGAAAATATTTACATGGAAGTTTTTACACAGGAGTTTCTTTACCCCACAGAGAATTGCTAGTCATAATTGTTGGAGATGTGATGAAAGTCTCTGTGCTGATTGGGTACACATGTTCCTTGAAGGCAGAGTGATTGTCCCATTCTGGCAGAAATTTAGAGATTTTATAAAAGCATTGTGGACTAACAAGTGTATAATAACAGATGCACTTTTGTTGTTTAATGCTCCAGTGCCAGATTGTATACCAAAATCACAAGTGAATCTTCTCTGGTCTCTTTTGACTATAGCAAGAAAAGTCATCACTTTAAACTGGAAAACCAAAACAATTGTATCTTTTGCTGAATTTACATTATTGGCCAAAACAGTATGTAAGAGAAAACTTTTAACTCTTGCTTTTAGAACGACAAAAATGACACATAGAAAGTTATCCTGGATGAAACTAAAAAAGTTATTAGATAAAATGTAATGATTTCAAACAGAATAGTCTAATGTTATGAGCATCTTTTGTATATAGTTTTAATATTTAGTGTTATGTCTATGTATAATTATATGCATGATATAAGAAGTTCATGATTTATGAAAATTAATAAAAAGAAAGTTTAAAAAAAAATCTTACTGCAAGTGCTTTTTCATTGGACACATCACCTAACACTTCCCTACTCACTTGTATCACTTTTACTTTGACCCTCTGCTCTCACCTGCTGCTTTCCTCCCATATTTACTATTACAATCAATTTACATGTATTTTTCTACTCTGTTAATAATATTTGCTTGTTTCCATTCTCTGTGGGACTCTATACTTTCTGAGATTACTCTATATTTGTGAATTAGTTCTGTTTTTTTTCTTTTTACCAGGGCTGTGCTACGGTCTATTGTGATCAGTGTACTACTCCATTAAACAGACTAAATAAATAAATGTAACCAATGACAGAGAGTAATGTGTGAGCACTGTACTGATTATGTATGGTACTAAATAAGTAAATGTAACTAATATCAGAGAGTAATGTGTGAGCACTGTACTGATTTTGTATGGTACTAAATAAATAAATGTAACCAATGACAGAGATTATGTATGGTACTAAATAAATAAATATAACCAATGACAGAGAGTAATGTGTGAGCACTGTACAGATTATGTATGGCAGGGTTACTTCATTTATTTCCCTGTAAACTGTAATAAACTAAATTGAGCTCTAATGTTTCACTGCTGAGGTCAGTTAAGTTTATAAAGATAGCAAACAACAATTTATACATGCTATCATTAACTTCCACTGGAATACTAACTGTGGCAACTGTGGCAGTATATCAGGAACTTGTGGAACTGATAAGACTGCATTCTTGCTAACCAATTAAAATAGCATAATACTTTTATAATGAGTTACTGATTTATTAAAAAATTAAAAGTTTATTGCATTGCTCGAAAATGTCTTTTTACTGTCATTGTTAATTTTGAAACAAGTAAGCTGTATGACAGCTAAGCTTACGGGCATAAATGCAAATCAATGTAGCATACAGGGTCTATATTAGAACATTGAATATTTAACAGTTCAAATCACTAGTGATCGAACTGTTAAAACATCGAATGTTCAGACAAAAAATAAAAACAACAACAAAAAAAAAAAAAAAACTAAATGGTGGTGGCAGGGGGGCTCCCACGTGGGGGCTGCACCCCCCCACTACTTAAATATACCAACTCCAAGACCGCACTACATTGAAGTAAATGGAAATCTCCCATTATAGAGATTTCCGTTTACTTGTTCGATGTTCTGCAGTTTTGCTATTCTCGTGTCGACAATGTCAGATTTGACATTGTCGGCTTTTGAGAATTTAATATAGACCCCATGTACTAGTGCATATTATTTCTATGCATTCTCCTAAGTGAAAAAATGTCAAAGAAGAGGTCGTGGGTTATTATAATTTAATGTGAGCTGCATGATATATTATGCATGTTCTATATAATAAAACATATAACTTGCAGTTTCCATTCAGTACACATAAGATAGATTTTAATCAAGTATTTTCATCACTTGCCAAAAATTAAACTGCTATGAAACTGAGTTTTCTATTGAAAACTCATTTTAACTAGATTACATCACTTGCCTTGGCTTAAAAATATATACAAGGTAGAATAAGTTGCATAAAAATAACATAAGACCATAATATTATTATTATAAATATTATCTTATCTTACCATATCTTATGTTCTTGTGGTCTTTTGTTGTCTAGTTTATTTTTTCTTATGTGTATGTACTCGATAATACATATTGGTAATTATTCAGAACCTTATGTGATTAAGTCTGACATGCATCCCATGGCAACTAATGTACTACATTTTCTTTCCAGGAGGAGACAGTGAGTGAGAGGAAGACCATCCATTACCTGAAGCTGAGTGCACCCTGGGATGTGTTAGTGTACTATGCAGAGGAGCTTTGTATGAGGGCACCACTTCAGGTTAGTATGTTGTCTCTGTAGAGAAGTGCCATGACAAAGCATAACTTTGAATGCGGTACTGAGACGCAGATTTTAAATAAGCAAACATGAAGGAAATGTGTATCATAGGAACAACAAAACTACACACACTGACAAACATGACTGCAGACTGAACTGTGTATTTTCTTTAATTCAATGTATTTATTTAAATGTTAGTACTACATTATAATAAAAACTGTGTGAAAAAACAAGAAGGAAATGTACCTAACCTTTTTATAGTAATAAAACCCTCATTTTAAGAACAGGGGACTAGTGAAATATTCTCATTTAGGCCTGGTACACATACATGTGTTCAAGTTTTAGAATGAACAAGACATTATATTTATGCCTTTATATAAATTCCATGTGCATTTTAAAGTTTAATATGTTCTTCTTTAAACTGAAGTTGATTGATATTTAATTGAATAATCACACTATTAGTAAAGGTATAACTGAGAAGACTAGCAACATAACATTTATCATGAAAAAATTCCCTTGTGAGGAATGAAAGCGCTTAATCTGTGGTCTTTTTGAACTTAGTGTTTTGTACTGGAATGAATCCTTTCATTTTTATGAGAAGCCTTCAGTATGTTATTTTGTGAACTTTCTGAACTGTCAGCCTTTATTGGACCCAGCAGCTGGCACTGAGTGGTTTGTAGTGGTTCTTGTTTTTTATTGCTGCTCAGCATTTTCGTTTTTTTACCTGAAGCTCACCAAAGCTTTGAGGAATACTATAGAAAATTCAACTGAGCTATTGTTGACCCATGCATAAAAATCCCCCATAAATAACTATTATGGACAGCAATCACTGTGTTGATGTGGAATTCAGTGAACTCTGGTAAAAACATAAATAGATCACCAAGTAGATGAGAAATTGTAGCTTACTAATTTTACAAGTAGATGGGAAATTAGTAAGCTATAATTTGGTCCTGTGCTGAAGGCATATTCAAAGGAGATAGTAAGCTTACTTTCAAAACCATAATGAACTTGGATGCAGCTGGCTGCATCTCAACTAATATTACCACACTCTTTGTCAATGTGTAAAGTCTGATGGAACTGAGACAGCTATATGAGGAATAAAGTTTTCATGCCACCATGTTTCACTGATAAACACCTCAGGTCCACTATATCTCCTTGCTTTCCTTGAATCAACATAGAGTTATACAGTAGAACACCAAATGAAGCCTGTGGAGAGCACGTCCAATTGACTGGCTGTGAAAGATCATCTGACATCCTGGGAAGCTTACAGAAACAGCACAATTCTCTGTCTTAGTGAGCTATTTTCCCAGGATGGTGCTTGCAAAGCCTTACTGAGATCTGCCTGACTCTGCCTTTATCAGTTGAAAATCTACCTCTCAGCTGTAACATTCTCTATGAAACTTACCAGTTTTATTCCCTTTTGCTTTCACCTCCCCTATAACCCTGTGTATTAAAAGGTGAAATTAAATTATAATTGAGACCCTTATTAAAATTGTGCCTTGTGCACTCTGAAGAGGAAGAGATTAAATTGTCTTGTTTAATGAAGTACAAAGCTAAAAAGCTGTAAGCAAAAAGCTATAAAAGACAGGATGACAGTAGACATGCTATTAAGACTATTTTTTTCTACTCATGAGTAGCTATAAAAGGTTATATTGATATCAATAACACCATTATGAGTGTTACTGACATTAACCACATTGGAATTGGGGGGTGTACAATTAATTGTAAATACATTGAATGAGGACAATAGATATGAATGTAGGCAGTTCATTTATATTTTACTAATTGCTTTTAAAGTTTTTATTGGTGGTGCTTCTCAGTGGTCAGTATATGAATATGACAGCAACAAGCTTAGATATATTAGTGTGGTCATAATGTTTTGTATTTTTATCTGGCATGGCAGAGCAGCCTAAGTGTAGATTTGTGTTAAGTCAAACTAAATGACTGTGATTGTTATTTATTTATATATTTTCTGACAATTAGATATCAGAGATGTATATACACGTGTGTAACCACTTAAAATGCATTACTGAAACTATTTTTTATTTTACTAGTTAATACATCTGAGGTGTAAACAGTCAAAAATGTGCCTGTAACTAATGGATATAAGGCAGTTTGTTGATGAAAGTGAATGACCTCTGCTGTTTTTTACTCACAGTTATACAATCATGCACATAACTTGGTAGGACTATTGTGTATATTGTGTGAAACAAGTTGAATATATTGCTATGGCCAGTATTTTTCTTATAATGAGAAATTTGTGGTGTACATTGTCCATAAAGTGGTTATAACAGGTGAGTGTATCTACATGCATACACACATGTGAATGTGGGTGTGGGTGTGAGAGTATGTATGTGTAAGTGGGGACTTGTATGCATATGAGTATGTGTACAGTGATGAAGACACATCCATGTCTAGGATTAGTTCTCTGCTATATGAGTTCCAAAGCAATCTACAGCTTTGCAGTGAACCTGAATAGGATAAAGTGGGATCTGGAGAATGGGTTAAGAGTTTCTGAATTAATGGTTTTCAGTTTCATAGTTTGGCTAAGTGTCAAGAATAAAATTTAGTTTGTAATGTTTTATGATCATTTATATCTTTCAAAATTAGCTTAGTGATTATTTAAGTGCCTAAGCCTAGGTACTTTGCAAATAAAAATACACGCACAATAGTGAATAGTAATAATAAGCTAAAATAAAACATTAACATTAATTAATAAAAACAACACATGTAGTCACAATTCAGTAGTGTGCAGTGAGGTTATTTAACAAAAGACTAGTCCTTATGTACTAGCTCAAATAAATAAGTCTTAAGGGACCACTTAAAACAACTGAGTGTCAGGGATTATCTTAGCCAACCATGCAGTAGTTGCCAAGTTGCATCCTCTAGTAAGCAAATGAGTGAATCCCAAAAGTTTCTAAACACAGAATTGGAACCACTAACAGCTCTATGATTACTGATCAAATGACACATGATGGCCAGTATCAGTTTAGTAGTTTTCAAAAGTTGGTAGAACAGGAAAAAAGTCAAGTCAGGTCAAATAAGCCAGGATGAGAACTTTATGATATGAGACCTAACTGGCAGTCAGTGAAAACTATGCAAACCATCATGAATTGTTATCACAATGCCTCCATCAATAGCTGGGCTGTGGAGTTCAGCACTATTTGTATGTGTTGCCGTAGTTCAGGTGGAAGGAAACTAGAGCATGATCCATCCTTTGAAGGGCTGCCTGTGGTATAAGATATTTAACAGTTAACTTAGGCGTTAGTAGTGGCAGTTGAAGACAGTGGACAAAATGGGGGAGACATACAATTGTAGGTTCTGTAGTACACAATAGAAACAGTCGCACATCATGTTGCCATTTATGTTAAACTCATTGCTGATGGCCGGTATGCTGAAAGGCACAATAATGTAGCAAGATAGTTGTGCGGGGACGTACAAACAATACCAGATATAGGTAGCTGAGAAGCATTAGAAAAATGAACTACACTGAATTACTGAAAATGAAAAAGTACTGATCACATGGGAAAATCTAATACCAACAGTCAAGAAAGCAAAAGAGATAAAAACACATATTGAGCTAAGAAAATGACAAAGGTTGGACTAATCATGGTAATAGATGCACCTAGTGATTATAGTGTAGTGCATACTGAGAGACATACAGTTATAAAATACCAGGACATGCAAGCAGAAACTAGAGCAATGTGGGATAAGGGCATACAATAGCAGTAGGCATGACAGAGTTAATTAAAAAAATAGTTTTCAAGCATACTTAAATATGTTGCAAACAGAGGTAATCTACATAAACTACAAAAGGTGCTGAAAAGAGCAGTTTTGGTTGATACGAAAGACAGAAGCAGCACGAATTTCATGGACTTTAATTGCACACTAGCCTAACAATGGGATCTATTTCTGTCATGGTATTAGAAACCCTAAACATTTGGAGAAATTAAAAAAAAAGAAATAAATGCATAGATGGTCAAGCCTTTGGGGGCAGTCAAAATCTGAGGAATGCAGATACTACTCCAAAGAGAAAAGTAAAAGGCATTTCTCATTTTCTGTTTCATAAAGGTCCACATATTTAATTGGCTACTTTTGTATATAGATAGTAGGTCATCACTGTTTCTTGAAATGACATGTTTAGATGTTAATAGATAAGTGTATTGCATTGTCTATGACATGCAGGGACATGGTGACAAATTGGTTATATTTTATACCCATCTTTTTAACTTGTAATTGTTTAATATAGTTGAATGTTATTCCAATTCACAGAAAAAGAACTGCAGTATTTTATGTTTCAGAAATGAAAATCGGATAGCAATGTTTCATTCTTCTGTATTGTCATTATTACAGGCTCATCCAAACCCAGATATGAATACCTCAGACAGGGTACTTAAGAAGCTGCATATTCCAAATATCATGTATGATGAGGTCCCTAACAAGCCCATGGACTACTATACATGTGCCTTTCGCAAGTCCAAACTTGACAAGTAGGTAAAGGTTCTGTTACCTATGTTTGAATAATTGTTTTCTTGCACTAATCTCATACTTTGGATAGAAAGTCAGCTGTGGGAATAGAGAATTCTAGAATGTAATTTTGCTAATAGTTATGTGACTAATGGAAGTTTTTTTCCCATTGGCAGTGCAGTTTGACCATCATCTGTTAGACACCACTCTAATTCTTCCTGCATCCAACCTGAAACTCCTCCTTCAGTTGGGCTGTCTCAGCAGAGAAGGAAGGGGAAGTGGATCCACAGCTTCAGCTCGTTACAACCCCCTGGCTCAGACTGCCTTGGCTGGGTTGGAAGGGAAAATGGTCAGCAGCTTTTGGGAGGCTGGGAGGAGTCAGCTGTCTGCAGTATTATATACTGGCTCACACTAGGGCTTTTTCCTTTTAATATTTACCTCCCCACTGACATGCAGGACTGATATAAATAATCCAGCTGCACCTGCAATGGTACCACTCGGTAAACTACTAGATCACCATTGTGGCCATCTCTGTTTTGTCTGCTCATTGGCTACAGCAATGGTTTTCTTCACAGCCCTGGTCTTGCCACCTGGAATTGTGAAACTACAGTACCTTACATATCCCATGGACTCCCCCAGAAAGACCAAACAAGGAGTATCAGTGCACAACCAAACCAATAAACAGAACCAAAACACTGATAAAGGAGGAGGAGTCAAGACTCTTCTTAAGCCAAAGTTAAACAAACACTCCCCCAGAAAGAGCTTAGCATGCTATGCTTCAATATTCCTCTTCCTGTCACATAACCTCCAGCAGGTGTCCACCTCACAAGTGGAACTAGAGTCACCTGGGTCCGAGTTACAACTTTATCCATCTATCCTGGAGGAGTTGGAAAATGACTAATCAAAGTTTTAGCAAAACTACAATGTTAATACTATGGATTAGCCTGTAGTAGTATGTACTAAGGCAATTGCTTTGTGTTACAGATTGCAGGAAATTGAACTGTTTGCATGTATGTGCAGAATACTTACTGTTAAAAGCATATGTAGTCTGTTAAACTTAGCTGTCAAAAAATCATTGAATCATAGTGGATCAGTGTAGCAACGTTCTTGTAAAGTTTGGTAAAACTGTGTTCTTGGTTATAAAAACATTATGCAGGTGGCATGTAGAGTAATAATAATTAGAGTTTTTGTATACATTGTGCATTATACATCATCAATGCCAAAGGGCAGGAGTTATTTTTGAGTGCCACAGAATTTCTTTTGATCTGGCCAAGGCCTTTGATACCATTCCACACTCAGGAATCATAATAAAACTCACTAAGCTAGGCACCAACCTCTATATCACTAGGTGGGTTGCAAACTGGCTCACAGACAGAACCCACAGTGTGAAAGTAGCTGACTCCAAGTCAAACTGCCGACCAGTCACAAGTGGAGTCCCACAGGGTTCGGTCCTGGGTCCTCTCCTCTTTGGTATCTACTTCTCTGAAATCCAAACCAACATGAAGGGACTCTGGCTGACAAAGTTCACAGATGATTGCAAGTTGGGAGCTATTATTAACTTCCCAAGTGATGTTGACATCCTACAGAAAGGCCTCAATGAGACCGACTGGTGTCATAACCATGGCCTTAAGCTCAATGCCAAAAAATGTGTCGTCATCCCCCTTGGGAAAAACCCGGTTCCCTTGAATTACCACATTGATGGTAGTCCATGGAACGCAGAAGGCGTTATAAGAGATCTGGGAACACAGTTTGACAGCAACCTCTCTTTTGACCACCACGTTGCCACTGTGGTCAGAAAATCCTTCTATGTGGCACATCTCATTACTAAGGGTTTTGCATCCAGGAAGAAAGAGGTCATTGTCTCCCTCTACTCTTCCCTCATTAGGCCAATCATCGAGTACAATGCCCCATTTGGCATGTACCACACTACACACCTGCAACAACTGGAGAGGGCACAAAAGTACCTCACAAAGAGGATCCTAGGCCTTAAACACTTGTCCTATATGGACAGACTCAAAAAAACTCCAACTATTCTCTGTCTCATATCGCCTACTTAGAGCCTTGTCTGCCCCAGCTCTGTTAGAAATGCTACATCTAAAGAAATCCAAATCCCTCCACACCACATGCTCCAGAGACCTCAACCTCATTCCCACAATCAGCAGAACATTCTGGAGGGACAGGTTCATAACCCAGAGACTGCCTATGTTATGGAATAGACTTCCCATACATGTCAAACAGAGCACCTCTCTGGCCTTCTTCAAGAGAAATCTTGATGAGTGGATGGGAAATAGAAAATTCACCCCGGGGATCCTTCCATTGGCTCTACTCGATAGAGGCACTAGGAACTAAGGTGAGGTGGCACAATGCCAGAGTAATCCTATGGGCTAGGCATGTAAAGGCTCCAGGGCCATTAGCCTAGTACACACCTATGAACCTATGAACCATTGACCCTATACATGTGCCTTAATTAAACTGGTCCACATGGTCTATTTATGAATTATTTGATAGCAGTGAGTTTTGATTATTACTTAGGGTGTAATGATTGAAAATATAGGTAGTTAGTAGGCATGAGGTTTGGTAAGCCAGTGAGGAGTATAGCCCAATTTTCCAATTGCCCCAGAGCATATCTCTTAGCTGTCCAGATATTCGTAGAACGTCCAGATTTTTGCGTCATATTTTTGGTCTGTTCCTCGTGAAACATCTGTTTTTTCTGGCAAGTCACTGATGATTAAAGCCACTAGATAATGAAATACATTTGAATTTAAGAAAATGCATGCTAACACAAGTCATGTATTTTAGCAATTTTATAAGTTTTTAAGAGCAATATTTAAAATATGTCCCTATTTTTGGGCCTTTGTCCCCCATTATTTTAGGCTTTGTTCAGATTTATTTGCAATAAGAGACTGAGAGGCATGCCTCTGACCATTGTTTGGTTAAGTGACTTGTTCAGAATCACAGAGTATGCAAATGGAGGCTGAGGGAACTAAATTCTGGACTACAGGATGCAGCTTGTTAACAGCTTATACCTTTATTTCTCTACACTAACTGCTAGACCTTTTACTATGTGTGCATGCTTACATGCACAGGTGTATGATAGTGACATGTAGTATCATTATCTTACTATAGTAGCCAATTTCTGAAGTGTTAATTAAGTCTCTTTATCATAACTTTCACCATTGCAGAAATATGAGAAGCATAACAGGGCCTACATAACACAATATAAGCATAAACAGTTATAGACTGTTAATTCAGGATGGCATAACACAAATACTTTTGTCTCAGAATAATAAAGGATACACAGTTATACATCATACCAGCTGATTAATTATTTCTCATTTGTTAGTAGTTTTGCTGAGGTGACGATAGCTATATCAGTATCTGAAGTCTGACTGAACTCTGATTTAAGTGTCAGTTCTGCAGTAACTGAATTGTATGTCAAAGTATCTTAGAGGGATTCTGACGTTTGACACAATCTTTTAGATACTGGCAGTCTTCTTGCATCATTACCTGTCTATATTTCTGTTTAGCTTAACAGGTAGGGATATTTGAAATGGCACTCCAGTGGTCAATTATGTGGTAATATCACTCGTGAGTAGAGAAATAGCCTTAATAGTAAGTCTGCTGTCACCCTATCTGATAGTTTTTTTGCTTACAGCTACACATCCTAACTGTACTTGGTAATACATAGCATAAGAGCTGCAGAAACATGCAGAGAAATGTTTCAGTAAGTGCTTTAGGAAGAAAGTGTCTTTATTTAAGGAAGTCTGTAATTATATGCAATCATTTAATCATAATACACAGTAATCTTCAAGAGGGTAGCAAAACCACTGGAAAAAGTGCATTCTACAAATCTGTTGGCTAGAGATATAATTACTTAAGCAGTACTGCAAAAATATACAGTCAACAAACTATCACACCATGGAGAAGTAACCTTACTCACAACTAACCACTCATTAAAATGTATTGTGTTGCTACCAGCCTTGCCAGAGGTGTTAAATTCCTTTCATGTGATTCTTTTGTTATAGTGAGTGTGCTGGTTGCATGTGGGAGGGGACAATTTAATTGATAATGACTGACTTTTATTTAGTGTGATAAAACAGTAAAAAATGACAGTGATGAACCACCTCTGCAGCCTACAGATCATGTTTATAGTTCCATAACATCAGTATTCTTTTTTTGCTTCTACCCCACATAGCAGCACAAAAACATACCGATATTATGGAACTGTAAACGGGATACTATAAGCCACACAAAAGCATACTGATGTTATGGAACTGCAAACGGGATACTGTAAGCCACACAAAAACATACCGATATTATGGAACTGCAAACGGGATACTGTAAGCCACACAAAAACATACCGATATTATGGAACTGTAAATGGGATACTGTAAGCCACACAAAAACATACCAATGTTATGGAACTGTAAATGGGATACTGTAAGCCACACAAAAACATACCGATATTATGGAACTGTAAACGGGATACTGTAAGCCACACAAAAGCATACCGATATTATGGAACTGTAAATGGGATACTGTAAGCCACACAAAAACATACCGATATTATGGAACTGTAAACGGGATACTGTAAGCCACACAAAAACATACCGATATTATGGAACTGTAAATGGGATACTGTAAGCCACACAAAAGCATGCCGATATTATGGAACTGTAAATGGGATACTGTAAGCCACACAAAAACATATTGATATTATGGAACTGTAAATGGGATACTGTAAGCCACACAAAAGCATACCGATATTATGGAACTGTAAACGGGATACTGTAAGCCACACAAAAGCATACCGATATTATGGAACTGTAAATGGGATACTGTAAGCCACACAAAAGCATACCAATATTATGGAACTGTAAACGGGATACTGTAAGCCACACAAAAGCATACCGATATTATGGAACTGTAAATGGGATACTGTAACCTGCAGGGGTAGGTCATTATTGTAAGTTTTTTACTGCACATCCATACTTAGCCTGAATGTCTCTTCTTTAATAGATATGTACCTTAATGCTTTATTATTTTTGTGTTTTTTTTTTACTTTTTAAATCAGTACAATTTTATCCAGCTTTATAAGACTTGTGATCACTTCATCAACTTCATGTATTTACTGATGTTTCACATATCAACTCTGTTCTTTGCCTTATAACTGCAGAATTAAAAATAGTTGAGATAAATAATTTGATATTTGTCCATTTTATCTGCCTGCATCTATTTACAAAATGGAGATTTGTTTAAGGTTTTCATATTTTTTTCTTGAATTTTAATAGATTCATTTACTACCTACACTTTGCTATCAGACCATTTACAAAGCTTTCTTGAAGACGAGGTCTTCACTATATAAGGCTAAAAAATAGAGAAAACTGGAAGTATAACAGCAAATCATATACAGAGGTGACATCTCCTGCACATGACTGCATTCCTCACTTTGCCAGCAGGAATAATTACATTTTGGGAAGTTTTATTTAATATGTGATAAAGACAAGAAATAACACAAAATAAAAGACATAGTTCCAGTTTTGTATGTGTATGTTTAGGGGAGCAAGGTTGGACTATTATAGCAATAACCCACGCCTGGGTGTGGGTAATGCTGGATTTACCCACGGTTGGCGTGGTTTGGTCCCGAGGGCGAAGCCCGAGGGACCAAACAAAGACAACCGTGGGTAAATCCAGCATTACCCACACCCAGAAGTGGTTATTGTATATAATGCCATTATTTAAGAAAAGAAATAATTACTTTTCTTAAATAATGGCATTGTATACGCCTCTTTGCTGCCCTTCCGCACCTGTCTGGTGTTCACAGTTCTGATGTACTGCGCATGCCTACGCAGTACATCAGAGCTTTGGGCAAAGCAACGGAGAACGCAAGTTCTCCGTTGCTTTACTCGCTATGTTAAATGGGTTTAATATGGCGAGACAGCTTTAAAATAAGCAACGGAGATCTCCGTTGCTTATTTTAAAGCTGTCTCGCCATGTTAAACTCATTTAACATAGCGAGAAAGTTTAAAGCAACGGAGATCGCAAGATCTCCGTTTTACATTGTGTCGCTATGTTAAAGGAGTTTAACATAGCGAGACAGCTTTAAAAAGCAACGGAGATCTCCGTTGCTTTTTAAATCTGTGTCGCTATGTTAAACTCTTTTAACATAGCGAGAATGTTATACTAACGGAAAAGTCCGGGCGACGGACCTTTTCCGTTAGTATATTGAGGGATTTACCACGGGCACGCTGGTTGGGCTGGCCAATCAGCGTGCACGTTTTTAGGGTAGGCATTGTATAATTTGTCTGTTAGTGCTGTGTCTGTTATGTATTTTATAATATGGTGTCCTTGTAATACAGGCTATGACTACAAGGTACTCAAGTGTTCACCTGTTTCTGTTTTGGTTATAAGTAGCACTGGTGAAGGGATACACTACCACATATGCCTCTTTGAAGATGGCATGAGGGTAACATATACAAAAAGATAGATATGCGAGGTGGTGATAAAAAATTTAAATGGCTTTTGCTAGCAAGTACAAAATTATTCAGCTTGGAATTAGAAACCCTTGGTCAGCAACTACAGTAATTCAAAAATACTAATTGAATCAAATTATTGAGGAGTCATATCAGGTTGTTGTTAAATGCCAGCATGAGAACTTAAATACTCTAGGAACACTGAAATTCATACAGGTATGCTGAGTGAAGGTTTTAATGTTGCTTGTAGTATGTTATGTAGTTCTGGAAACTCATTTTTCTCGAAGATATACTAGAAGGGGGTATTTCAGTGGAGGCAGCTTACATGATGAGGGTCTACTATAGATGTCACAAGAAGAAAGAGTAAAGGAATTTAATACATATGTACATCCTAGAGGGAAATGATATTGAGATGAAGAAATGAAAGAATAATTCATTTTTCAAAAGGAAGTCAGTAAGTCTGGAAAGACACAATAAAAAGTTCTGGCAGGGCAAAAAGAATGTAGATGTACAAGAATGACACAGGAAGAAATATCACATTATTCTGGAGAAAAAAGAAATTAAAACACCTAACGGTATATCTCTCAACTGTCCAAATTTTTGCAGAATGCCCAGATTTTTGGCTTGTATATTTGGTCTGTTCCTCATAAAATTTGTGGTTTTCTGGCAAATCAGTGGGATGATCTGAGGGCTGAAGTCAGTATTTTTGGGTCTTTGTCCCTCAATTTTGTTGGGCTTTGTCCAGATTTCTTGCACTAAGAGATAGAGCGGTAGGCCTAATGGAGACAAATAATAGTTTTCTTGTAAAATTTGTTCAAAAATTGAGAAAATGAAGAATGGATAGGGCAGTGGTAAGATTATTTTAATGAGGTTTGTGAAAATTTTCACTGTTGTATAAATATGTCTGAAAGTTTATCCAAATGATCAAGGAATGAACAGTGCGTGTTGGCCAACTTGATTTTATTTCCTCATATAAAAAAGTTTCTTTTCAGTGAGTTACTTGGAGAGGAGTTTTACTGCTTCGTGCACCATCTTAATGCATGCTAACCCTAACCTTCCCCAATCCTAATCCTAAACTTTACCTTAAAAAAATTGTATAGCACTACCACCACATAAAATAGGCTCAGACACACAGATACACACACACACACACACACACACACACACACACACACACACACACACACACACACACACACACACACACACACACAATCAAAACACTACATCTATCCATCTACATCTACGGTGGGGGTGTAGCTATCTTTTCCAAAGACACCCTCCACTTGGAACAAATCAACTGTACCCCTCCTGACCTCCCCAACATAGAAGTTAAAGCAACTCGCCTTAAAGTTAACTCCCACAAAACTCTAACCATCATAGCTACTTACCTCCCCCCAGAAACAACTTAACCATAATAGAAAACCTCCTGTACTGGATATCCACTAACTTCACCCAGGAAACCATTGTCCTTGCTGACCTCAAGCTAGACTGGCTTACACGCTAATCTGAAAACCCCTCTAGTTTTATAAACCTCTATAACTTCACCCAAACCATACCGCCTCCTATCCGCACCAACAAACATTCCAACAAACAATCAATCCTAGACTGGATTCTTATAAATAACTCTTCTTCAGACTTCTCTGCAGGCTGCCTCCCCAACCCCCTTAGTGACCATGTACCAATCTTCATCCTCAGAAAGAAATTCCACTCCCCCAAGAACACCAACTTTAAACTCATTCGCAACAAAAAGAGTTTCTCTGCCCAGCTTAACTCCCTTCTCCAGCATTATGACTGGATACCTCTAAAAACCCTCCACCTTGATCTTTCAGTCCAATATTTCAATGATGCTTTCCTGAATATTTTCAACAACTTAGCTCCCATCAGGAAAATCTATACTAAATACAAACATCTGCCATGGCTAACGGGTAACTCCAAAACTTTACTAAAACAACGAGATAATGCCTGGTCAACCTACCACCGAACTAAAATCTTAACAGACCTCCTAGAATTTAAACAACTATGGAATCAAGCCAAAAAACAGATTTTACTTGACAAAAAATCTTTTTTCCTTAACTCTCAGCAGAAACATGCACACAATCCTGCAAAATTCTGGCAAACCATTAGCCACTTCCTAAAGCCCGGCAAATCTGCCACCTCATCCCCAACCACCTCAAATGCCACAGATATCTAGCCTCTCAATTCAACTCACATTTCATCAACTCTATAACATCCCCCTTACAAAATAACCCAAATGCACCACGAATCAACCCAAATCCCACCAACTCCCCAATTGTTTCTCCTTATCACCAATCCAGACTAGCTACATCAAAACACTTCTTACAAAGCCCTGTTACTGACCTTCTGCAAAATGAATTTTCACAGCTAGCTGCTCCTTTATTCTGCTATCCTATCTCTATTCCCATTAATTGTTTCATCTCAGAAATGTATGTCCCTACCACCTAATCTGGAAAATCTCACACATCATACCACTCCACAAAGGTAGCCCATCCACTGAGTTCTATAACTATTGCCTCATTGCTCTCCTCTCTCCCCTAGCAAAATTTCTGGAAAAATGCATCCAGCATCAGATACTTGATTACCTACTTACTAACAACATGCTGTCCAACTCCCAGCATGGAGTCAGACCCAGACATAGCACCACTACTGCTCTCATCAGTTTCACCAACACAGTAAACCTCCTTAAAAAAAGGCCTTCTAGTATCTTCAGTCTTTCTAGACATGTCAAAAGCTTTTGACACTGTCTGTCATGAAAAACTCCTAAACAGACTTGCCTCATGCAACTTAAGTTCCGCGTCCTTTTGCTGGTTTCACAGTTACCTCTCTAATAGACAACAAGCCACCAAATAGAACAACAACCTCTCTCCCCTTCAGTCCTTCTCTGTAGGAGTTTCAAAGGTTCCATTTTAGAACCCCTTTTTTCACCATCTTCACTAATAATCTCCTTACTGCCACCAAACATGCCACCTTAGTCCAGTATGCTGATGATGCCACCCTCATCTGCTCTGCTCCCACCATGCTCGAACTTCAGGATAAAACACAAAAATCCCAACTAGACATAGAAACCTACCTAGCTGAAAATGAACTTATCCTCATCCCAAAAAAAAAAACAAAGCTCGTGGTCTTCACCAGAAACAGGACTAGTAACTATAACCCTCCACTCACTATCTATTCCTCAACCAAACTGCAATCAAGCCTGTAGAACAGACCAAACTTCTTGGCGTCATAATCGACAATCAACTAAAACTTGACAAACACATAACAATGACTATAAAAAAGTCCATATAAAATTAGGTCAACTCTATAGAGCTAAACCCTATCTTACCAGCACCTCCAGACTATCCACCGCCAGGTCATTCCTTCTCCACCCTTCTCTACTCCTCACAAATCTTCACCAACTTACGTAAAACTGATCTAAATCTGCTAGAGTCATGCTATAATAAAATAGCCAAATTTGCTGCCAACATTCCCTATAGGGATCACCACTGCCTAGCTCTAAAAAAGCTCAAATGGATGGACCTACCCAGTCTACTTCAACTCAACCAACTAACCATTGCAATAACTGCCCTGATCTAAAAGACTTAGTTCAAGCTAACACCAACATCAGAGACCTACGATCTTCTGACAAACTTCTGCTAAAAGTAACCAAATCCCTGAATGGTTTTGGAGACTCACTGTACTCCAACAAAATATCTAAGTCTTGGAACCTATTACCTCAGCACAACCTCATTCTAAACAACACCTCCAAATTCAAGCAGAGCCTTAGAGAACATCTTTCCAATCACTGGCTCTGTCCTTGCTCCAACCCTGACTAGGTTTTCTATATTACTTTGCTGCTTAGTTTATGGGTCTACCATTATGACGTGCCTACTAGTACAGTCTATCAGACCCTCTGTATACTCTCACCTAATAATGCTGATAAGTAGCTCGTGTCTTACTCTAATCAGCATCTGCATGTATACTACACTTATTGTACTTCCAATCCCCAGCTGGTTGTTTGTTACCACTGTCCTATTTTTGCTATTTGTTTTTAAGCTGTTGTCTTTTGCATTATTCTTTAGAAATGTAAAACTGTTGCTGTTATATGGAGCTTTTCTCCCCAGGTCTTCACTGAAAATGGACTTCCAGCCCAGTCGGATACTTACCTGGTAATCAAATATAAAATAAATAAATACAAAATAAATAAATATCCCCTTACCTAACACTTACTAAACCCTAATCATCATGCACTTAACCCCCTACCTTACCTAATCCTTACCCTAACCTGTAAACACACATACTAAAGGTATCTCATTATTTCAAATGTCACTGACACATATGTGCATGTGCATTCACACACACACACACACACACACACACACACACACACACACACACACACACACACACACACACACACACACACACACACACACACAGGAATGCTATCCTCTCATCTAAACCTTACCCTATCCCACAGACACTCATGCTCATGAGTCCACATGTATGCACACACATACACATGCATTCACACAAGCACAGACACACTCTGACACTCAACCACTCATATAATCACTTGCTTTTTTCAACATAACTGATATTCAGAGAAACAAATGCTTGAATATTTGAACATTCCAAATATATATATGTGTGTGTGTGTGTGTGTGTGTGTGTGTGTGTGTGTGTGTGTGTGTGTGTGTGTGTATTTGTACTTCAGCATACATAATATACCTGGCTCCTAATCCTCACATGCAGTATTCTTGTTGAGGTAATAGGTGAATTAGGTTTATTCTTTTTTCCTTTTAACCAGGTAAGCCCACTAGACAAAAGTGTCTTTTTCATTAAGTGACTTACCTATAATAAAACAGTCTGCAAGTGGAAACTGGGAGAATCAAACTAAAAAGCTATTTAAGATGTAAACAGTGTAAAGATGTAAAGAGTGTTTCAATAATAGCAATGGCTTAGTTTACCTTTTATTTGAAGCCCTTGTATTAACAAAATGCCAAAAGGAGGTGCTCACAGTAGTAGGCTGAATTATATTACTGTGGTCATTGCTTGTGCATTTATTCAGTCATTTGATCTCTTTCATATGCTGAGGTATACTCTGTCATATAACATGATGTAATTGATCATAGGATCATAGGAGGTTATTAGGTTAATAACCCTAGGGCTCTTATAAGCCTGGCCAAGTTTTACCCTTATTTCCATTATCAGCGCCTATCACCCTTGTCCAAGAGGGACATAGGTGGAACCCTGAGATGAACTTATGGTTACCCATTCAATTGCCAAGATTGCATTTTAAGATGGCCAATGACATGCTCTGCTTGACAGGAAGAAGGAGTCTGGTCCAAAGGTGATCAGCATATCTGTGAGATTATGTGGGTGTGGTGCATGCATGTAGATTGAATGCATGGATCTGATAACAATGACCTGAAATATATGACTGTGCCCATTATTTATGTAAATATTCATTCATTTCATCACAGTCAGACACTAGAGGGGCATACACATTCATACAAGAGAATGTATTTGAAGGACACACCTTAGTGTGTGTGTGTGTGTGTGTGTGTGTGTGTGTGTGTGTGTGTGTGTGTGTGTGTGTGTGTGTCTAGGGAAGTTGAAATAAATTACTATGACCAATTACTTTTCTAAATTTTAGTACAAGGTATATAGAGTCAACAGGGACATCAGCAAACACATGGTAGGTCACTATATTATGCAGCCAGTTACAGAAAGGGCTAGAAAAAACACTGCAAAATACTTTTTCTTAACGGAGAACCACATACAAAAACTGAAAAAAATTTTTTCAGCATTTCTTGAACTTTTCACCATTACTAATGTCTCTTTATCTAATCAAGTATTATTATTTTCTAATTTGTTATACCCCAAAATGTCCTGAAAGGGGGTGCCATAGGTAGCATAATTTTGTTTTACAGTCAATGCCTTCACCTTCCTGATGTCATTTTGAAGGGAGACAGAGGAATCCCTATTATGAGGGGATCTTTTACTGCTGTTTTCTCTCTCATCAGCTTACAGCAATACTGTGACTTCCTACTTTTGACTGTTAGCATCAATCTAGATTTTAATTACTTTGCTTCTTCTGATTTTCTTTTGTGGCCATTTCATTTACAACCATTTAAGAGCTGTTTGAATGACAGGCTTGAAACTATAGCTGAGTTAATTGCTCTTTTCAAATTTAACAACTTTAGTTCAGTGTTGGTATGTAAGAAATCTGAACCCTGTGATCAATAGGTGTTACTTGGACTGAGATGCCTTGAGTTGCATTCACAGATTTTAATATTGTAGCTAGAATTATGAGTCTTTGATGTTAATCTCCCTTCTCCAGCTCACTGAACTGTCTCAACAAAACACCGTATGCAATACACAAATGCTGTAACAAAACACCAGAAGAAACATGCACTTCTGTAGAAAATACAGTGTAGAAAAATGCAAAGTCAAATACTGATAGAAATAAGAAGAGTTAGATAAAAGTATTGTTTTTCTTTGTGGCACACATAGTTTGATTAAAGGGAAAGACAACTAATTTGTAAATAGATAAACTATGTGTGAGTTTTTTTCAATTGAAAACTAAGCTTGAAAGTTTTGCTTTTGTTCAGACTCCAGGCTACACTTTATCTGAGATGTGATGCTGGCAATTGGTGACTGATAAGGCACAATTAAATGCCATTGCTAATGAGGTATTGTTTTCTTAATGGCTTTGTAGCTAGAATTAGTGCTCTTGCTCTGCTACTCTTAGTAGCCTTTTGTGATGTAACAGATGACAAGATAAATGCAGGAAAGAAAGACAAACAGAAATAAATTCAGACATTTAACAAATGTGATAATTATCAAATGATGCTTTTTTTCTGTATGTGATGTGTGTAATGCTGAATTATTGGGAAAGAAAATTACGTTTTAGAAAGAAAAAGTTGTCATTTGAGTGGAGTTCTCTTTTAAATTCCTATATCCATCTTGCTTTCAATGTAGTCATGAGTTATCTCACAGGAATGTTGTCCATTGATGGGGGTCTATATTAAATAACCGAAATGATGAAAGAGCGAATGCTCTTTCTTCGACACGTAAAACCCGAAACCACAAAACAGCGAAGTTACGGAACAGAACAACAATATTTTTCCCAGGAAAAAAAAATTGCTGGGTCATTCTTGGGGCATTGCTGTTTCCTCTACTGTGGTGCAATCTTGGAGTTGGTATATTTAAGTGGGGGGGGGGGGGTTGAAGCCCCCCCCCACTTTATTTTGTCTTTCCAATTTTTTTTTTTTGGAACAGTGATTTTTTTCCCAGGGAAGAAAATCGCTGTTCTGTAACTTTGCTGTCTTGTGGTTTTGGGTTTTACGTGTCGATCTTTCGTCATTTCGGTTATTTAATATAGACCCCATTGATGGTTGTTATTCAAGGTGATAAAAGGTTAATTTGTTACTAGAAAGTTCTGCAAAACTGAAATCTAAACCAATGCACAGAAGATTAATTACAGATTATACGGAAGCAAAGCAGGGACTACGTAGAACTAACTGGAGTGATGTGATCAGTGGAAAAACTGCAGACGGAATGTGGAATGTTTTGAAAGAGAAATTGTTTGAGTGCAAAAAAAAAAAAAAGGTTTAACAACAGGATCTAGGCATACAATGTCAGGCGAATATATTTCCATAACAACAAGATACCTGATTAAGGTGAAAGAAAAATATAAGCAATAGAAGAGAGGTCAAACTGCAACTTTGAAAACTGAAATAAACAAGCTGGAAAAACAAATTAAGCATAGTATAAGACAAGATCAAGAAGAATTTGAAGAAGATATGCATAAAGATATTGAGCAGAATGGGAAACCTTTTTATAGATTTATAAACTATGGATGGAGTAAAGACATACACATTTGTAAACTGTCTGCAGATTCTAAAATTTATTCTCAGACACAACAGATTATAGATATATTTGCAAAATCTTATTCAAAACAGTTTGGCTCCACAAAGGGGGTGATAAATTGCTCTAGTGATATCAAAGTAACCTCAGATACTGGAATCAAATTAGATTATATTGAAAAAGAACTGAGCAAACTGGATCCTAACAAAGCACAGGGAGGAGACGGAATTAGTAATAAGGACATGAGAACACTTCTATTATTTACTAGGTCATATAAATATGAGGAGATTCCTCAAGATTGGAGACATGTGCTTATTAAACTTGTCTTTAAGGGAAAGGGGAGTAGGACAAACCCAGAGTCATATAGACCCTTAAGTCTACTTTCATGTTGTAGAAAAATAATGGAAAAGGTAATATTGGATACATTATTGTCAGAATTGGATAAGTTAGAACATGAAACCATATATCAGCATGCATATGTGGAACATACCTATATTACCACCTGTAACATGATGTTCTATAACAATATAATAACAGATATTAATGTAAAATTTTGCTGTGATGTAATTTATATAGACTTAACTTCAGCATTTGAGAGGATCATATGCAAAACACTGATTAATAAATTAGAAGAACTAGGTATCGATGTACTCTTGATAAGATGGATAGCTGTATGGCTTACAAATCGGACATGGCAAGTATCATACAGCAATTGGATAGGTGAAATTCTTGGTTACTGTCAGGGTGTCCTCCATGGATCTGCCCTAGACCCTTACTTGTTTAGATTGTATCTTTCAGACCTAACATTTTCATCTGAGGTGTTCTACAGTCTATATGCAGATGACGTGAAATTGGGTAAACTGATTACATGTGTTACAGGTAGGGCATATCTGCAAAATAACTCAACTAAATTGAACATTTGGGCACAAGAGAATAATATGCTGATAAATACATCAAAAACTAAGCATATGAGATTTGGGAGACATAAATTGAAAGGTGAATATTTAATACAGCACACAGTGATTGGAATTGTAGACTCATTTAAGGACCTGGGTAAATGGGTAGATCCAGCTATGTGTTTTTCCATTCAGAGGTGTTTAGGTGAAATGGCAGTGGAGTTTTTAACCAGATTGTTTAATGAAATCTTAGAAAGTGAGAAGATGCCTGAGGAATGGAGAAAAAGTGTTTTGGTACTGATTTTTAAGAATAAGGGTGATGTGCAGAGCTGTAGTAATTACAGAGTGATTAAATTGATCAGTCACAGCATGAAGTTATGGGAAAGAGTAGTGGAAGCTAGGTTAAGAAGGGACGTGATGATTAATGAACAGCAGTATGGTTTCATGCCTGGAAAGCGAACTACAGATGCGATGTTTGCTCTGAGAGTGTTGATGGAGAAGTACAGAGAATGTCAGAAGGAGTTGCATTGTGTTTTTGTAGACTTAGAGAAAGCATATGACAGGGTGCCTAGAGAGGAGTTGTGGTATTGTATGAGGAAGTCAGGAGTGTCAGAGAAGTATGTAAGAGTGGTACAGGATATGTACGAGGGTAGTGTGACAGCGGTGAGGTCTGCAGTGGGAGTGACGGATGCGTTTAAGGTGGAGGTGGGGTTACATCAAGGATCAGCTCTGAGCCCTTTCTTATTTGCAATGGTGATGGACAGGTTGGCAGACGAGATCAGACAGGAGTCCCCATTGACTATGATGTTTGCAGATGACATTGTGATCTGTAGTGAGAGTAGGGAACAGGTGGAGGAGACCCTGGAGAGATGGAGATATGCTCTAGAGAGAAGAGGAATGAAGGTCAGCAGGACTAAGACAGAATATATGTGTGTGAATGAGAGGGAGGATAGAAGAATGGTGAGGATGCAAGGAATAGAGGTGGCGAAGGTGGATGAGTTTAAATACTTGGGGTCAATAGTTCAGAGTAACGGAGAGTGTGGAAGAGAGGTGAAGAAGAGAGTACAGGCAGGATGGAGTGGGTGGAGAAGAGTGTTAGGAGTGATTTGTGACAGACGAGTACCTGTAAGAGTGAAAGGGAAGGTCTACAAGAGGATAGTGAGACCAGCTATGTTATATGGGTTGGAGACAGTGGCATTGACAAAAAGGCATGAGTTTGAGCTGGATGTGGCAGAGTTAAAGATGTTAAGATTTGCACTGGGTGTGACAAGGGTGGACAGGATTAGGAATAAGTATATTAGAGGGTCAGCCCAGGTTGGAAGGTTTGGAGACAAAGCCAGAGAGGCAAGATTACATTGGTTTGGACATGTGCTGAGGAGGGATGCTGAGTATATTGGGGAAAAGATGCTAAGGATGAAGCTACCGGGTAACAGGATAAGAGGAAGGCCTAAGATAAGGTTTATGGATGTGGTGAGAGAGGACATGCAGGTGGTTGGTGTGACAGAGCAAGATGCAAAGGACAGGAAGAAATGGGAACAGGTGATCCACTGTGGCGACCCCTAACGGGAACAGCCGAAAGAAGATGATGATGATCAACCAATTGGTTAATGATAGTTATAGAACTATAGGTTGTATAAAAAGATTTAAGACAGCGCAGTGGTGCAGTGGTAGCATTGTCACCTCACAGCAAGAAGTTCTCTGGTTCGATTCTTGGCTGGGGTGCCTTCTGTGCGGAGTCTGCATGTCCTCCCTGCATTCATGTGGGTTTCCTCCAGGTGCTGCAATTTCCTCCCATGTTACAAAGACATGTATCTGGAGCCTTTCTCCCCAGGCCTCCACTGAAAATTGGCTTCGTTCTAAGTCGGACTTTCCTGGTTAACAAATATAAAATAAATAAATATAAAGTTTAGGAAATCAGAAGTGATGACGTCATTGTTTGTTAGTTACATTAGAACCAAACTTGAGTATAGAATAACAATATGAAACATTATAAGAAAACAAGCATGAGTAAGCTGGAAAGAGTACAGTGGAAATAAACCAAGAGCATCCGTGGATGTGAAAATTTAAGTTATTATGAAAGACTAAAATATCTGACCTTGTACAGTGTCTCATACAGATTTTTAAGAGGAGATCTTATTCAGGTATATAGAACATTTAGAGACAACTACCTCTGGGATTGTGTGGGGTTATCAAAAATAGCAGAGAATTAGCAGACAACCCATATAGAAGATTCTATAGGAATGAAAAGTGAACTAATCGATTCACTGAGAGAGCAACTGATGCATGGAACAGACTACCAAATTACATTAAAGCAAGCACTAGTTTAAATATTTTTAAGAACAGCCTGGATACTTATTATGGGAGCAAATGTTTTGGTATATTGGCAGGCTAGAAGGGCAGTAATGCCCGGGCTTGAAATATTTGTATGCATATATGTAAAAGCAACTTTCACATTTTTTTCTGATTACTTGGAGGTGGGGACTAACAAGTGATGTGAATGCACTCTCACACTAATTTCTTTGGGAGTAAGGTGGAGGTGAGCAGAAGGAAAATATTCACAATACGGAGAGGCGTTTGGGATACTGTATGCTGAAAGGGCTGATCATGTCATGCCGGGGACTGGTCATTTTTTATTGACTGCAGCAATATGGTGGGATGCTAAAGACTTAGTGAAATAATTTATTTAAAATGCAGGAGATGCAGTTAAGTAGTTAAGCCCCTTTATAACCAGTTTCATGTTTTTGCTATTTCAGTATCAGTCCTGTGTTTTCCTCTTAGCAGTAGTCAGGGCTTACTGGTTTGATGTGGCTAGGCTAGTTGGCTAATGTTCTTGTGCTGCTCTAAGCTGTTATCTTGATTGCAGTCAGTTTTACACAGAAAGAAGTAGAGGTATCCTCATGTTTTCAAATTAGACAGTCGAGTTCGGCCCAGTTCATCAGAAGACACTTTTAAAATATTATGTGGAATTTATTACTACAGTGACACAGTTTCCTTACTTAGGGCCCTCAGATTAGTAGGACACTGTAAGGAACAGCAAAAAGCAGGCATAGACACATACTCTATAGTCCATCTGATGAAGACATTTAATGCTTTCCTTCACTTTCTCTTTGGTTTTCTTTTTTCATTTGAATTGCTCATTGTGTGTAGCACAAGTTTATCTTATCCATATTCATTGCAAGGGTATGCTGCAGTGCAGCTTTTCAAAATCTAGAAGGTAGATTGGACCCATGTCCATAATAGCTGTCAACTGCCCTGGTTTTGTAGAATGACCTCGATTTAGCACTATATTGTGGGTGTTTTCCCTGAAAAATGTATTTTATGCCAAGTCTTGGATGTTTGCATTCACTAAGCAATGACAGACATTTGACTTCATATCCTTCAGAAAAAGTTAGCTAATACAAAACCTGTTATTTTAGCAATGTTCAAGGAATATAAGAGCAATTAACATTTGTTTTTAATTTTAGATCATGTAGGAATAGATTACTGTGGCTGCTTCTTTCTTGAGTTTCCCCAATCACACTTCAGATATGTAAGCAAGTGGCCATCTTTGTCAGCATACTACATACATACATCTGACAGCGAAAAGATGAAATATGTTATTTGTTTTATTTGTTCTTTAACTTCTGGTCCAGTCTGACACCAGGCAGTGGAGGTCTTTAAGGGACATGGTAGTAGTGAGGAGGCATACAATATATTGCATGACAGCAACTTGAAATATGACTGTGGCCATTTATTCTTTCACTTTCATCCAAGCTGACTGTTTTGGTGAATTATAGAATCAGGTACTATTTACAGACATGGTTTATGTAGCCTTGGAAACATGTGCTTTCTCATTTTATTGATAACTACTATTTGGTCAACTTTGAACATTAAACCTGAATTTAATTTATTTACTTAGTTATGATTATCATTCAGACCATCTTTGGATTATAATGCTGAAAATAAAACTTTAAATTTTATTTCAAATTATCTAGAATCTCATGGCTTTTGAAGGGCGTAGCACCCCAAACTTTTGGTTTAATTTGATTATTTGCTCAACACTGGTGAAGCCAGGATTCATGGGAAATGGTGGGGATGGTGAGGGAGGAATGGTGGATAGCAGGGGAAATTATGAAGTCTTTTCTCATAACTAGAAAGGGTATGCCACCATTGATGGGGCTGGGGAGACGAGGCTGAACATCAGAGTACATTTTCAAAAAAAAAAAAAATTGCTACAACCCTGTCTGTGTCTCGGAAGGCGGAACATCTCTGTTTAAGAAAACAAGGATACTTTGACCTCAGAAAGTTTGGAATGGACATGCTGTTGACAAAAACAGTGCTGTATAGCCACACATTATGGCTGGTAAAGTCATAACATATTATTTTAGGTTTGTGGTATAGCTTGCAGTGTTTAAATGCTGAACCATAATAACAATTGTCAGCATACAAGATCCTTAATGTGCATACAAATATAATACAACTATCTGTGGTATAACGTACAGTAATATATTGCTAAATACTCTGGTTTAGTAAAACAACATTTGTATAACTCTTTGGTTAAATAAGTACAAATTAACTTAAGAGAAGTATTTGAAATATCAGTGTTAGGTCTGCTGGTCTCAACTTCTGTAATCCTGGATAGAGGCATTAATTTAGCAGACACTAAACAGCACCAAAACAAAATAAAAGTATAATCCAAAAATCATGAAGCAAGATGATCAGAAAGGAACCTTTATTTTAATTCTCTCTTAGCGCCTCGGCTCACGAGCCTTTTCAGAGTATAACATTAACAAAAAGAACAGCACCTAATATACTAACCTTGATTAAAACTCAATCACATAATTAAATACTTAATTAACTATTTAATTAGATAAAATCTTCCAGTTACATTCCCTACATTAAGACCTTTAGGAACCAGTGTATCTTATTTTAATATAAAAGTTAATTATTTGTATAACAATCTAGTTTTAATATTTAAATTGTCAAATCATCCAACACAAAATTTGATCTAAAACAGCAGACAACAGATGCAATCATGAGGATTTGGCAATGAAGAGAAATTATGAAGGCATTGCTTGTAACTCAGAGGTTTATTCACAAGTAGTCAGACCACACGTATTACCTAACTCACATCCCAGGTAATGCTACTTTCTTAAAGACGTACTGTAATCAGTACAGACTAGAAACAGCACTAAGCATTAGACATAACTCTACTGTTGTACTATGAGATTTCCTGCATTTTGACTTACATTCTGAATCTCTGTTTTAAGTTTTCCATGACATACAGTACATATTGTTTCATAACATAAAGACATTTGATCTTCTTTCTGTTTTTAACATTATGAAGAAACCAGACAAATATGGCAGCTGTTGTTCCACAAAACCTGTTTGCAGTGCTTTTGATGTTTCCGTCCGTGTGATGGTCCTTATAAACACAGACAACAAAGCCTTATTTCAGAGAACTAAATTAAGAGAGCATGTGTAACTTTATGCTTGCCTGATTTCTTCATAGTGCCAGGCCTTTTTCAGCATGTCATCTTTTCAGATGTAACCTCCACGATATTCAAGGCCGCTTGACAGTAGTTACAATAGATTTTGTGGTTAATTTTATCTCAGGGTTGCTGTAGCTGTTGGATACAAATCATAGGCATGGAAATATGTTTAGTATGGAGTTTACTGATGCAGTTTGACTACAAACAAAACAAAACATGAGGAAAAACTGCTGTTTTTTTCAATCCATCGCATAGTCTGTAGTTCAGAGTATACTATGTCTTATGAGGCTGAGCAGGAACAATTTAATTTTAATGTTTAGTTTTATTATTTTTTATTTTGGCTTTATTTACCAGGTTTGTCTGACTGGGTTTAGTCTCAAAGTAGCCTTATCAACAGAGACCTGTTGGCAAAAAGTTAGAGCATATTACAAACATTTTTAAACATTCAGTAATTGCTTGAACAGACTCTAGATGATCAGATTATATTCATATGAAATAAAAGTGACTATTACATTATCAAAGACACTTAGACATTTGAAGAGCTGTATTAGTGAGTTTGTTAAATAAATAATATATCTTGTGATTAGTGTTTAGAAATTCAAAGAAGCAGAAATGAAGGAAGGAACTTGGTAGGGTAATAAATGTTAATATTGCAGTTAAGAGGTGGGGTATTAGGCATGTTCAGAGACAATTTTATATCTATCTATCTTTCTCTCTAATATATATATATATATATATATATATAGATACACACACACACACACACACACACACACACACACACACACACACACACACACACACACACACACGCACACACATATATATATATATATATATATATATATATATATATATACTATCATAAAGTTTATATTAGAAATAGAGGTGGAAGATTCTATATGAAAAAAAAAACACTTAGAGCAAATGCAGTTATTAGATTAAATGGACTTAAATTTATCCCATATGTAATGTATGATAAAACATGACATACTTCATATGAATAGTAACTAATATTTTTTCACTTAGCATTCTTTGCTCATATTCTAAGAAAAAAATATAAAACAAACAAAAAACTAAGAAACAGAAATAATGCACTCAGATCACATGGCATGTGTCAGCAAGTTAGACAAATGACAAAGGAGCCATAGAGGATGATAACACAAGGAGGCGTACCTCTCAACTTCTTTTTTTAAGAATTTTGGATAAAACCAAAAATAATGGGGAGACAAAGGCCTAAAAGGAAAGACAATTTTTAAATATTACTCTAATTCACTTACAAAGTTAATAGAACAACAGGCCTGCATCAACATACATATTCTGAACAACAAGAGGTATGAAAGTCTAATGTCTGGCAATAATGACGGAGTGTAATCTTCGGTGATTTGTCACAAAAATCAAATGTTTTATTAGGGAGAAGGCAAAACTATGAGCCAAAAGTCAGGGGCATTCTGCAAAATTCTGGGCAGTTGAGAGGCACGCAATGGGTGCAGAAAAATAAAGGGCAAAATGAAATGCACGAAAAAAAAAAATTTTTAAAAGTAATACATTTAAACAACTTCCATATATGCTAAGTTCCCTCCTTTACCTATCCCTGTGATATAACAAAATACTAAGAATGAATAGAAAAGAGGTACTAGAGGTGATTAAATAAGTGATTCTACTGTTTCTTTGGCTGTGTTTTTTTCTTATTTTGGCTTTTGGTGTGGTTTAGTTCTGAATCAATAACTGCTCTGAAAAAAGGAACCACCTTATCAATGATTAACAAGCCACTTTCTGCTGATTCCTTCTTCTTTTCCTGGTTAGGGGTCACCACAGTGGGTCACCTCTCCTCTCATGATTGGCAGTGGAGTTTTACAGTGTCAAGTTGCCAGCCCAACGCCCAACCTTCCATGGAAGGCACATGCACATACACACTCATGCCTAGGGCCAATTTAGAGTGTCCAAAACACCTACAGCATGCGTTTGGGATGTGGGAGGAAACCGGAGTACCAGGAGGAAACCTACGCGACCACAGGGAGGACATGCAGACTCCACACAGAGGGTACCTCAGCCGAGAATCGAACCGGAGAACCTCTTGCTGTGAGGTGGCAATGCTAACCGCTGCACCACTGTGGCCGCCCTTTCTGTTGATTCCTGCAATGTTAAAATAAAAGTAGAGAGTAGAATATTAACTCCAATTAAAAATCACTTTGCATATCAGGAGCCCCTGTGCCCTTTCAGACCAAGAGAAGAAGCCCGGAGTTACTGCCTCACTGTTTTAATCTTACCAGAATAATATACATTAAAGCTCAACAAATGTGGAAAAGAGGGAAAAAGGGAAGAGAAATAATAAATGCATACATCCCACCCTGCAGTTTGTAAATTGTACATGATATACACTACAAGAATGTTGTGATTCTTTGAAATCATTTGGCTTAGATGATCAAGGAACTGTTACCAGTCTGTTTTCTGTGGTCCAGTGGTGCAAGGTTTGATTCCCCTCAGCCTCCATTGCCTACATGTGTGATTCTGAGGAAGTTACTTAACCAAACATTACTCCCAGGCTGAGTCTAAAAATGGTACATGGAGATCAGTGCTCAACCCTGGACAACAAATATAAATAACATAAAATAATAACATAAAAGAGAGTAAAGCAAGTAGTTCCTCCATAGATGATAGTGACCTCCCCCTTGTGCCTCATGGATAAATTAGAGTAAGCTCATCAAGCCTTATATCATATGCCAGCCTTCCAAGCTGCAAACAACAGTGAATTGAAGTGCACATTATCATCTCTTCAGGATCATCAGACTGGCTGTAATTCATATGATTGGCACTCCCAATAAGATATGCTTTTAAAATATAAACTCCAATAATTAATAGTGTATTTTTAGTTAGCCAAACAACTATTTTTACTTTAATGGCATTCTAAAGCAATTTAATTTTGTGACACTCCCACATCATATGATGCAGAGTGGCTTTCTCACACTGGCACATGGGGCACACATCAGGAGACAGGGAGACCAGGATCACAGCAGCTTATCCATGGGAGGTGCTAGAAATACTGTGCCAACATCAAAGATAAACAGCTTTAAGTCTAGAAGGTAGACCAGTAGGAGTATTTTACACTGCTTTTTCCCCCTCAACATTAGCAGTCACTCATAAGTTAATTAAACTTTTGCTGTCAATATGCCATATTGCGTCTAGCATTGGGCATAATGAAATGCAATAGTTTAATGTATAAATTCATGCTGATGGGCATTGGTAGGCCTCAGAAATACAACTACTCATTAATAACCTTACAATGGGTTAGGACAGAGGCTGTATGTAAAGTGGTTGCTTAAATAATTTTACTTTAGTCAAGAAAACCTACTATGTGGAAATATGGCTTGCAGGTCCACTAACCTTTCTGTCAACAGTTCCTTGAAGCTACAGCCTACTAAATGTGGTCATTATGTCCTAGAAAGTGCAGTGCCCCTTGTTTGTAGCATGATATTTTAAAACACTAGTTGCCCTACATCATTATCTAATTTCAGTTTACAATGTAGCCTTAGACATTTGCACAGAGACCCTTACTCCCAATGAAGACTGTCTGCAGCACCAAGAGAGATGGCTGGACTGTACAACTGGAATGTACAGCAGGCACAATCCACAATATGGCTAGGAAATTCACTTGTATTTGCTAGGTATAGCAACATCTGACCTGACACACCAGCGTCAGCATATAGGTCTAGTCTCACCTTGATATACTGCACTATATATTATTGGAAGATTTTTCTCTTAACAGTGATTTTAGCATGTTAAATTCTATTTCTGGGAGTTTGCCATTCCATAGAAATGGGCTATATCATCTTCCTGTTTTTTTTTTTTTATTTGGAGATGCTATTCATTCAAGAGGGGTATAATGCATTATTATGCTGATAACACACAGCTATACCTCTCACTCCATCTAGAATTTGTGTCTGCTTTTAACTAATGTGTTAATGGCTTGAATAGCCTCCACAATTCATCAGTCAGTAATCAGCTTCTACTTAACAACTTCAAGATTGTTACAGTGATGATTAATGCCACAGTCGGGGATTCATGCACAGCAACACAATGTCATTTACTGTGGTGATAAGCTGTGTTTCATGTCTAAGGTGTATGATCTGGGTGGTGTCATATTTAATAAGAAGTTAATATTACAATAATAAAGTTACAAAGACATGCATCTGGAGCATTTCTCCCCGGGCCTCTGCTGAAAATTGGCTTTGTTTGAAGTTGGACTTTCCCGGTTAACAAATGATAAATAAATAATATTAAATCAACAACTAAATAGTAATAGCATGCTATCTGTGACAGTGTATGCCAGCAATTTTATTATAGACTAATCCATCTTAATACTGCTTATAACATCTTTCTTTTGTATGTTCCACAACTACACCTGTATTGAATGATTAAATAAAGTAAGTGGAGAAAGTTTGTTGGGTACCAGTTTGAAATACACAATGGTAGAGAAAGAACTCTGCTGTATTAAATTATGGTGGATGAAGTTTGATATAATACCTTAACACTATCAATAAAGCATGAGGGAAATCCTATTTTACTCAGAGCTGCACAAATGAAAGTCCATACTGTCTTATAGGAGTTATGTTTCTCAGCATCTGCTACTGACAGGAAACTCTAACATTCCTCAGTTATTTCAATGGCTGAGGCTAAGACTAGAAATCCAAATATTCCTCCATGTAGGACTTCTTTAAGCTTTTCCATTACATATAACCCTGATTTCAATATTCTTTTTAATGTGGTTAACATGAATTGGCAGATTCTAAATGCCTTGGAATAAATTATTGTAATTGTAGGTGTAAATCCTAGTAGGAGCAGAAAGTGTTTTACAACTTACCCAGGGTGGCTGCCTCACAGGCAAGTGTCATGTGCTAAGAGTATACTGATACTTTGATAACCTTAAAAGCTTTAATATTCTTTAAATCACTACACACAAAAATGCATAAGACTAAACCATAACAACACAAAAATGTACTTAAACTTTAATAAGCACCTTTCTTATATGTGACAGTTGTCTTTTTTCCAGATTGCAGAACATGATCATAGTGCACCATGTACATGCAGCGGGGTACTGAAAAAACACACAGCCATTTGTTTCTTGGTTACATAACTGAAAAAAAAAAAAAAACAGAAAAACTAGTAGTTATGTTAGGCTGGAACTAGACAGATTCCTATGCTTGTTCATTTTTTTTTGTTTTAGTTCTGTAATGGCTGTCACACTGAAAATAAAATATAGCACTAGCAATCCATTTGCTGTATGTGAAAATGTCAGTGGATTAAACCAAATTAACAATACATTTTATTAAACATTATAGACCAATATTTGAGATATATAAAACTAATATAGAAAGGGTATTTTGCATCTTATCGTTATGTAAACATGCTGTAATTGAAATAAGACAATATGAATAAGTTGTCAAAGATGGTAGAATGTCATACCACTTGAAATATATCCCAGAACTGAAACATCACAAAATGGTAGCTTAAAGCAACAGCTTTACAGTCTGCAATATAAAATTGTGCTTGTATTTGGAATTTGTAACTTTTTACCAAATCTGTTTCACCTTTCTCATGCAACTGCACTGTCAGTGTTATGGTGGAGGTGATTGCCGATCAGGGTACCTTTGTGCACCTTAAGGATTATCAGTAAATATTTTATACACTTTCCTGCTCACTATTGGTTTCTTCACATGGTCAGGATCTCTTCCCACTCTATAAATATCTCTGGTTAAACTAGCATCTCACATCCAGGAACTCCAGTTTGACAGGCAGTTGTACATGAGTGGACGGACTGCCCAGTTCTCTTCCTGGAAGAAGTGGAGGGGTGAAGCTAAGAGCTGCATGTTCACATCCTGGTAAGGTTGCAGACAACAGTATTGGGAATATCTATATCTATAGCTGTATCTGTATCTGGATCTATCTATATCTATATATCTATACTTATGACTTACTGAAGTTCTAAGCTGTAAATGTGTAGTGGTTATCATGTGCATAAACATTAATAGTATCCATGTAGGTTTTTGCTAGGACCTTTGGTTTCCTCAATATTCCAAAGGTGTGCTGTAGGTGAATTGGCAATTCCCCAAAATTGCCTCTGGTGCATTCCTCCACATGTCCTGAAACAATATATATATATATATATATATATATATATATATATATATATATATATATATATATATATATATATATATTCATCAGTAAGAAATATTCTTACTTAAACTTTTTTTGTGTCTATATTGTACTAATTAATGCAATGATTGAAGTGTTAAATTACTGGGACACACAATAACACTTCTATCTCACAATAATCAGTTCTCCAGTACACTCTGCAAAAAAGGCACCCCTGCTAAAGACTGAACTACAGAACCAACCACTAGGAGAAAGCAGTGCTACTATGTATATTGTAATGTGTTTCAGGACATGGGGAGGGATGTGGCCAGAGGGCAGAGCTTGTCTGAAACAATCCTTTGTTGGCTTGTGATTGACTGTGTGCCTGGTAAGAAAAGATATATTTTGGTTTATATTTTATTTCTTATTTCAGTTTTTCACTGTTTGTCTGAAGAAGGGGATAGTTTGTAGATAGGAAGATTTATTTTGATTTATATTTTGCTGTTTTAGCTTTAATTTTTGCTATTCTTAGAAAGGGGTAGATTTTAGATGAGCAAATCTAGCCATCCCAGGTGGCCTAGTGAGCTATAACTTCATACAGACTTCTGAGAGGGCAATCCAGAGCTTATATGAAACAGTCCAGTATTGGTTTGTGATTTATTGATCTTTACTGTTATAACGAAATGCAACTGTGAGCAAAAGTGATGTAACAGAAATACAGCTTTTGTGTGACTGGCACAACTGGTACAGTAAGTCATAGTGACACTTTTATTTTACTTTATTTAGTTTTATATTGTTTGTGTGATTTTTCTCATAGAAGTTGACTTAAAACCTCTGAATTCTGTAGTAACTAATTTTGATTATCCATTTCTTTTAGAATTCTTTATTCGTTTGTGGCTGAAAATGGATTCCTTAAATGACTATGCCATTAAAGATTTGCTAAAGTCCAAGTATCTTGTACAGTGTAGTAAATGCTACATATATTTTCAGGTAACACGTGGTAATACTGGTGACCTGTATTTCTCATGTCAAAAGTAACAGGATTTGCTTACCATTCCATCCATCCTGCATCCTCAACCCCTTTACCCATTTTGCACATGGGGTTGGGGTGTCACTTCCGCAGTGACAATCATCTCGAGCCAAAATTTACACTGCTGGGTGGCTAGCCCTACCATGGTATTTCATTTGCACCACTCGCTCGCACACACACACTTTCACCTATGGCAATTTAGAGTGTCCAAACCACCTACCTGCTTACTATTATTAGTAGCAAATCTAGACTTAGTGATGATGATTGGACTTCTGCAATTGGGACAGCTTGGAGAATTGCTGTTATGTATTTTAATGACTGAACTGATTAGGTAATGAATATTACACAAAGTGCAAATCGAACACATTTAGGAAAGGAAGTGTCTATTGTCAGTAAAGATGACTCAATCTGTATTAAACATGATCCTACCACTGACAGCTTTGGAACTCAGGATACAAGTATTCAGCAAAATGAGGATTCAGACCATGTAGAAGGAAATGAAAAAAAAGGAAATAAATGAAGAAGTTCACAACAAATAACAAGGAAAAACAAAGAAATAGACTAATGTATATAATGCAAAGAGAATATATACTGAAAAGGACACTGTTTTGTTATGTAACACACAGGTTACAGGGAGTGATTACATTGTTCAGTCAGGAAACCTTCACACTACAGAAAAATACATCATTTTACCAAAAGAGAAGGTAGAAAAGAGAGACAAGGGGCAGGTAAAAAGAAAGAAAGAAAATTGAATTTGGAAGGTGTGAAGAACATTTTTTTAAGGAAAAAAAAGTTGAGAAACACAGACATTGACAACATGGCTCAAGCTGTGGACAAAGCCAACTGGATGAGAACTGTATTCTTGCAAATGTAATAAACAATGAAAAGAGTCGGATTAATAAGACTAATGGTGATGAAGATCATTCCTTTGTAAAAACTGATTGAGCAGATATTACTGAATTAGAAGTTCGAATTCTCCAGATCTTTTCAGAAGTGATATACTTGTAAATGGAGACACAGTTATCACAGGATCAAATAAGAAATGAGCAAAGATATTTACAGAGCCAAGGTTACGCTATAAAACACACACACACACATATATATATATATATATATATATATATATATATATATATAGATGTAAACATACACTATATTAAAGCAGTTTACAAGTCAAAACATGGAAGGAAAGTGGAATTATGCTTAGCACAGCTTTTTGGATATGTTGTAGCCATAATGACTGAGATGGCTTGTGCCACAGGGATAGCAGCATCTCATTATATAGAGAGGTTTGAAGAGATTAAAAGAGGCAAGGGAGAATAGTTACAGGGAAGTATACCATGGGGAGAAAACAGAGAAATGGAGAGAGACACATGCAGCGGGAGGAGGGCTGGAATGGACAGAAGTGTGATAATATGCAAAGAGAAGAGTGAAGTGGGATGAACGACAGGCATTAAGGGAGGGGATGATGAGATATGGAAGGATGAAATAGGGAGAAAGGGGTGTGAGAGAGCTGCTGGGATCATGTAAAATGACCTCTGTGAGTGCAGCTGCACTTTGGGTGAAGAGGTGTTCCTTGAGCTGTTGTCTGAAGTCCGAGTACATTTGCATGTCTCTGATTGAGAGTGGAATAGACTCTCCTAGTTTAGGTACTAGTATGAGAATGCATGGTCAGTGCAAGTAGTTCTTGGAGTTAGTAGTGCGGGTTGACACTGAGAGATACCCCTGAGATTATATGTGGGAAGTTTGGTGAAAAGTTTGAGTGAGAGTGAAAGATGTCTCAGGAGAAAGGGCTTTGTGAATTAGCGAGCCTTCTAGGAGTTTAGCTGTCAAATGTACTGGGAACCATTTAGCTTTGGTAAGAATTAGGCAGTGGTGTTCATTAATGGTGGAATTAGTAAAGAACCGGCAGACTTTATTGGAGATAGTTTGTAAGGTGGTGGCATTTTTCTTTGAGGCTGCAGCTATTATGGGTAGTCCATATCTGAGTTGAGATAAGAGTATTCCTTTGCCTATGTCGGCTTTGGCAAGCTTGGACAGAATAATTGAGATCTTATTTGCCCAGAACAGTAATGTGTTCATCTTTTTGCGTGTATTTTGAATGTGTAATTGAAAGTTAAGAGTTATGATAGGGATCAAAGAGTGTTATGAGACCTGCGAATATTACATGCTGAATGATAACACCAGTACTGTAGATTGTGTAACTGTGACAATAAAGACAACCCTGGAAAATATAACAATTGTTGGAGTGTATGGACAACCAAAGGGACATGCTGATTGCTGATGACCTACAGGAATTCATACATTTCTTGCATGTAACATAGAAGGGAAGAATAATAGTGGCTGGGGACTTAAATTTACTAGAAACCGACTGGAATAATATTGATTCAACAACATTAGTAAGGGAATTGTGTATAATATATGTTCAGGAACAACAATTGCATCAGATTGTAAAAAAAAAAAAAATTCCAAGTGAACAGCACATACTTGACTTTGTGCTCTTAGGCAATTACTTCTAGTTCATGTCAAGCTTTTACTATCATTGATGTGCAGCAATCATGGGGTTTATAAATGGTTAAATTGTTGCTAGATAATTCTACAAAACTGAAATCTGAATCAATGCACAGAAGATAAATAGCAGATTATATGGATGCAAAACAATCACTTCTGTATATACATCCTACCTTTATTCCTAGCCGTTAGCTAAATACTGGTATATCTGTTCATTGCTATGTTTTGTTTTGTATGTATAACAGTATATATTATTTGCTATTGTATGTATATTGAATTGTTCTTCATGTACTCTGCTGCTTATTTATTGTTCTGTGGAGCTTTTCTCCCCAGGCCTCCACTGAAAAAGGACCTGTGTCCAGCAGGAATTTCCCGGTAAACAAATGTAAATAAATAAAAATAAATAATAACCAATAAAACTATGTAAAACTTATTGGAGTGATGTATTCAGTGGAAAAAAATAGAAGGAATGTGGCAAGTTTTGAAAGAAAAATTGAATGAAAAAAAGGCAAAAAATGTTTAACATCGGGATCTAGGCACACAATGTCAGAAGGATATACTTCTATAAGAAGGAGATACTTGATTAAGGTGAGAGACAAAAAAGAAAAGAGGTTGAACTATGAATTTGAAAATTTAAATAAACAAGCTGAACAGACAAACCAAATAGTGTGAGACAAGGTAAAAAAAATTAAAGAAAATTTATATAAAGATTTTGAGCATTATAGGAAACCATTTTATATATATGTAAGATGTGTTAGAAGTAAATACACACAAATTGATACACTGTAAGTAGATTCTAAAACTTCAACTCAGACACAACAGATTATAGATATATTTGCAAAATCTTATACAAAGCAGTGTGGCTCCACAAAAGGGGGGGGGCTGATAAATTGCCCTAGTGACATCCAGGTAAACTCAGATACTGAAATAAAATAAGATTATATTGAAAAAGAACTACACAAACTGGACCCAAACAAAGCACAGGGAGGAGGCAGAATTAAAGGACCACTATGGGAAAAAAATTAAAAAAACTTTTCTTTATCATTTCTTGAATTTCTACACATTGCTAACCTGTATTCATCAGGAAGTAGTAGTCACTACTAATTTTCTTGTGTTTGTAACCCTCAGAGTCCTTTTAGGGGCAGACATACTGATCTGAGCTTGTTCCTTCTAAAGCTAAATCTTCCCTCTAGTGCAGCAGTTGTTGAGATTATAATGCCCATGGCTGGACTGTCACATCTCAGTTCCGTTCACTTAGGATGGAAGAACAGAGAAGCAGAGCTAATTCTGAGAGGCCTCAGTACCAGTATCACTTACTGTTCTGCAGTGCCTCTTACAAATGTTTTCCTACTGATGTGTTACACATTTTATGAAAAAAAAGCATCCAGAAATATCATCTCATTGCTGAGATAGCAGACTTTTTTGGAGATACTGCTTTTGTATGCTCCAGCTCTTTCTCAAGTTACACCTCCCAATTTCCCTTCATCAGTAAGCCACAGTATCACATTTCCAGTCCTACAAAGTTTAGTTAATTAGCCACCTATGCATAACAATAGGCATCAGATAGAATTATCTGTGTGGTGTGCCAGTAAAAGTGTTCCCTCATCTCTATTCTTATTCATATGATCCAAATTGCATTTTCACAGTAAATAATGTTACAAAATGCTTGTATCAATTAAGTATTTCAGAAACTGTGTTCTGCTCTGTTTATTAGAATTCATATTGGCTACTCACAGCTGTTGATATGTCTACATGCAAATGCTCTTATCATAATAATGCAGTTGTCAATCTTGTTACCTCTCAGACAGGCCACTGATGTTACTTCTATTTATCCTTACTGTTGCAATGCGCTAGTGAACCATAGCATTTTTCCTACCTACCCACAAAACGTTGAAACAACTACTTTGGCTTAACACAGCTGGCAACAATGATTTCAGTTCAGGAAAATCCACCATCATTTCATCAAGCATACTGCACTCACACCAGAATCTCTAACACAGTGTAGGCAGCATATGTACGTGCATCTCTGAGTCACACTTCCCCATTGCACTGTCCCACAAAATACGTATGCACAATACACTCACTATACTATTGTACTGTCAGACTTCATCAAACTCTCTACAGATTCCTCCAACAGCTACAGGGACACCAGCTGTTGCTAACCTCAACTCACAATAGCCCGCCATTGTTGCAGCAAACTCATTGTGCTGTTACCATACTGTACCCCATCAGTGCGGGTGTCACCTCTGCACCATTGTTCTCTGAAAAACCAAAGTAAACACAGACACACACACACCTTCATGTGGACATAAACCTGGGACTGAATCTCTGTGACAGATACCTACCCAAGATCCAAAGTACATGTTGCAACACATTTACTGAAACTGGGTCATCATGACCTATGACACCATACAGGTGTCAGTTTACTTTCTTCTTCTGTTCTCCATTATATCATTTGCTAACATATATGCCACTGCGCGCACACACACACACACACACACACGCACGCACACACACACACACACACACACACACACACACACACACACACATACACACACACCATTCACAGCCAGCATATTTAGTTGCTACATGAGCAAAAGACATGTTCATTACCACAGCAGTCTCTCATGCACATTGTCTGACCAAAATATCACCAATTCACAATCACAAGCTTAATTAATGGACAAATATCATGAACTTGCAATAAAAACAAACACAGCAGAGATTGACATGCTGTCCATATCCAACCATCAAGCTACATTATTATCACTACAATAAAAATCAGGTACATCTGTCAGAAGCTTGTCAGTTTATGAATGCCATGAGCTAAGAAAACTAGTTTAGCAAAAAAAAAAAAAAATGTCACGAAAGTGTTTAAAACTGTCTTCTTACAAGCTTTATCACATGTGAATCACAAAACATATCACATATCTACCGACTCATCACGCAGTTCCTTGCAAATAAATTGTTACAAGTATATCAAGTGATATTATGTATCACTTTTGATACAGTCTAACACATCATCATCATCCCCACTGTGGTTTATGCACTGCATACAGACTATATGGCTACATTACTTTTGAGACAACCAGATAGTATATTATCTTCTTATCCATTCTCCCCAGTCTTAATAGACTTTTTCTTGATCTATCCAACTTACCTTCCTGCATTACCTACTTTCTAGACTAGGCTTTCTATAATTTCTTAACCTTCTAATGTTCCTTCCCTCTATTTTTACACTAACCTTTATCTCTCCCAGAAATTATGACTGAAATTTACTACCTAAGTCTCTTGATAGAAAGTGTATATAGTTTTTACAGCTTATTACTTATTCTGTAATATATTTTTCATGCAGTATTATGTAACATACATATTAGGAACTCTCTTCTCTCATCCATATAATGAATGCTGAACTTTATTGCTTGCTTTATATTTGCTTATTTTCTTCTTTTATTGTATCCACTAATTGGACTCCTGTGTGATTGTCTTAGTCTTTGTAACCAATGTTGATTTGTAATTCTGTTTAAATTATACCATGGAGCTTTTCTCTCTGTGCCCCACTGAAAATGGGCTTGTACCCAGTTGGACTTTTTCAGTAAATGAATGTCAAATAAATAAATAAAATAAAATATTATAGCAAATAAGTGAATTTAGTGCATCAGAATTTATATTTCCTTTTCTCCTTTTTGGACTCCTGTGGAGCTGCTATTGCTGCTTTCACTGTACACTGGGAGACACTCCTGACTTCTGGGATGGGCCTAAATCATTCTCCTCCTGGTGTCTGGGAGATGGCAGAAAATTTCCATTTCAGCTTCATACTCATGGCCTTAAGCACCCTACCCATTTCTCCTCAACGCCAGAGTCAAACTGTCATAAGGGTTTTATGGCCGATGACACATGCTGATGTGTGCTTCCAGACTCTTGCCATCATGGGATGCGTAGCCAGGTATTACCACCTCCCACAGCATCCAAAACAAATGAAGTTCTCTTGCAGTAGGATATTGAAAAATGAATAATTTCACCTTCTGATTGTGCTGATATAGGAAATGACATCATCAGCAGCAGTGCCCCATGTCAAAGTACCACAGTATACATGAAAATACATAACATGATATTGTATCTAGCTTTACTTTTTTCCAACATCTCTTATATCATACCATTTGTGAACGGAGGCAAAAAGATGCATTACATGAATTCCTGGAAAACACCCTGATTCAGTTTCCATTTATGAGGGTATGTCCTGGTCCTGCTCAGCTTCCCTGCCATAAGAGTTTGTTCTGAAGATGCTTGCAGATTGAGAATGTGCTGAGAAGCCATATCCTAGGCTACTATAATTAATCTACACAAAGGATAGGATCTTGATCCCCCTGTTTTATGTATCACATCAGTAAGGTGTTTGCTAGTTACAGGTGTAACATTACTGGGGGTCCATAGATGATTGACAGAATTAAGGGCGATAAAAATATCTCCTTAGTGTCCCAGTTCAGTGATAAAATAAAAGCAGATAACAGTGCACTGTGTAAATGCCACTATGATTTATTTTAAATGGAGCATGTCTGGATGGTAAGTCAGGAAAGGGGAGTTTGTCTGCATTCATTATCACAGCTAATATCCTCATAATATAATGACAAAACCTAGTTGGAATGTACACAAGCAGCAGATGTATAGAAGAGAAAGATAAGGAGGAGACTATCAAAAGAAATACAGTGAGCAGTTTGCGTTCAAATGCAAAGCACAGACTGTATTTAACTGGCTGTGCTGTACTTCCAAAGTGCAGGGTAGATACAGAGTCTCCAAAATTAGTTCATGATAAGAGCAGAGCAGAAAGACAAAGATTAAAACAGCTCCTCAGAAGCTGCATATACATAAACGGTGAAGCATAATGAATACAAATGACCAAAACGTGAAGGAGGTGGCACAGTAGCAGTTAGCATAATGAGCAGACTCGATTATGCAAGACAGCTCGACTCCTCAGTCAATGAATGTAATTTGTTTACAAAAATACAGTGGTGAAGAAGGTATGAAAGTCAGGGGATGGACCCCAATCAGAGACAATGATGCAGAATACTTTATTTATTTTATTTTATTTTACATCTGGTTACTGGGAAAAGCTGATTGGATGCAAGTCTTTTTTCCCTGGAGGCCCAAGGAGAAAAGCTCCACATATGAAACATTGCATAGTGCAATAAAATGATACAATACATAGCACATTAAAATATAAGCTTACATAGTATTGAAGTATGTAATTTAGGTACACATGTTAATACATTTGATTTACAAAGAAGTATCATGCTATTGGAAAATGAGAATATTAAAAATACTACATTCTTGTCTAGTGAAGAGGTGATAAACAGAATAAAAATGTAAACGTGATAAGAGAGATGTCAAACAGTTCCTATATATCATGAATCACACAATCAGCTACAGGCATTGATTATATCTTTCTTCCATCTAATTTGGGTAAGAATACCGTCTGATGCCAGGATGCAATATTTACAGTTGGGTATGAAAAGGGAGAATGGGCATTTGACTAGCGTGGACTAACACAATTGCAGAGCCATGTATCTGCTAGGTGTGTTTTTAGAGCTTTTTAAAATTGTGATAAGTGGATGTGGCTGAAATGTCAGTAGGCAAGGTATTCCATATTTTAACTGTGAAATTTGAGAAGAGGGATGCCCCAGCTGTATTGCTGGCTTTAGTTACGTCAAGGAGGAATTTATTACTGGAGGTTTGTCACAACAGTAGCATTACCTGAAATGTGAAAAAGTTTCCACAGAAAACCAGTGGTTAACCTGAATATGCACGATCACTACTCCTATGGTACTGGTGCCCTAAAACAGATATAATGAGTAGCCAGTAAACCTGAAGGTTACCAAAAATACATACACGTGTACATAGGGAAAGTTAGCTGAAGCACAGACATAACACTGCTGGGCTCAGTACAAGAGCATAAAAAGATGTGGGACCATAAGTCTTTGTTTGTTAGCATCTTCTTGTAATTTTCAGGTATCAGGGTTGTCCTCAGTAGCATGCCCAATCACCTGACTGGCACACAGAAGTTGTCATGTAGGTCTCCTTCCACAGCTTATTAGGAAGTTCTAGTCTAGCTGCCCCTGTGGGCCATTTTAAGTCTAGCCAATTTCCTTTCAAAGGTGAGAATCAAACTCTGTACTTTTTATGTGATACCAACAAACACAGTGACTAAGTAAGTTACACTAAGAGATCTTCATATACAGGAATGTAGTTATTAGGGTTACTTACCACACCTGCACATTCATACAATGTGATATCTACACAACTAACAGCAAATACAATCAAGGCAATCATCAAAATGCTCCCCCCCTTCCCATATCATCCGACCACCTAGCAGCATCCTTCTGTCCTCTGAATACAGTTTACAATCCAAACAATGCACACAGTTATGCATACTTACTGAAAATCAAATACCTCCATAGGTTCAAAGGTGTGTATTAGGCTTAGACCACAGGGGCCTTTTTAAGGTTAGCCATGCATCCCAAATTGATGACAAGTTCTGGCACTCTCTGTAAGTGTAAGCAGGGGCTTGGGAGAACATTTACAAGCAGGTCCTGGAAGTTGAACCGTTTACATGTTGTCTGTGTCCATTGTTGTAACCCAAAAATGCTAAAAAATGGCAGAGCCATGTCTACTAAAAATGCCAAAATAAACAAACCATCTTTCTCCACCATACATCAGTGTGATGACGTCCACCCCAACCAAGGTCCCATCCAACCCCAAGCCAAAGAATACACCTTAAAAGTTTGAAAATAGTCACATTAAACCTCAGAAGCATAAGCAAGAAAAGCACAGGTTTGCATGCCTGGATGACTCAGCACAACCCAGATATCCTAGCCACAACAGAGACATGCTAAAACCTGAAGTAAAAGACACTGCAATGCTACCCCCGGTTATAATACTATTAGGCTCAAAAGAACACATAAAAAGGCAGGGGAAATAGCTATAATCTTCCCAAATATGTTCAAGTAACTTCCTATACAGGCACTGTCTCAGAATTTAGGATAGCAGACATCATAATCTCATTCCTAAAACTTAATAGAGCCAAGAAATATGCATTGCTGTGTTATAAATGACCCCGGAACAGAACTTTCAATACTTGAAAACATACTGTCCTAGATAGCAGATATAATCACAAATGGAATTATCCTCCTGGGTGATGTAATCATAGACTGGCAGCCTTCATCTGCAAATTCAGCAATCAACAGCATGAACCTCTTTGGATTCACTCAACTTATTAATACTCCAACAAGATATGGCCAAAATAACTCCCAATAATCTCTCCTGGACTGGATTCTGGTTACCAACCCATCTAATTTTACCTCCTCAGATACCCTCCCTGATACATTAAGTAACCACTTGCCAGTTTATACTCATAGGAATGTTATACAGCTAACAAAGGAACATAAGTTCAAAAAATAGGAACTCCCCCTCCACCTTTCCTACATTCAACTTACAACGATACATAAAATCATGCACAAACCATTAACCTGCCCATCTCTTACCCCTTTAATCAACATATAGTTCCCTAAAAGAACTCTCAGATCTGGAGACAAACTTCTCACCATAAATAAACCAAATACATCCCTGTATAAAGCCTGTACTCATACCCAGCAGCAAAAAATGGAACTCCCTACCCCTAACCACCAGAACTATTTCTAACTTTAACCACCTTTAAATGTTCCCTAAAAGAATACTTTACAAAATCCTGGATCTGCTGCTGTGTCAATAGTGGTTTACATTTCAGTGATAAACCACTGTGGTTGAACTTACTCACTATACTTCACTCACCTCCTTTCAACCTAAGCCATACCTCGCAGCCCTCTCCAACCGCCTACTTTCTTTCTTTTGTTTTTCCCACTAGCATAACATATCCACTTTCTCTATGCAGACTTTTCCTCTGCCTCTTTCTCTTTCCTCCCTAGTCACCTAAGCTACCAGAATATACCTCACCCTGTACTCTTCTTAAAATCTCCTTTTTCTCTCCATTCTTACTTCCTTTTATAACCCTAATATGAACTATGAACGACTTCTCCCATTTGTATGGCAATCATAGTATAGTGGTGATCTGGGAATTTTCCCTACTGTGGTGATATCTTGGAGTTGGTATATACAATTTGTAGGAGTGGGGGGGGGCAGGGGGGCATGCCCCTCTGCAAAAACATAGATTTTGGCTTTGTTTCATTTGAGTTTTCGTAAAGTTAAACATTTGGTCTTGACCATATGAAGTTAGTGTTTGTGCATGCGGACATGTATATGTATGTACATATATGTGTATGTACGTATGTGTGTGTGTGTGTGTGTGTGTGTGTGTGTGTGTGTGTGTGTGTGTGTGTGTGTATATATATATATATATATATATATATATATATATATATATATATATATGATACCAAAACAACTTGGTGCATGTTATGATCCTTTCCAGTGCTCAGAGTAGAAAATGTAATAAATCACCAAAAATACTCCAGCAGAAAGAAAACGAAAACAGCAATGGTGCGAATGAAGTTCTATTCCAAGCACAGTCTGCAGCACAGACCGGTTTTGCCACAAGGCGTCATCAGTGTGTGTCATACTGGGCAGCCAGCCCTGGTTTATGTAGCAGCATTTAAAGATACATTGCACATTTTCTTCTTTCCATATAAATCCACCATCTTCTTTATATAACCCATATACCACATTCATAAACATTACTAAATCTATAAAAAAAAAATGAAAATACAGGATCCCTTATCAATCAATGACATATACACCTAACCTATCAAATATCCCCCATTAGCCATTAAAAAATTACTAATGAAAATATTTACTATAAAACTACAACTGCAGCTTTCTAACCTCAATATTTGAACATTACAAAGATGTCTATGTTCAAAAATATCCCTTACCATTGATCATTGAGCCCTGGTTTAAAAAGGTCTCCTAAATTAATTATCCATCTGCGTTCCTTGTTGGACAATATATTATGTCTAACTGTATCATTCATAGCTTGTGCCTTTCCTATATCTATTCCTACAAACACAAAATGGGCCATACTTTGCACTAGTGTATGCTTGTATAAAGCACTTTGGATGCGTTTGCATTTTATATCACTTATATGCAAAGCTATCCTTTGTTTTAAAATGCAAGAGGTTTGTCCAATGTAAAAAGCTCCACATTGGCATATTGCCATGTATATTACCCATGCACTAGTGCATTTAATTAAATGTCTAATATCATAACTTTTCCTGGCATTCACCGAAGTAAAAGATTGTGTTTTGGAAATCAGTTTGCAATATTTACAATAACCACAATATGTACTTCCCGTTAGAGTCTGTGGTACTCTTGTTGATGGATAATTGCCTTTCTTAAATGAAGAAAAATGTTGTCCCAGTGATTTACCCTTACGGTAACCAAAACTGCATTGTTCATCAATTAAAGTAGAAAAAATGGGTCTGAATGTAACACATGCCAAAATTTAGAAATAGTTGCTTTGATCTTAAAAGTATTACTACCATAGGTAGTTATAAATCTCAGTTTTCCCTGACTGGACCTCCGTAACTTTTGGGTATCGTGTAACAAACTAGTCCTACTACTGGTTTTGGACTGTATATAGGCCTTCTCTTCCACAGACTTGGTATATCCCTTATTCAAAAAACGTACTTTTAGACCCAAAGCCTGTTTCTCATATTCTGTGTCTACAGAACATATTCTCCTTACCCTCTGAAATTGGACTGTAGGTACATGACTGTTGCATCCAATTTAAAAATGAAACTGTATTTTCGTGGAAGAAACAGAAATGGGGGATATGTTACATTCAGACCCATTTTTTTTTATAAATATTGTAAACTGATTTTTTTACTGGTTAATTGGGTAATTTGTTTAAAAGCCTTTTCTGATTGCTTGTAGTCATATAAAGCTGTTTTAAGTGTATTTTTTTACTATTTGTAGTCGTGTAAAGCTGTTTTAAGTGTATTTTTTACTGTTTTTGCCTCATCTTTTTAAAAAAAAATTTTTCCTTGTTTCCCACCTTTCTAAGCTAGTATAGTCCAGTTTTCAGGCTAGTGCTGAATTCAGGGCTGTGTTACAATTTTCTGAGTTGCCCATACCTTACTTGGATAGAGGGAGGTTTCTCTGTTCACCTGTGAGAGAGGGAGCATTGAGCAGCCATTTGTCCCTGGAGGAATGGTTCCAGCCCAGAAGTTAGTAGTTTATAGGCTATTTTGGGCTAATTTCTATCTCTTTCATTTCCCTGCTGTAAAAACCATGTTTGCACGGTTTTGCATGTCTGGGCAGCGCCGGTTAGCTAGGGCTAAATTTATCCTGGCTCTACAAAGTCTTCTCTTCAGTCTTTCTCTTGAAAGTAGTCTAACTCTCAGCCTAAGCACTTAAAAAGCATCCTACAGTCCAGCACTTGATCAGACCTAAAAGCAAGCACTAATATACCCCAACACTTGATTGCCCAGCAGGGCAAGGCTTATTATTCACCCCTCACCAACCAAGCGACTAAGCAGCTCACCCTACTATTTAGGCATGACCAAAAGGCAATTTCAGGTATACTCTCCAGTCCAGCTGGTGGACCTGAGTATCCTGAGGTAATGTTACAACTGCCTCATGTACACAGACAACCCTTTCCTCCTACCACAAAACATTAACATATGCGAGAGATGCAATTATATAGCTAAATTGGAGGCTAAGCTCTCTCCACCCAAGACTGGAACAGGCAGTCATGAGGAGAAGGTTAACACTTGCACCACACCTCCAGCCTCACATAGACATACTAAACCAGCACTGGCAAAAAATATACATAAATACACAAAATCATACTCTGAGGCTCTAAATAAAAACCTGCAAAAGCATCACAGACCTCCAAAGCAGACACTCAAAAAACCTGCACCTCCCGTCACAAACCAGACAGCACATAAAACACAAAATCAGTGTGCTGCACAATCACAGCCCTTAAGGCAAAATAACATACCTAACACACTAGTAATAGGCGACTCTATAGTCAGGCACACTGACGTCCCACAGATTAGGCTGGACAAGGAGAAGGTTACTGTTAGCTGCCTGTTGGGAGCCAGAATCCACCACTTAACACAAGCACTCAGGTCACTCCAGAACAAAGAACAAGTACAAATATGACTCTGTTATTGTTCATGTTGGTGTGAAAGACCTGAGACATACCTCCCTGGACTACATGAAAAGAGACATGGAAGAGCTCTCTGATCATGTAGCCCAGGCGGGTATGACCCTGACCCTGCGTAGCATTCTGCCCTCACCAAGAATAATACCGCAGTATAAAGAAAAAATGATCAATTTCAACAATTGGCTAAGCTTCTGGTGTCATTCAAAGGGGATCCAGTGTCTGTCAGCCTGGGAAGACATGCTCGACAGGTTTCATTGCTTCACAAGAGATGGCTTGCACCTGTCACCCCTAGGCTTTTGAATACTGGCCAAGGCTCTTGCTGCCCCCATAGTGCCTTTTTTAGGCAAGGCTCAAAAGTCAAACCCACCTCCGTAAACAGCACAAATAAAAAAATGAGGGTTATGCTACTCAACGCCAGGAATTTAAATCTCAAAATGGACGCACTCGAAGCACTCCTCAGTATGGAGAACGTCGACATCTGTGCAGTAACTGAAACCTGGTTCAAGGCTCCACAGAGCACCCCAGCACTACTGGGCTACAACTCATACCACACATTTCGGCCACAGAACATGAACAAAAACACAAAAGGAGGGGGGTGTATCCATATTCATCAAGGATACCTACACTTCCAGGTTAGTGGTGCAGCATGATACCTCTGAGATCATCCATGTGCAACTAACATCAGGCAAATCTGCAATGCAAATTATGGCCTACTACAGATCACCCTCCATGACCCAGGACCACCACTCCACCTTTCTGGAGACATTGGAAAACATGACGGTCCTACCGAACACCCTGATATTGGGCGATTTCAATTACCCTACCATTAACTGGGAAAACTACTCAAGTACAAATTCCCAGGTCCAGCGCTTCCTGGAATTTATCAACTCTAATGCCCTGGATCAGTTGGTAAACTCCCCTACCAGAGGTGAAAACATATTGGACCTGGTCATCTCCAACATGGGTGACAGGTGTTCTACACCAGAGGTCAACCCGTCACTGGTTAGATCAGACCATAAACTAATCAGTCTGGATGTCCACACCACACCACCACCTCCAACCAAGGAAATCACAGTGAAAAACTTTTCTATAGCAAACCTCACCTTACTTAAGACAGAGGTGGTAAGTTTCACAGCCCCCACGCTAAAGGATAACAGTGTCCAAGATGTGGGAACCTTTACAAATACACTACAAGGATGCATGGATCATGCCTTCCCTTGCAAAACCAAGACTCACTCCCCTAAGAGAAGGAAACCAGTCTGGTGGACCCCTGCCATAAACAGGCTATACAATAGAAGGAGGAAACTAGTTCAGAAAAAAAAGCAAATCCCAAGAAGGAAAGACATCCCTAATCAGTATCAGTAAGAAACTAAGGTCCCTCATAAAATCCTCTAAGGCTAACTTCGAAAGAAAAATAGCCAAGGATTCAAAAGATAACCACAAAGCCTTCTTTAGCTATGTCAAGAATCTAAGTGGTAACTCTCAGATATACTCTGAGCTAGTGCAAAATAGCACAAAATATACTGAACCCACTGATATTGCTAACATCCTGGCAGATAGATTCAGTGTAAACTTTACCACCCTCTCACCCCCAAATGGGCCCACAACAATATCAGAAAAGTGTAGTGTCCCAGAAATCACAGACACACAGGTGAAAACAGCCCTTTCAAAGGCCAAAAGCACAGTGTCAATGGGGCCAGATGGTGTCCCAGGCTGCGTCTTGCATGAACTACAGAACGAACTAACCCCCCACCCAAACACACTGTTCAATCTCAGCCTTTCCACAGGCTACGTGCCCAAAGAATGGTGCACCGCAACAGTTATTCTGCTCCACAAAAGAGGGACCACAACTGACCCTGGTAACTGTCGCCCCATAAGCCTGACTAGCCTGGTCTGCAAAGCTATGGAGCGCATCATCATGGAACTCATTAACAAAGACATTGGGAACCTCCAAACACTTGACCTGACCCAGTTAGGCTTTGTTAAGGGCAAATCATGCCTACTAAACCTGGTTGACTTCTTCAAGACAGTCACCAAGGCCATAGATGAGGGGAAGGTGGTTCACACAGCCTACCTTGACCTCGCCAAGGCTTTTGACACCATTCCTCACTCGGGAATTATAGAAAAACTCACCAGCCTGAACATAAACCCCTACATCACGAAATGGGTTGCAACTGGCTTACAGACAGAACTCACACGGTAAGAATAGTGGGCTCCAGGTCCGACTCTAAACCAGTTACATGTGGTGTCCCGAAAGGCTCGGTCCTGGGACCCCTACTGTTTGGCATATACTTCTCAGAAGTACAGGCAAACACAGGAGAACTATGGCTAACCAAGTTCACCGATGACTGCAAACTGGGAGCCATAATTGACTCTCCGGCTGACATGGACATTCTCCAAAAGGGCCTTACTGAGATGGACACTTGGTGTCAAAGTCATGGTCTCAAGCTAAATGCCAAAAAATGCATAGTCATCCCATTTGGGAAAAACAAAACACCCATGAATTACCACATAGGTGGCAGCCCCCTTAATACAGAAGAGGTAATAAGAGATCTGGGTACACAGGTAGATAGTAATCTCTCCTTTGACAATCATATTGCCAAAGTAGTTAGGAAATCCTTCTATGTAGCCCATCTAATTACTAAAGGGTTCGCATCTAGAAATAAAGAGGTTATAGTGTCACTCATCAGACCCATCATAGAGTACAATGCCCCGTTTGGGATGTACCTCACAAAACACTTCCAACAGCTGGAAAGACCAGAAAAGTACCTCACCAAGAGGATTACTGGTCTCAAACATATGTCCTATGCAGCCCAACTGGAAAAACTCCAGCTGTACTCAGTGGGATATCGCTTACTCAGAGGTGATCTCTGCCTGACTTACAAAGCCATGTCTAACTCAGAATTGATGAACATGCTCCAACTAAAGAAATCCAAGTCACTGTGAGCCACTTGCTCTAGTGAGCTAAACCTCACCACCACAATAAATAGAACACACTGGAGGGATAGATTCCTGTCACAGAGACTCCCCATGCTTTGGAACAAAATTCCTAACTACATTAGGCAGAGCCCCTCACTAACACTCTTCAAGAGAAACCTCGACGAGTGGATGGGTAACAGAAAATAGACCCCTGGGATCACTTCATTGGGTCTTCTTGACAGAGGCTCAGTTAATTAATCAATGGGGCGGCGAAAGCTGACAGACTCTGGCTAGGCTTATAAATGCCCTCGGGCAGATAGCCTAGTACCTACCTATGAACCTATGAACATATAAGAATAGAGATGAGGGAACACTTTTACTGGCACACCACACAGACAGTTCTGTCTGATGTCTATTGTCATGCATAGATGACTAATTAACTAAACTTTGCAGGGCAGGAAATGTGATACTGTGGCTTACTGAGGGAGGGAAAATGGGAGGAGTAACTTGAGAAGGAACTGAAACCCACAAAAGCAATAACTCCCCAAAAGTCGGTTATTTCAGCAATGAGCTGATATTTCTGTATGCTCTTTTCATATAATGTGTAACATCAATAGGAAAAACATTTTTAAGAGGCACTGCAGAACAATAAGTGATACTAGTACTGAGGCCTCTCAAAATTAGCACTGCTTCTCTGTTCTTACATTCTAAGTGAATGGAAATGAGATGGGAAAGGTCAGCCACAGACATTATAATCTCAACAACAGTTGCACTATGGGATAGATTTAGCTTTAGAAGAAAGCAAGCTCCGATCAAGATGTCTTCCCCCAGAAGGGGGACTACTACTTTCAAATAAATACAGGCTAGCAATGTGTAGAAATTCAAGAAAAGATAAAAAAAACAAGTGTTTTTTAATTTTTTTCCTGTAGTGGTACTTTTAGTAATGACCTGAAAAACTATTTCATGAACTTACAGTATCATTATATCTGTTATTCACTGGAAATCCTTCAGGATTGGAGGCATGCACTTCTTAACCTTATCTTTAAGGAAAATGGTGTTAAGCAAACCCAGAGTCATGAAGACCCCTATCTTTACATTTAGGTTGTGGAAAAATATAGAGAGGGTTATTTTGGATAAATTATTGTCAGTCATATAGACCTTTAAGTCTACTTTCATGTTGTGGAAAAATAATGGAGAAGGTAATAGGTTCATAGGTAGGTACTAGGCTATCTGCCCCCTTAGATTAGTTCCCTGTGCCTCTGTCAAGCAGAGCCATTGAAGGTTTTACCCTGGGGTAAACTTTCTGTTTCCCATCCACTCGTCAAGGTTTCTCTTGAAGAGGGTTAGCGAGGAGCTCTGCCTAATGTAGATTGAAATCTTGTTCCAGAGCATGTGAAGTCTCTGGGACAGGAATCTATCCCTCCAGCACGTCCTATTTATTGTTGTGGTGAGGTTTAGATCCCAGGAGCATGTGGCTCGAGGGGATATGGTTTTCTTTAGGTGGAGCATGTCCATCAATTCTGGGTTGGACATGGCCTTGTATGTCAGGCAGAGATCACCTCTGAGTAGGCGGTATGCAACCGAGTACAGCTGGAGTTTCTTCAGTCGAGCTGCATAGGGCATCTACTTGAGGCCAGTGATCCTCTTGGTGAGGTACTTCTGTGGTCTTTCCAGTTGTTGCAGGTGTCTTGTAAGGTACATCCCAAATGGGGCATTGTACTCTATGATGGGTCTGATGAGTGATGCATAGAGGGGCCCAATGACCTCTTTCAATCTGGATGCAAACCCTTTTGTGATTAGGCAGGCCACATAGAAGGATTTTCTAACCACTTTGGCAATGTGATTATCAAAGGAGAGGTTACTATCTACTTGGGTCTCCAGATCCCTTATTACATCTTCCGTATTTAGGGGGCTACCACCTATGTAGTAGTTTGTGAGTACTTTGTTTTTTCCAAAGGGGATGACCATGCACTTTTTGGCATTTAGATTGAGGCCATGGTTTTGACACCAGGTATTTGTCTCAGTGAGACCCTTTTGGAGGATGTCTGTGTCAGCCGAAGAGTAAATTATAGCCCCTAGTTTGCAGTTGTCTGTGAACTTGGTCAGCCATAGACCTCCTGTGCTTGCCTGTACCTCTGAGAAGTATATGCTGAACAGCAGGGGTTCTAGGACTGAGCCCTGGGGAATGCCACTTGTAACCAGTTTCGAGTCAGACCTAACTCCCGCAACTCTTACCATATGGGTTCTGTCCAAGAGCCAGTTGACAACCCATCTCATGACGTAGGGGTTTATGTTGAGGCTGGTGAGCTTGTCTATAATACCTGAGTGGAGAATGGTGTCAAAGGCCTTTGCGAGGTCTAGGTAGGCTATGTGGACCACCTTTCCCTCATATATAGCCTTGGTAACTGTCTCAAAGAAGTCCACCAGGTTAAGGAGGCATGATCTGCCCTTAACAAAGCCGAACTGGGTAGGGTCCAGTGTTTGGAGGTTCCCAATGTCTCTGTTAATGAGATCCATGATGATGCGCTCCATAGCTTTGCAGACCAAGCTAGTCAGGCTTATAGGGTGATAGTTACCGGGGTCCGTTGTGGCTCCACCTTTGTGGAGTGGAATGACTGTTGCTGTGCACCACTCTGTGGGCACGTAGCCTGTGGAGAGGCTGAGTTTAAACAGTGTGTTTAGGTGAGGGGTTAGTTCATCTTTGAGCTCATGTAGGACACTGCCTGGGACACCGTCTGGTCCCATTGATGCTGTGTTTTTTGCTTTGGAGAGGGCTGTTTTAACCTGAGTGTCTGTGATTTTGGGGGCACTACATTCTTCTGGTATAGTTATGGGCCCTTTTGGGGGTGAGGGAGGGTGAAGTTTGCACTGAACATGTCTGCCAGGATGTTGGCTATATTGGTCAGTTCAGTGTATTTTGTGCCATTCTGCACTAACTCCGAGCAGATCTGAGAATTGCTACTTAGATTCTTGACATAGCTAAAGAATGCCTTGTGGTTATCTTTGGAGTCCATGGCAATTTTTCTTTCGAAGCTTGCCTTGGATGATTTTATGAGGGAATGTAGTTTCTTGCTGATACTGATCAGGGATGTCTTCCCTTCTTGGGATTTTACTCCTTTCTGTACTAGTTTCCTCCTTCTGATGTATAGCTTGTTTATGGCAGGTTCCACCAGACTGATTTCCTTTTCTTGGAGGAGTGAGTCTTGGTTTTGTTTGGGATAGCATGATCCATGCATTTTTGTAGGTGCCCGTAGAGTGCATTAGTAAAGGATTTTGCAGCTTGGACAGTGTTATCCTTTAGCATGGGGGCTTTGAAACTTCCCACCTCGGTCTTAAGTAACGTGAAGTTTGCTTTTGAAAAGTTTTTCACGGTGGTTTCTTTGACCGGGGGTGGTGGCGGAATATGGATATCCAGAGTGATTAGTTTATGGTCAGATCTAACCAGCGAGGGTTTGACCTCCGGTGTGGAACACCGGTCGCCCATGTTGGTGATGACCAGGTCCAATATGTTGTCACCTCTGGTGGGGATGTTGACCAGTTGACCCAGGGAATTTGCGTTTATAAATTCTAGGAAATTTCGGGCAAGGGATTTTGTACTTGAGTAGTTCTCCCAGTTAATGTTTGGGTAATTGAAATCACCCAATGTCAAGGTGTTTGGTAGGACCTTTATGTTTCCAGTGTTTCCAGCTATGCAGAGTGGGGGTCCTGGGACATGGTGGGCGATCTGTAGCAAGCTATAATTTGAATAGCAGTTTTTTCCGTTGTTAGTTGCAGGTGGATGTTCTCTGAAGCATCGTGCTGTGCCACTAACCTAGAGGTGTTGGGTATCCTTGATGAATATGGATACTCCCCCGCCTTTTGTATTTCGGTCCAGGTTTGGTAGTGCTGGGGTACTCTCTGGAGTCTTAAATCAGGTTTCTGTTACTGCACATATATCAGTTTTCTCCATACTGAGGAGTGCTTCGAGTGCGTGCATTTTGAGGTTTAGACTTCTGGCACTGAGTAGCATTACCCTCAGTTTTTTGTTACTTGTGCTATTTACGGCGGTGGGTTTGTCTTTTGAGCCTTGCCTAAAAAAGGCACTATGGGGGTGGCAAGAGCCTTGGCCAGTATTTGAAAGCCTAAGGGTGACAGGTGCAAGCTGTCTCTAGCAAAGCAGCGTGGCTTGTTGAGCATGTCATCCCAGGCTGATAGACACTGGATTCCCTTTGAATGACACCAGAAGCTTAGCCAATTATTGAAATTGATAATTTTTTCTCTATACCATGGTATCATTCTTGGTGAGGGCAGGATGCTACTCAGGGTCAGGGTCATACCGGCCTGGGTTACATGATCAGAAAGCTTCTCCATGTCTCTTTTCATGTAGTCCAGGGAGGTATGGCTCAGGTCATTCACACCAACATGGACAATGACAGTGTCATATTTGTACTTGTTCTGGAGTGACCTGAGTGCTTGTGTTATGTGGTGGATCCTGGCACCTGACAGGCAGCTAACAGTAACCTTCTCCTTGTTCAGCCTAGTGAGTGGGACGTCAGTGTGCCTGAATGTAGAGTCACCTATTACTAGTGTGTTGGGTATGTTATTTTGCCTTATGGGCTGTGATTACATGGCACACTGGTTTTGTGAAGTATGTGTTTCATGGTTTGTGTTGGGGGTGGAGGTTGCTTGGATGTCTGCTTTGGAGGTCTCTGTTGCTTTTGTAGATTTTTATTTAGACCCTCCGAGTATGTTTGTATGTGTTTATATGTGTTTTTTGCCTGTGCTGGCTTCATCGGTCTATGTGAGACTGGTGGTGTGATGCAAGTAATTCCCTTCTCCTCTTGACTGCCTGGTCCAGTCTTGGGTTGAGGGAGCTTAGCCTCCAGTTTGGCTGTATAATTGCATCTCTCGCATGTAGTAGTGTTTGGTGGAAGGAGGAGGAGAGGATTGTCTGTGTACTTGAGGCAATTGTAACATTGCCTCAAAATGTCCAGATTCACCAGTTGGACCAGAGAGTACACCTGAAACTGCCCTTTGGACATGCCTGGATAGGTACAGTGAACTGTTTACTGATTGTCTGGTATGGTCGAATAGAGAGCCTTGTCCTTCTGTACAGTATGGGGGGTCTAGTGCTAAGGTTTATTAGTGCTTGCTATGAGTTTTGAGCAAGTGTCGGGATGAGAAGTGAATGGTTTGAGTGCTTAAGTTGAAAGTTTGTCTAGTTCCAAGGGAAAAATTGAAGAGTAGACTTTGTGGAGCCAGGAATAGTTATACCCTAGCTAACCGGTGCTGCCCGGCATGCAAAACCGCACTAATGCAGGTTTTATAGCAGGGAAATGAAAGAGATAGAAATTACCCCAAAATGGCCAATAAACTACTGAATTCAGCACTAACCTGAAAACTGGACTATACTGGCTTAGAAAGGCGGAAAAGCAAGTATATATATATATTTTTTTTTTTCAGAAAATAAAGCAGATACAATCAAAAAAACACTTTAAATGCACAGAAATGGCTATCACACTTGAGTGTGTAGCCTACAACTGTTAAACAGGTAATTTAAACACAAAAATAACTTTGTTAAAGTGCAGGCAGTAAAATAAGTACAATATGTAGCTGAAACAAGCTTTTTAAATCACAGAAACTCTAAAAAATCGGCATTTTAGGCAAAACTAGCTAAAGGCAACAAGAAAATGCAGAAAAATGATACTTAATCAGTCCAAAGTTTCTCTTTTGTCTCTCTGCTGCTGTAGAACTCTGCAGGGCACCAGGCAGGAGCTTGTTGAGCTGTATACTAGCGCAAAAACCTTGCAAATGTGGGTTTTATAGCAGGCAAATGAAAGAGAGAGAAATTAGCCCAAAATGACCAATAAACTACTAATTTCTGGGCTGAAACTACTCCTCCAGGGACAGATAGGCTGCTCAAAGCTCCTTCTCTCACAGTGAACAGAGAAACTTTCTTCTATCCAAGTGAGGTATGGGCAAACACAGAAACTTGTAACACAGCCCTGAATTCAGCACTAACCTGAAAACTGGACTATACTAGCTTAGAAAGGTGGGAAAATAAGTATATATTTTTTGTTTGTCAGAAAATAAAGCAGATACAATAAAAAAAACACTTTAAATGCACATAAATGGCTATCACACTTGAGTGTGTAGCCTACAACAGTTAAACAGGTACTTTAAACACAAAAACGACTTTGTTAAAGCACAGGCAGTAAAATAAGTACAATATGTAGCTGAAACAAGCTTTTTAAATCACAGACACTCTAGAAAATCGGTGTTTTAGGTGGAATTAGCTAAAGGTAGCAAGAAAATGCAGAAAAGTGATACTTAATCACTCCAAAGTCTCTCTTTTGTCTCTCTGCTGCTGTAGAACTTTACAGGGCACCAGGCAGTAGCTTGCTGAGCTGTATACTAGTGCAAAAACCTCACAAATGTGGGTTTTATAGCAGGGCAATGAAAGAGATAGAAATTAGCCCAAAATGGCCAATAAACTATTAATTTCTGGGCTAAAACCCTCCTCCAGGGACAGATAGGCTGCTCAAAGCTCCTTCTCTCACAGTGAACAGAGAAACTTCCTTCTATTCAAGTAAGGTATGGGCAAACACAGAAACTTGTAACACAGCCCTGAATTCAGCACTAACCTGAAATTATATTGGATAGAGAAGGTAATATTGGATAAGCTATTGTCAGAACTGGATATGTTTGGACTTGAAACTAAATGTCAGCATGCATATGTTGAAAAACAGATCTATATCCACCTGTACCATGATGTTCTATAACACATAATAGCAGCTGTAAATGAAAAAAAAAAGTGCTGTGATTTAACTACAACATTTGATAGGTGCATACGCAAAACACTGACTAATAAATTAGAGCAACTAGGTATTCTTGATGTACTCTTGATAAGATGGATAGTTGCCTGGCTTACAAATAGGACATGATAAATGTCACACACCAATTGGATAGGTGAAATTATAGGTTATAATCAGGGTGTCCCACAAGGTTCTGTCCTAAGCCCATACTTGTTACACTGTATCATTGAGATTTCTTTTGCATCTGAGGTCTACATTCTCTATGCAGATGACTCAAATGTAAAATAATTACATGTGTTACAAGTATGGCATTTCTGCAGAAGAACTTTAATAAATTGATCATTTGGGCACAAGAGAATAATATGTTGATAAATACATCAAACACTTAGCATATGAGATTTGCCAGACACAGATTGAAAAGTAAATATTTAATATAATAAAACATACAATGATTGAAACTGTAGATTCATTTATGGACCTGGAATATGGGTAGGTCCAACTTTGATTTTTTTCTTTAATTATATCAACCAATTTGCTAATGATAGTTATAGATCTAAAGCTATACAAAAAGGTGTATAAACTCCAGTAAATCATAAATGATGAAATCATTGTTTGTTAGTTACATTAGCACCAGACTTGAGTATGGAACAACAATATGGAAAGTAAGCATGCCTAAATTGGCAAGAGTACAGCGAAAATATACCAAGGATATCCATGGATGTGAAATTTAAGTTGTGATTGGCAAAACAATTTAATTTGTACTTTACAAACCTGTGAACTTGTACAGTGTCTCATATAGACATTTAATAGAGGACCTTAGTTAGGTATATAGGGCATTTAGAGACAACTACCTCTGGGAATGTTTGGGGTTATCAAAAAGTAGTTGAGAATCATCAGGCAAACTGTGTAGAACATTATATAGGAATGAGAGGTGTACTAATTTGTTCTCTGAGAGAGTAGCTGATGCATGGACTAGACTACCGAATTACATTAAAGCAAGTAGTAGTTTAGATATTTTAAGAACAACCTGAACACGTATTATGAGAATAACTATTCTGGCATATTGGCAGGCTAGAAAAGCATTATTGCCAGTGCCTGAAATATTTGTATGCATGTATGTATGTAAGTATGTAATCTAATGCAAACTGTGGACTACGTTACTGCTTTATTGGTCTTTATAATGACAATTTGAGCTTTTACTATAATGTTATGGTTTCCTTGAAGGGTTCCTTGCTTATTTGTATTGCCTCAGGTGACATGATATTGCAAGCACCGAAAAAAGATGTTTATAAAGAATTCAAAAAGTTGGAAAGAACTGTGGGTTGTTAATGTGATCACAGTTCACTTAGATTGAAATGCATCAGATAAGTTTGTTGTGTCATTTTCATTTAAATTTAAAAGTACTCCTCTACTTGATTGAAAAGTATAGTTGAATATATAGTGGAATTACCACCAGAACAGGTAGAAGGGACATTGATTAACATGTCACACAAAGGACAGTATCTTGGGAGTTAACACCGTATTAACATGCTGCACTGTGACATCAAAATAAGAATACATTCAAGTGCCTGCTGTGTGGATTGAACCCACATCTTCCTTCTGGCAACTAGTCATATGTATAACCTGCTGAGCCACTGACAATATTTCCTAATATATACTGATTAGTCTTAGTAGTGTACACTGAATGACCTAACTTCTCACATTCCAGCATGCTGAGCATTATGGGAATTTCACTCAGATATATTTTTTCATTATCTATTTAAAACTTAATCCACATCACACTTTTTGAATAAGACCTGCATTTCAATTTTCATAAACACTATGGCCAATAGTATCGTCTCATGTTTGTCACAGCAAACATGAATGAACTGGTAACTGGTGAAACAGTTTCATTTGTACTGTACAGTCAAGTACTGGACTTGTGTGACACTCACTAAACTGAAGAACTAAGTATATATATATATATATATATATATATATATATATACACACACACACACACACACACACACATACATATTTTATATATATATATATATATATATATATATATATATACACACACACATACATATATATATGTGTGTATCTGTGCATACTTAATTGTTTCTTTTCTTTGCTCAAAATGTTTATTTTTTTCTGCTACTGAGTGTTGTGTCTGGCTGCCACCATCTATTACCGGCAATGCTAATACAGTACCAATTAACTTGAAATGTTACTTGACATAAGGAGGATACTGTTGTAATTACCCACTAGCTTTCATAGAATCCAACATAGCTAATTAAGCATGGTCTCAACACATAAATGGAACACTTTCAATTCCATACAGCTTAATTCTGTCACTTAAACAAAAAAAAAAAAAAATATATATATATATATATATATATGATTTGTCATGTTCTATATAATGTAACTTTATCAGAAGTTATCAATTTGATAATTTTAATAAAGAACAATTATTTGGTATACACGCATTGATACTCAGAAAAATGCCTCATTAAAACAATTGTTTAAAAAATTCTACATCTCTTTTGTAACCAGAAATGCTAATCTTCAGCAGTGCAGATGAATTCTGGGGAATGCAAGCTATTATTAGAAAGTGAAATAAAAAAGGACAACTAGGGTCAAATAATATGAATGCTATATTTGTGGTGAACAAATTGCAGAGCAAGGACAATTTTGTAATCATTTCTAGTGTGTGTGTGTGTGTGTGTGTGTGTGTGTGTGTGTGTGTGTGTAGTTTGAGTTCATAAATGGGTGTTTCATTATTCTCAGGGTATTTTTCAGTAAGGATGAATACACTTAATTTTACTTCTTTACAGAAACTCAGTCGATAATACATTTTTGCCATAGGAAATCTGAAAAGTATTTTATACTTATATAATTTTTGCCTCAGAACTGTTTAATGTAATGTGTTTTAACAGCTACCATTTTTGTAAGTTCAGTTCCTGTGATTTCTCTGATTCAGTGTATTTTTTTTGTATTACAACTTTTACTAGTGTATGCAGACAGTATGTGGGTATGTGCACAATCATGTATAAGGGTATTGCTTCCTACTTAATAAGGCAACAAGACCTCATTTCTGAATACTCTGCTGTGGTTATACTTGGGTACATTAAACTGAGAAGGTTTTTTAAGGCCAGTATGCATATATCTCTTACTGCTAGAAGTGAAGATTAAGAGACATTCTACTCTGCAGTGAGTCCACAGTGCTCTACTTCACTGCCCTTTCACCTCTGCTATGACAACTGCAACTGTATTTCTATCGTCATAAGGCTGAACAGCTGATATTCTGACTGGCACCTAGAGAAGAAATGAGTGTTAGATTACTAACCCTGTATAAATCCAGTTCAGCTGGGATTCATGCTGTGCTTTTCAGTAGGAGACAGATTGGGTGGATAGCAGGTTACTTGTAACTACCAAAAGACCATTTTGACTGTGTTGTTTTTTTGCACTCCTACAATTTTGAAAGTTTTAGATCTGCTCAATAATTTTTACCCAGAATTAGCTTTTTTAACACATTTATTGAATTATTACTTGTGACATAAGCACATTTACATTTATATAAAAGTAATGAAACTGTATTAACAAGTTAAAATTAACAAACATTATGCTTCACGTATATTGCTCTATATCATATAACCTAAGCAACATTACTTAGCTTTTGGTTTAATTAACACACTGAAGTTTTAGATCTCCTACCTCATTGTTATGGATTGAACAGAATTCACTACCCTGCAACAACAAAAGTCCATATCTCTATTTACCACTTTTTGTGTAGTGACATACTAAGGGAGAACATGCATGGCTCAATAGGTAACTGTGTCTTGGAATCAGAAATAGCTATCAAAAAAGCCCAGTGTTGCTTTCTTAGGCAGCAGTAAGAATGAAACATGAAAAAACATAAGTATTTAAGAATGAAAGAAAAAAGGAACAGTTTGTGAATAGACAGGCAAATGAACTAAGCAATGTGAATGAATGTGCTTAGTAAAATAAATGTAACAGACAAAAACAAGGTAGGCAAAGAGGATAAGGCAGTTATAAAATGTATGATTTGGGAAAAGTTCAAAGGAAGATATGTTATAAGGTACTTTTCAGTCTGCGCAGGAATTCATTGCAATATTTACTCTCTGTGTTGCCTATGCTCCATGTTTGAGAATTCACTTAGACAGCTGAGCTGATGTTTGTAAATTCAGGGAAAATAAATGACTACTCACAGATGCCTTTTCTTCTTCTGAAAGGATGAGGTTTTTGTAATAATGCTACCCACTGATTACAGATAGTACATTGCCAGCATCAGCAAGGTATGCAGCAAATGGTCTTGGCTGTTTACATAGGCCCACTGTCGCCACTGTAGGATAATGTCACAGTGCACAACATTCTGATATGGTACACTTTGGACTGACCTGATATATCACTGTCAGACCATCTGATGCCATTTGGGAGATACAGTCTATGACTAGTTACCTATCTATAACTGAAATAATAGTCTCATGTCTGTAACTGGCTACTTTATACTTACTAATTAGTACTGTGATTTATTTCTTCTTTTGTGTGGCAAACAAAATGCTGTGCATGACTGATTATACTCATTGCATGCTGTCCAGTTTTCCTACGTGTATTTATTTCATGTCAACATGTTAATATCCTGATACTGTGCCCAATAATTCTTCATAAATTTATTTCATGACAATATGTTAATAACCCAGTACTTTAAGAAACAAATTTATCTTTAATAACTATGTTGGAAGCAGACATAGGAGAATTAAATAAAACACTGTTGACATACAATCTTGGGGGTATCTGAAAAATGTTCCTGTATTTGTGTTTATTTTTATGATACTGCAATGTTTTTATATATGTGCATATTTTATGATGATGTTTGGCTTTTTTTCCCTACTTAAAATGTTTGTATTCTATGATACCTTGTTTGCTGCAGGCAAAATGCATTTTCAGGTTTTCTCTGGGGAATAACTGGTGTAGTATAGCTGCTCTAGTTGCACAATTAATGAGAATATGTATTTCAAATCCTGCTTTAACTATATTTACTATAATTGCATTCAAATAATAAAAACAAGTATGCCTCTTGACTTCTATCAGGCAAACCAGTGGGAGTGGGAATCAGATACAGATACCAATGCTTCAGTAATGTGGGCTTTATGTACTTAGTTATATAGATGTTAATTGTGCATAATGTGACAAGATCTAGCCTATGTGATTCGTTTGTTGTAATGTTTATATGATACGTTCCTTGATCTCTAATAGTTTTGCTGCTGTCTCCACTGTTTGCCTCATATCTTTCTTTCTTTTTTTTTTACCTCCTAGCTTTCTGTTATTTATTTTTGGCTTTTTTAAGATCTAACAAATATTGCCCCACTACTTCCAGACTAGAATTATGGCAATAATTTACCACCCTTTAGTAGAAGATAAGCATCATTATATTTCTATTTATCGTGCCCTTTTTAGCTATGTAATAAAGTTTCTTGCTGTGTAGAAGCTTTGTCTGAAAGCACTTCATATTTGTATTTATTCAACACTATGAGAAAAAAATATATTTTTTCATCTTCTCTTAGAGCAAGAAATCTGGATTCATAGATTTGCTGCGTAGAGGAGCTTAATACACTGGATCCTATGTTGGAACTTACAGGTGCCCGGAAGCCACGCACTGCTTCCTGGAGATATGGATTCAGTGGCTGATCTTAACTTAGAGGGGGAGTTTATGTCACAGTTATGGCAGCCTTTGAACTATGAAGTTGTAACATTCCACTGCATGACGTATGGGTGATATTCACTTTTCTTGAGGCTGTGTGTCCTCTTACATTCTGATCAATAGATGAGGGTATTTTAAGCAAAGGTTTCAGATAGTAAGGGTTCCTTAATGCTGTGTATATCAGGTGGATGCATGTGCCCTCTAAGAAGGTTTTACAAATAAGAAAAAGAAGATAAAGAGCTGTTGCAATTTGTTGTGAATTCCTTTCATTTTTTTTGTGAGAAATCTTTGCACTTCCTCGCTCTGCAATAGGTGGTGTGTACATAAGTTACTAAACAGGGTGCAGAATTAAATAATTGGTCTGATAACAGGAGATTTTAGTTGCTGCTCATTGGAAACCTATAAAGCTGAGACTTTTGCTAGTGCTGCTGGACAGAGAGAGAAAACATGTTCTGTACTCACTCCTGCATCTTCTTTTTTTAAATTGAACATATGTAATAGTTTTGAAGTCAGTTACAGCTAAATAATGCAGATTACTGATTAGTAATGTTATTGATGAGCACAACTGGGAAGAAAGCATACAAGAAATCAGGAAAACCGCTGACCATATTGAAGTTGTTTGAAATGACTGCTGATAATATACCAAATAGTGACAAGGTCACAGTGTCTTTGGAAGGCCTTTGGGAAAGAGTGTTAGTGGATAAGCCAGGTAAAGTACCTTGGGAAACATCAATGGTGGCCTTAATATAGGATTACAGAAAGTGAGTGCCAAACTCAATACTTATCCTGAGACAGTAAGAGAGAGACAGAGAGAGAGAGAGAGAGAGGGAAAGAAGCAGAAATTGCAGTTGTCTTAAATTCACACGCCAGTGCCATCACAGTTAGAGAAGTAGAATAAGCAGCTAAATGAACAATAAACATATTTGTTGTCTGAATTAGAGAAGCTTAAAGAAGAGTATGTAGACTATGAAGACAGAGCTCAGTGAGAAGGCATTTATGCCATTGGCGTGTCTACAGTTTAGCTAACACAAAGATAAGAATTAGCAATCCATTACCATACACACAAACCAAATAAACTTCAGTGCATACATCAAGGTAAAATACAGTGCGAACAACATTTTGTTATAAATCTTTGTTTATAATGTTTTATATAAAAAATGAGTTAGTTTCTTTTCAGGGCAAGGTGCCCTGACGCCTCATGTGGAAGTCTGTACCACATGATACTTAATATAATTATACATAGACTATCACAACTTGGTGAAAAAAATCTACACTTTGTAGGGATTTTGGAGTTTGGGTTGTGTTCAGGCAAAACAGCTCATTCAACAGAATGTGCTGGAGTATGTTTAGGGAATCAGATGATAGGTATTTGGTGACAATGAGCCTCAGGAAATTTTTTGATCTAGCCACTGACCTGAAATTTGTCATGACTTTGTGCCAAAAGCAAACACAGTGAAAAATAAATAAAGTTACGATCTGTTTGACAGTTTCATCAGGTATTGACACAGTGGTGCAGCAGTTTGCGTTGTCACCACACAGCAAGAGGTTTTCTGGTTTGATTCTCAGCTGGGTGCCTTCTGTGTGAGTCTACATGTACTGTCTGCATTTGTGAATGTTTTCTCCCAGATTACAAAGAAATGCATCTAGAGCATTTCTCCCTGGGCCTCTGCTGAAAATAGGTTCTGTCCTAGTTGGACTTTCCCAGTCAACAAATGTTAAATAAAATGAATAAAAATAAATATGGCATGTTTCATTCCTATGAATTGTGGCTTTTGCGTAAAGCCCAAAGGAAATATACTACACTAACCTTCCATGAAATCTGGACTTGCACAGAGTGTTAAGCATTATCCATGAGAGCACAAATCAGGTTGCAGATGATGTTTTTAAAAAGACAGGATACTGATGGACAGAGTGAGAGAGACAGAGAGAGAGAGAGAGAGAGAGAGAGAGAGAGAGAGACAGAGAGAAGGAAACTTGATTGTTGGCCAACAACAGATACCATTTAATTATTTAGTGTTCCTGCGTATACAGCAGTGAGTGAGTACGTGCACGTGTGTGAGTGTGTGTGTGTGTGTGTGTGTGTGTGTGTGTGTGTGTGTGTGTGTGTGTGTGTGTGTGTGTGTGTGTTATCTTTCCAGTGGCTAGAGCAGTTTATTGTCACAGAACAGCAGACAGTGAAGAGCTAAATGTCTCTTTTTATAAATGAGGGGAAAGAATGTAATATGCTCACCTTTTCTAAATGAGGATGCCATCTAAACACTTCTAAATTTTGGTTTCCATAACTTCCAAAGATTTCTAGGTGCACTTTTGCAGAACATTTGCTTCAGCAGTTTAGCACCTGTCTAAAAACTGCATAAAATAACATGTACATATTTCATAGGTTCATAGGTGTAAACTAGGCTGACTACTTGTTGGGGTGTTTATAAGCCTAGCCATGCATCCCAAATGTAACTCACAAGCTGTTTGAGCTTTAGAGGTTATTTTAAGAATTATATGTATGCGAGGATATGATTTTCAGAATGCCTCTGTCTATTGGAGGCATAGGTGTTAGATGGGAGCAGATTTCTAATTTCCCATCCACTGGTCCAGGATATACTTGAATAGGGTTAGAGGAGAACTCTGCCTCACATGGATAGGAAGCCTGTTCCAGAGGAGGAGAATTCCCAGTGACACATACTTGTTTCTCCAATATGTCTTATTTTAGTTGCAATCAAGGTTCAAGTCCCTAGATCGAGTAGTTCTAATGCTACTGGTTTTGCAGATTAGCAAAAGGCCCATCAGCCTGGGATCCAAAGCTGCCTTATATGGCAGGCACAGATCACCTCTCAACAGCCTGTAGGAAACCAAGTATAGCGATAGGGCTTTGAGGCAATTAGTATAGGACGTGTTGTTTATACTCTGAATTCTTTTTTTTTTTTTGGGTGTTAGACCTTTCTGTAGGATGCTAGTGTCTTGTGGGGATTCTATAACTGCTCCTAGTTTGCAGTCATCTGCGAATTTGGTCAGCCAGAGGCTTTTCACATTGGCTTTGATTTCAGAAAAGTAAATGCCATAAAGGAGCAGGCCCTGCACAGAGCTCTGAGGAACTCCACTAGTCACTGGCGTTTTTATGGATGTGGTCTCTCTATCCTAACTCTTGGGTCCTATCTGAAAGCCAGCTGGCTATTTAGCACACAACATGAAGTTTAATGCCTAATTCGGTGAGATTGTTTACAATGCCTAAGTATGATATTGTATCAAATGCCTTAGCCAGGTAAAGGTAAACAGTGTGCACTCATTTTTCCCTCATCCATTGCCTTGGTGACTTTTTCAAAGAAGTCCACCAGCTGAGTAGGTGTGGCCTGCCTTTGAGAAAGCCAGACTGTGTTGGATCCAGTGTGTGAAGGTTTTCTATGTCATTATTAATCATATCCATGATAATTCTTTCTATGATGTGCATATGAGACTAGTCAGACTTATGGTTCTGTAGTTTCCTGGGTCTATTGATGGACTGGCCTTGTGCAGAGGGATGATAACTGCAGTCCTCCATTCATGGGGTGGAAAGCCTGTCTGGAGGCTGCGGTTAAATGGTGACTGCAGAGGTTCAGAAAGGTCATACTTCAGGCTATTTAGGAGGTATCCCGGGATTTTATCGGGACCCATCGATTCATTGTTCTTAGCCTTAGACAGTGCATTTAGGACCTGCTCCTAAGTGATAATTGGAAGTGGGGGTTTATGTTTGATGGTATTATATGGGGGGGTATATATGGAGCTGAATTTGTTGGTCATCGGATTTGCTACATATATTTTTGGCTCCATGTAAGTGGCTCCATTAACAATCAGTTATGTGGACTTTTTTTTATTGTCTTTGAGATTTCAGACATTGCTAAAGGAAGCCTTGTGGTTGCCCTTCACCTGGGGGAGCTATCTTTATCTCAAAAATGGCTTTGTTAGACTTAATTTGCCCTCTAGTTGTTTGTTTAGTCTGATGAGGGAGTTTTTATCCTGCCTAGTGTTGCACTCTTTAATTTTAACTGTGACATTTTCCTTTTGTTCTAAAATCTGTTTATGTTTGGATTCCACCAGGCAGGCTAGTTTTGTGAGTTTATTCAGGGCTTGTTTCTGATAGCCACAGTTGTCTCAATGCATCTATTAACATTATTGTACAGGGTTTCTATGTACAATTCTTCACAGTCAGGTGTGTTCTCTGGGTTTGGAGGGGGTTGAAATTTTATCAGGTAATCGCTTAATCATATCTAATTTTCCTTAGAGTAGTTCCAAACTGTTACAGGGTTTGCAAGGGTCACAGCACTGAATTTTATTCTGAAGGAGACAGCTTTATGGCCTGACCTTACCAGAGAGGACAGTATACTGGGGGGGGGTGCAACATTCTCCCATATTTGTGAATACCAGATCCAGAATATTTGCACTCCTAGTAGGTATATGGACTAAATGGACAAGGTTGCTTACTATTACAAAGTCCAGCAATTCCTGGTCTTGCTAGTTTAGAGTTATGTAAGATTCCCTCTTTATAGATTGGAAGTTAAAGTCCCCCATGAATATGGTATTGGCATGAGTGGTAAATGTCTACAGTAGGTCTAAGTATGAGCTATGGGATTCATGGGCCATAGAGGGTGATCTGTTGCTTGCAAGGATATATGAGACTCTACCTGTGGTAATTTGGACATGGAGAAGCTCAAGAGCATCATCCTGTTAGACCAACCTTGAGGTATGCTTGTTTTTGATGTGGCTCAAGACACCTCCACCTTTAGTCCCGCTCTGTCCAGTAGCTGGTCTAAATGTGTGGAAGGCATTGCATCCCTGCAGTTCTTGGGTGCTCTCCATGGCTTTAAAATCATATCTTGGTAAATGCATAGCTGTCTCTATTCTCCAAATTGAAGAGAGCTTGGATGGAGTGGAGTTTCTTGTTTAGGGTCCTGGCAATGAGCAGTAACACATTTAGATTCCCTTGGAGTGATTTTATTAAGTTGGAAGGTTTCTCAGCTTGGCATTGACTAAAGAGGCACTATGGGGAAGGACAATGTTTTAGCCAATATTTGAAAGCCTACAGGTGATAGGTGCTGACCATCTTTGGTAAAGTAACTTGGTCTGTTGACCATATCCTCTCAGCGGTTCATAGGTTTATAGAAGGTTACTAGGTTAATGGCTCCAGAGCTCTTACTAGAATAGCCATATTTATCGCAAGTTGCCCCAATTGTCAGTGGTTAGGTGAGTAAAGTTCGCAGAGGTAAGGGTCTATGTTAGTTAATACTAACTTCCTTTGCCCAGGAGGAGCATTGGCACCACCCCAGGAGTGAATTTGCAGTGAGCCATCCATTGATTGAGGTTGCATTTGAAGAGGGTCAGGGAGGGACTCTGTTTCACATGAATTGGAAGTTTGTGTCAGTCTCTGTGAGATGTAGCTATATCTCCAGAATGACCTGTTCAAGTCAGAGGCTAGGTTAACATCCCTGGAGGAACCTACCCTTGTGCAGTTTAATTTAGAAATGTGTAACATTTCCATCAGGACCAGGTCAGAGACTGTCCTGTAAGCCAGGCACAGGTCACTCCTTAGCAAGCTGTAGGAGACAGAATATAGTGACATAGCTTACAGTCTTTCTTCATAAGACTTGTTTTTTGTGCCCTGTAATTTCTTGATGAAAAACCTCTGTGGTCTCTCCAGTTGTTGCAGATGTCTGTTGAAGTACATGCAGAAGGGAGCACTGTACTCAGTTACTGGTCTGATGAGAGCAGAGTATAATGGAATTATACCATTATTAGAACTAGATGCAATGCCTTTACTTATATGATGTGCCACATAGAAGGATTTCCTTACTATTGTGGTTATGTGGTGTTCAAAGTTCCGATTGCTATCAACCTGATTACCCAGATCACATACCACTGGGTCTACACTTAGGGCGATGATGTCTATAATATAATTAGCATTTTTTTGCATTTAGCTTTAATCCGTGGCTTTGGCACCAATCATTTGTCCGTGTTAACCCTATTTGCAGTATAATAACATTGTTGTGGGATACAATGATTGCTCCCAATTTGCAATCATCAGTGAACTTGGTCAGCCACAGGTCTTCCAAGTTTGCCTGGTCTTCCGAGAAATAAAGTCCAAACAGTAAGGGGCCCAGCACAGAACCCTGTGATACATCATTGGTGACTGTTCTTTTGCTAGAGGTGAAGTCATCCACTTACAATATGTGTCCTGTTGGTGAGTCAGGTGGCTACCCATCTGGTATTGTAGGGGTTAATTCCCAATTTGGAGAGTTTTTCTATAGTACCTGAGTGAGGGATTGTGTCAAATGCCTTGGGCAGGTGAAGGTAAGCAGTATGCACTGTCTTTCCCTCATGTAGGGCCCTGGTGACTTTCTCAAAGAAACAGGCATGATCTACCTTTAACGAATCTGAACTGGGTTGGGTTCAGAGTTTGGAGATTACCTATGTCCTTGTTAATAAGGTCCATAATGATTCTTCCCATGGCCTTGCAGATGAGGCTAGTCAAGCTTATGGGCCTATAATTGCCAGGGGTGGTTTATGGTCCCCCTTTGTGCAGAGAGATTACTGTTGCTGTCCTCCATTCTGCTGGAACATAGCCAGTTTGCAGGCTGTGGTAAAATGGGGATCCAAGTGGGTCTGCTAGGTCATGTTTTAAGTTGTTTAAAAGGCAACCTGTGATGTTGTCTTGTCCCATTAATGCCATGTTTGTGACCTTGGAGAGCACAGCGATGATCTGCTCTCTTGAGATAATAGGCTGAGGAATAATGGCAGGTATACTTTGAGGATGACTTGATGGGAGAGGGGGCCTGAAGTCTGCTCCACATCTGTCAGCTAGCTGGTTGGTTATTACCTCCGGTTGAGTATGGGAGGTACCATCCACAACCAGTGCAGCAAATAGCTGGGTATTTCCATTTAGATTTAAGACGTAGTTAAAGAATACCTTGTGATTATCCTTTGTTAGATAGACAATTTTTGCTTTGTAATTAGCTTTGGAGGACTTGACAAAATCTCTAATTTGTTTTTTTTTTCTCAAATCACTTTTTATTTATTTAAACACAAATATGAAAACATGAACAATATTTGAAAACATTAATATCAAACAAAAATATTTACAATATATACAATAGAAATAAAAATGGAACTAAACTAAACAAACTTAAACTAAGCTGAATCGCAGTTAATTGAATATCTGAAGTAGAATTAAGACAAAAGAGTCAAATTAATTTAAAATACAATTATAAAATCAAATTAACTAAATATAAAGAAAGGGAAAGCTGCCAGCTAAAAAATATATATATATATATCATTTGTTACAAGGAGAGATGAGGGTTATGCATATAATAGCGTTTCAGATAAAGGGGTTTAGTGGTGCTTATCCTAACCTTGCACAGAGAGCAAAGGAGAAAGCCTGAATATTATTGTATACAATAGATTAAGTCAAAGAGGCATTTCCAGATTTTCTCATATAAAACCTTTTTCCGTTGATTTTTTGTAATAATTTTTTGTGCTACAATGTATGAAATGGCCATCTCCTTGAAGTTATTCCAATTAAGTTTTGTGCGATCTAACCAATTTTTTGTGATATATAACTTGATCAGAGAGCACAAAATGATTAGGACATGTTTATCTAGTCTTGAGAGTTTGATAGTAGGTATATGAAGGATTGCTAATTCCCAGGAAAGAGTGGACTTGTGGTACCCCATTTTCTCTAGGCGAACTTTTAATGATGTCCAGAGTTTATGGGAATATTTGCAGGTCCAAAGTACAAGCAGAAGATCAGCTCTAGGGTAAGAGCAGCAGGTACAGGAGGAGGAATTTTTGGAGTCAAATCTGTTTAACACTGTGGGTGTGTAATATGTATTGTTGTACACCATTAATTGTGTATATATGAGTTTTTTAAGTGGAGAGAAATCTAACGTATTTTTAATAGCAGATAGTTTTTGTTCCTCCGTGAAAGAGGTTCCACAAATATTCCAGTAGTTAGAGAACAGACATCCTGAATTGTGTATAAAAGGGTCTATTAATTTATAGGATTTGGAGAGCATTTTAACTGGGCTTACAAAGGCCTGTAAAATTTCATGAATTTTGCTGATAGTCTGTTCGTTGACCGAGATATGGGCGAATTTTGATGTAACTAATTCTCTTAGTTGGCGTAAAATGACCGTATATTTTTTACTCGTTTTAAGGATTAAACTCAGAGCCGAAAGTTTTATATCTTTATGATGTAGTAGGTCCCAAACTGTAATATCTTTGATTATTGGAAAGTCCGCAAGATTGATCATCCTATTATTGATCTTGATATTGGGATTTAAATGTAGAGGTTGAATTAAAGAAAAAACTTTGTCAAAGTTAAGGCGTTTTATTAGAGACTGGAATACCATAATATTATGTTTTAATATAGTACAAATTTATAGTTACTGAGAGCTTCTGGAGTTAGAAAGGGAAGAGCTTTAGGATTAAATTTAAAGGTTAAAACATACTGAAACCATAATTTCATCCAGGAAGGAGAAGAGATGTAATTATTCTGGGTTAAGTTTGAGATTAACAGAATTCTATTTACGCAAATGATCATATAATAAAGCTGAAGATTAGGTAGTCCCAAACCACCTCTGTCTTTAGGATAGACTAGCCTCCGATAAGAAATCCTAACTGATTTAGGAAACCAGATAAATGTGGCTAGTTCTTTGTCAAACTTAGAGAAAAGAGCATTTGATATTGTCATATTTGAAGCTCTGAACTGATAAAGGAGTCTGGGAAGTATGTTCATCTTTACAACCGCAGCTTTGGAAAGAAGCGATAGATTAATTTGTTCCCATCTACGGAGGTCTTGTATCATATTAGACCATGTTTTGAGTAGATTTTTTGTGTCATAGAAGTTAGGTTATGATCAAAATGAATACCAAGATAATGAATGTTAAAGGATGTCCGAAAAGGAGAATCTGGAAAGTAGAAGGGTTTATGGCCAACCGTTTAAGATCTCTAATTTGTTTGTTTAAGCTAGAGAGGGATTTCTTCCTTTACTGAGCCAGTTCCTCTTGTTCTTGGACATTAGTTTATTTGTCTTGCTGTGTAGCCTGTTTATACTAGTGGTCCACCTGGGTGGCTTGTTTTTTTGGCAAGATTTGTTTTCAGTCCAGTTAGGCATAGCCAATTGTATACAACTGCTTAAGTGGTTATAAAGGGCATTGGCGTATACCTCTGCATAGGAGTCCTTGTTATCTGTGCCCAAGAGGGTTTTGAAACTTCTTATACCATCACTTACTAGGAGGTAATTTGTCTTTGAAAAATTCTTAAGTGTTTTTGAGCTTGAAGGGGAATGTGGTCTTATAATTACATTGAGTGAGACTGATTTATGGTCCAATCTTACCAGGGAGGACATTGCATGGGAGGTGCAATGCTCTCCCATGTTAGTGAGTACTATGTCCAGGACATTTGAGCCTCTTGTGTGGGTGATGAATAGCTGTTCCAGTGCATTTACATTGACAAAGTGCAAGAACCTTGGAGCCAGCATGTTTGTGGTCATGTATGCAGTCGATGGTAGGATAATTAAAATCACCCATGAGTAAGGTGTTGTGCTGTATGGAAAGTGACTCCAGTAAGTCCAGGTATATGGTATCCTTTTCCTGTTTTATGGTGGGGGACTTATAGCTAGCTATGACGTGGTAGGAGGCTTTGCCTATAGTTAATTGGACATGGAGTAGCTCAAGAAAGTCATTCTGTTTGACCAGTCTAGAGGTGTACTTATCCTTAATGAATGTGGATACACATCCTCCTTTGGTTCTTTCATGCTCAGTTTGTGATCTGAATATATGGAAGGAATTGTAGCCCTGCACAGCCGGCCTGCTTTCTGTGCCTTTAAACCATGTCTTGGTGACTAAACAGATGTCAGCATATTCCAATGTGAAAAGTGCTTCAAGGAGAGTAGTTTATTGTTCAGACTTCTAGCATTAAGCAGCAGTACTCTGAGTTTATATACAGAGGATTTTGTTATGTTGGGAGGTTGGTTATTTTGACACTGCCTAAAAAAAGGCACAATAGGTGTGACTGATGCCTTTGCCAGTATCTGAAAGCCTAGAGAAGACAGGTGTACACCATCTCTGGTAAAAGCAGTGTGGCCTGTCGACCCTGTCTTCCCAGGCTGACAGATATTGGAACCCCTTGGACTAACACCAGAAGCTAAGCCAATTGCTAAAGCCAATCATTTTTTTGTTTATATTGTGACGTCATCCTTGGAGAAGGTCGAATGCTGCTCAAGGCAAGGCTTATACCTGCCTGTGACACACAATATGAGAGCTCATTCATGTCTCTCTTCATATAATCTAGTGAGGTGCATCTCAAGTTATTCACCCCCACATGGACTATGATAGAGTCATAGCAGTACTTGTGGTTGAGTGACTTGAGTGCTTGAGTGACTTGACTGATCCTGGTACTTGACAGGCAGCTAACAGTAGCCCCTTCCTTATCCAGACTGGTGAGGATAACATCCATGTGTGTCTCACAATGGAGTCATCTATGACCGATACATTAGGTTTTGTTTTGTTATACCTTATGGGCTCATTTGTTCAGATACTGGTGTGTGCTATTATGTGTTGTGGTTGTTTTTTTGCACTGGTATCTGTGTGAGTGGATTCCGTTTTGGAGGCCTCTGATCTTTTGGTAGGTAACTAGTGAATATGTCCGCATATGTGTGTTTATGTGTCATGTCCTTATTTAGTGTGGGAAGTGCGTGTGTGCTGACAACTTCTTTGGCATTGGATTTGCCCTTATGTGAAAGTCTTGCTTCCAACTTCATTTTGTAACTACATCTGTCACATAAAGTATTTGTTTGTTTTGAGGAGTAGGTGGTTGTCAGTATACATGAGATTTATTTATTTATAGACTGATATTTGATGACTGGGAAAAGTCTGACTGGGTCAGAAACCCATTTTCAGCACAGGCCCGGGGAGAAAAGCTCCACAGTACAAGGTGTAAACAGTGGAAGTTTAAACAATATTAATGCATTTATAGAACATTGTACATTTATAGAACTGCCTCACAGCAAGAGGTTCTCTGGTTTGATCCTTGACTTGGGTGCCTTCTGTGCGGAGTCTGCATGTCCTCCCTGTGGTCACGTGGGTTTCCTCCAGGTGCTCCGGTTTCCTCCCACATCCCAGAAACATGCTGTAGGTGGATTGGACACTCCAAATTGGCCCTAGGCATGAGTGTGTGTGTGTGTGTGTGTGTGTGTGTGTGTGTGTGTGTGTGTGTGTGTGTGTGTGCCTTCTGTGGAAGGTTGGGCACCAGGCTGGCAACTCAACACCGTAAAACTCCACTGCCAATCATAAGCAGACAAGTGATCCACTGTGGCGACCCCTAACCAGGAAATGCCGACAGAAGAAGAAGATACATTTATAGAACACTGATTAAGGTACACAATTTGGCAAACAAAGTTTTACAGTCATAACATTTGAACCATCAGGAGAAGAGAAAAATTTAACATTTTTGTTGCAGAAGAGAAGGTACTTGCTAAAAAAAAAACAGTTTAGTGAGATAGCTTAATTAATGAGATGTCAACAAGATTAGGAAATAGCAAGTGTTAGTCTTTTAAGTAATAGGAGTTAAAGAGTAGTGAGACAAAGACAAGGATTAGTAATAAGCAGCTTTAGGCTGAATTAAGAGAAGTTGATATTGTAAGTTTATGAGTAGGAAATTTATTAATCAGAGTGAAATAAGAAGAAGGTTAGTGTAAGAGGAGCTCAGGGCATAATAGGGGATGACAGTAGTACTTGTAACTTACCAGATATATGGTAAACAGTAGATTTTATTGACTAGGATAAATGGTTGATGTAAGAAGGCAAAGAGGTAAAGGAAGGAAGGGCGGTATGGGCATTTTCTGGGATTAACATACATATGCTTAGGAGCAAGGACATATGTGGCTATTTAGATAGTGGTTTTTCAATGTTAATTTGAAAGTCTTAAGGGATTTAATGCCACAGATGTTAGGTGGTAGAGTATTCCATAATTTAACAATGGCATGGGAGTAGATACAATTGCTACATTGCCTCAGGATGCCCATGTGTATCAGGCTGGTCAGAGAGATGATGGGAAACTGCCCATCCATGATAGCAGGCTCTTACTATATGTTTTATTAGGGAAGGGAATGTGTTAATTTGACAGGACTGGGCTGGTAGCACCAAGACTACAAGAAGGAGCTATATTTTGTATAGGATAAGGTTGATCAATAAGGCAAAGCTACTCAGTGTGTAACTGAGCTGGTCCTAGAGCACTAGAAATGCTTAGAACGGTTTCAGTGACAACTATTTAAGGAAAAACGGAGCTTCAAGGCTTTTGCATCTATACAGGGCACTACTAACCTCCATTGCACAAAGAGCAGCATTGTGCAAATGTGAGGCTTAAATATGAGTAAAGGAAAACAAGTTTTAAACTAATTACCAATCAGGAAGGCACACAATAAGCCTTTCACCAGCAATCCCCAACTCCGACAGGTTAGATCAGCACACATTTTTTTATTTTATTTTTTATTTTTATTTTACATTTGTTGACCGGGCTAGTCCAGCTGGATAATTTCCATTTTCAGTGGAGGCCCGGGGAGAAAAGCTCCACAATTAAAACAAGGTTAAACATTTAAGCAACAATGCATACATTTTAGTGTAGTAGAAAATACAGCGAAAAAAATCAGGTAAAAAACAAATAGCCTACCTTCTACATCTGCCACAAAGATGTAGAAAAACACTTTCTTAATGTAAAATAGCTGGTTTGGAGCCCAAGTGTAACAAGACCACACAAACTACCTACAACAGCTCTACAACATATAGATACAATATAATACAGCACAATTAACTACTTAAAGCAGCAGCATCAGACAGTATGTTTTTTTTTAAACTGCTGAAGTACAGTCGCAATATATAAGAGAAGTGCAAAACATACTTAGAGCCCTTTTGTGTGCTTGTAGCTCAGATAGACCAGGTAAACACCTACTGCCACTTGATGAATAATTGTATTTATTTATTATTTATTTTCCATTTGTTAAACGAGGATGTCTGACTGGGCCAGAGGCCCGTTTTCAGTGGAGGCCTGGGGAGAAAAGCTCCTTTACAAAAAACATTACATGCAAATCCATGCAATACAATACCAGAAACACATAACAATATTACAATTCAATCCCAGAAACACATAACAGTTTTACAATACAAGAACACACGTTACAGGATAATACAAGAAATACAGGCAGTAAGTAAGCTAAACAACTAATTGACAAAGTAAAGAGATGCCTAACAAAACATAGAATATACAGTAATAATATTCTGAGTAGAAAAAAACATTGCTATTTAGCAATCTGACAAATAAAAGTAGATTGTATCATCATAGGGAAATTGTAGATTTTTAGGTGAAATGTAATGGTATGGGAGGAAATATTATTAAAAGCATATATTGTACAGAAGGCAAGAACAAAAATAGATGATATGTTAGTGGCACATATACTTAAAACAGTGACAGCAAGGCAGTGTGGAGGTGAGTTGATAAGGAGGGAAATATGATGCATATAAAAGACTTGAGATAGGTATAAAATGATTAAAGTAGTAGTAAGCACTAAGTAGAGAGAAGTTGAAATTTGGTGGGCACTGAAAAAAAGCAGCTTAGAATATAAAAAAAAAAGATAATTATGGTTAAAAGAAAAGGGATGGACAGAATAGATCAGCCTGGGCTAGTGCAGGAGCAGAGCCAAGTGTTAGCTAAGTGCTCCTTAAGTAGTGTTTTAAATTTGGACATGTTACTAGTGTTTAGTATCATTTGAGGTATGGAATTCCAGGACTTGGATAATTGGTAGGAAAACAGAGAATTTCCATGATATTTATTAGGTCTAGTTACTGTAAGTAGTAATTTGTTGGAGGATCTTAGTGTTCTGTTGTTTTTGTAGGGCTGAACTAAGTTCTCAAGTGGTGGACAGTAGTCTGGATGATGTAAGATACAATAAACGAATGTCAGCTTGAGAGATAGGAGATGAGGTAGTCCGATCCAGTTTAGTTTATGAAGTGCTGTGCAGTGATGTGATCTGTGAGGGAAGTTAGTAGCAAATTTTGCAATGTTGTTATAACAGCACTCCAGCTTGTTTGAGTCAGATTTTCTGAGGTTATTGAATATTGGTGAGGCATAGAGGAGGGTAGAGAGTAGATGAGTCCTTGCTATGGAACATCTAATGGCATTGGTTAGGAAAGGCTGTACAGCGAACTAAGCTTAATGTGGACCTTTTTGATAGCTAGAGTGAGGTGCTTGTCAAATTTTAAGTTGTTGTCTATTGTAACTCCAAGGAGCTTGATGTGCTGGACAGGTTCTATTTTAGTTTTATTGACTGAGTAGATGGTGAAAGGGGTATAGTTATCAGATGCTTTACTATTAGTGAAGAGCATAAGCTTTGTTTTATTTGGGCTGAGTATGAGTTGACAGTCAGAAAGATATTCTTCAATGTCCTGGAAAGATTGTTGGGTTGCTTGTAGGAGTTCTGGTAAGGAGGGAGCTGAGCTTATGAGTGAGGAATCATCAGCATATTGAATGATAGTTGCATTCTGGGTGGCTGTGCTGAGCCTATTGGTGAATATGGTGAAAAGCAGTGGACCAAGAATTAAGCCTTGGGGTACTCTTACTGAGACTGGTAGTAGGGTGGATAGTTTAGTTTGCCACTTAACTGCCTGTTGGCAGTCAGTTAAGTAGCTGAGAAACCAGTGGAGGGCAGGTTGGGTTAGATTTAAAGTAAACAGTTCTTTTAGCATCTTTTGGTGTGACACTGTATCAAAGGCCTTAGACATATCAAGACAGATAGCAGAGACAAGCTGATTATCATTTCTAAGATAAACCGCACAAGCCAAAAGGGTATAAGCTTGTAAAAACCAAAAAGAATACGAACTGCACCGACTGCTGTTTATTGACAAAGCTCACAACAAGCTCCAAAATACTAAGCATTTTCACCATATGTAAATCAATGGCTTCTTCAGAGTAAAAGGAGCATTACATCACAAACACTTATAAATAATTTCACATTCAAATACACCTACCACACACCTTAATTAATTAAATATGCTCATTAGGCTAATACATTCCAAAGTAAAAAGATGTGTAAAATATATTACCTGAAGCTAATATATAAATAAAATAAATTAAGAATAAAGTAACTACAATCAAATGATGCGTCTTATAGGGCCAACCCATTACATTCATCTTTTAACTAAACATTGTTTATATAATGTTGTCTAAATATATAGAATAAATACCTCAAACAGTTCATACAAACAATGTTTACATAACATCAAATAGCCATAGCTCTCTGTTTAAGCATTGGCATAATTGAGATATGATCATTTAGCCCCGGAAAAGATGTGGCATTAAAAATAACTTGCCATTTGTATTCTAGGGACTCAATTTTGACATTGTCACCCCCTCTTTCACTCTCTAATACCCGATCAATCACAAAGAAGATGAACTTTTTAAAATTGATACATTTAGTGGAGTGTACATACAAGGCATTGTGAGTGTCTTTATTTTTGATAGCCCTTAGATGTTCTGCAATCCTTTCTTTCAACTTACGAGTAGTTTGTCCTGCATAAACGCCTGAGCATGTTGTACATGTTGCCAAATAGACCACCATTTTGGAATTGCAACAACATCTACCTGGGCAGGGGATTGTCCTATTATACCCCCAAACTGTAACATAGGGTCCATCATTAATGAATTTGCAGAATCTACATGCCCTGCGTTTATACATATGTGAGCATGTATGTTCTGCCTTATGCTCTTCCAATAGGTTTTTAATATTTCTCCCTCTAGAAAATGCTATACGTGGCATCTGACCTAACTCATTTTTTACTTCAGTATCAAAAGACAAGTCTCATGCTCTCCTAATGATCTCTATAACCTGTGATGTCTGATGATTGTACTTCAAAATAAGTGCTCTAGAGTCAGAGGTCCCAGTTCGTTTGCCAAAGGTTCCACCCATCCCATTCAAAATGGGTGTGAATGATGTGTTCCTTTTGACCATCACCTCATTTCTAACTGCTATCAAGAGTTTGAAGGGATATCCCCGGGCTCAAAACATTCCTATCAGATTGTACATCTCTTCCTGATAGGCATTGTTGTTACTAACCAAACAGGACAATCGAACCATCTGTCCCTTAACCACACTTTTATGTTGTAAAGGGGGATGGCAACTTGAAAAATGCAAAAGTGAATTGCTATAGGTTTCCTTCCTATAAATGTTGCTTTCTAGCCCTTCCAATGTCTTAGTAAGTTTCAAGTCTAAAAAAGCAATTGTTTCACTGTTCCATTTGAACGTAAAAGAGAGAAATGAAGTCGTGATGTTGAGATAATCAACAAAATTTCTTGCCTCGTCCTCACCCCCTCTCCATAACACTAATATGTCATCCAAAAACCGGTTATAAAGTACAATCCATTCATAAAAGGATGACTGAAAGAGGAAGGTCTCCTCCCGATGAAGAAGTACCAAATTGGCAAAAATGGGTGCACACATGGCACCTATCGCCACCCCTGAAATTTGATGAAAAATGTCACCTTCAAAACTCAAATAATTGTTTTTCAGGATCAGCTCCATAAAGGCAGCCATAATATTTAACTTTACCCCATTCACCTGCTTACTCTTCAAGAGGCTTTCTCTAAAATATTCCACCCCTTCACTGTGTGGAATTGATGAAAAGAGGTTTACCACATCTATTGTGAGGAATGTCCAATTAATTTCATCCTTGTCCAAACTACTTAGGCATTGCAAACAATGCCACGGGTCTTTCAATATGTGACTAGTCCCGGTCAACACCCCTTGTGTATTCTTGTCCACATATGCCACCAGGGGCTCAGTTTTAGAGCTCCTTGCGGCAACAATTGGTCTAAATGGGGGGTCATTTATGTTCTTATGGATCTTAGGGATACCAAACACAATGGGTGTGACCGGATAATTTACAGTCAAAAATCTAAACTCACTGTCTTGTATTGCCCTCTCAAGTAGAGCATCCAACAGGAAAAGATCAATTTTGTGATAAGCAATATTCATTTTGCTTTTAGAAGCCCTCTGGTATGTGGTGTGGTCATCCAAAATGTTATGTATTTTTGCTATATAATCAATTTGAGACATAATGATCACACCCCCACCCTTATCAGGCTTCATAATTCTAATCTCCCTTTTGGTGGCCAATTCATTTAATGCACTTCTTTCAACCTCATTAAGATTGTCTACATTCATCATATTATGTTTGTTTTTCATAAAGCCTCTCATACCATTTATACACAACTTTTCAAATGTTAACCCATCCCTATGGATAAGTGGAACAAAGGTACTTCTCCTTGTCAAAACAGAGGGTATCAAATTCCTTTAATAATTTTGCCCCTTAAAATACAACACCAAATTTAATTGTCTCGTATACAATTTCAAACTCGTATATAAATCAACAATGTTGAAACAAAAATCAGGAACAAAAATCAGGAACAAAAGTGAAACCTTTACAAAGTATATCATGATGCATTTGTTTTATTTCTATTGCACTGAAATTGTAAATAGTGAACCCCGCTTTAGTACTGATCTCACAATGTAATACACTTTCATCATCATTATTAAAAAGCACTGAATTTGTAGAAGTATTGCCAAAGACACCATAAATATAACAAGCTTCAACATTTTCAACATTTTCAGAGATACCATTAGAACCAACAACTACCTCTTCCTCCTGTTGTTGTGCCATTGCCCTTTCCTGTTGTAATTGTTGGTCGCCTGCTGTGGTTTTTGGTATACAACATATTGTTGATTCTCTGGAAACCCTCCCCTTTTGTTTCTCAAACGCTCTGATCTCCTCGGTCCTGGAGACCCATCTAAAAAACAAGACTGTTCATCCAAATACTCACTGGAATCAATGTCAAAATTGTCAGTTCGAATATCTACACCGTTCCTAAATGGCTGATTCCCACATGTATCCTGCTTGTTAGTATATTTGTTGTTGTTTGTCCCAAAAGTATATGCCGTGTTATTTTTATAGTCCGACATATCCCTAGATAACTACTTAATCTTAGTTTTAACATTCTTGTCAACAAACTTATCAGTATTGTTGAGCATTATATTGTAATCTTTAGTGTATTGAAAAAACAATAAATCACTGATAATACTTTCATTCAAAAGCACAATTTCTTTCTCAAGTAAATCAAACTTACTCTGATTGCTTTTAATAATGATGTCCAACATCTCCAAACCAGTCCTGTTGAATAAATCAACAAGTTGTTTATAAGCAGTAGTCCCTTTTTCAATTTCATTCGGTAATTTGTTGAACCTAAGACCCTTCGGTGCCTGTTTCAATGCAATAGACTTAGAAAGAAATGCATTGTCCATTTGCAGGCCCCGATATTTCTGACAAATGGTTTTGAATTGCTCAAGTTGTTTCTTTAAACATGGCATTGGTACAGCCCTTCCCTCTTCATACGAGACCGAGAAGTTGACCTCTGGTGTTTGGAGCCATTGTTTAATGTCCCTCCAGTTGGTTTGTGTTCCATCATTTGGTTCATTACCATTGCTGGTCTTGTTAACACCATTGTTGACTGCATTCAGGGCCGGTAGCGAATGAAGCGTAAATAATTGAACTTGTGAATCAGTAAGCATCACCTGGGTTGACCTTCCAGCCTTGTTCTGGTTCTGAATTAAGAGAGCTGTTAGCTTCTTAATGGAAGCTGTAAGTTCACCAATAACAGTTTCCATGGTGGAACAAAGAAATTTTCCAAAAACTTAGAGTATTGCATAAACTGCTCATCAAGTAACAGCCATAGTATCACTTAAATAAACCGCACAACCCAAAAGGGTATAAACTTGTAAAAACCAAAAAGAATATGAACTGCACCGACTGCTGTTTATTGACAAAGCTCACAACAAGCTCCAAAATACTAGGCTCTTTCACCATATGTAAATCAATGGCTTCTTCAGAGTAAAAGGAGCATTACATCACAAACAGTTATAAATAATTTCACATTCAAATACACCTATCATACACCTTAATTAATTAAATATGCTAATTAGGCTAATACATTCCTAATGTAAAAAGATTTGTATGAGGTGAATGGGGTGAAGTTAAATATTATGGTTGCCTTTATGGAGCTGATCCTGAAGAACAACTATGTGAGTTTTGAAGGTGAAAATTTTCATCAAATTTCTGGGGTGGCGATGGGTGCCAATTATGCACCAATTTTTGCCAATTTGGTAATTCTTCATTGGGAGGAGACCTTCCTCTTCCAGTCATCCTTTTATGAACAGATTGTACTTTATAACCAGTTTTTGGATGACATATTAGTGTTATGGAGAGGGAGTGACGAGGCAAGAAATTTCTTTGATTATCTCAACACCACAACTTCATTTCTCTCTTTTACGTTCAAATGGAACAGTGAAACGATTGATTTTTTTAGACTTGAAACTTATTAAGACATTGGGGAAGGGCTAGGAAGTAACATTTATAGGAAGGAAACCTATACAATTCACTTTTGCATTTTTCAAGTTGCCATCCCCCTTTCCAACATAAGAGTGTGGTTAAGGGACAGATGGTTCAATTGTCCCGTTTGGTAAGTAACAACAATACCAATCAGGAAGAGATGTACAATCTGATAGGAATGTTTCGAGCCTGGGGATATCCCTTGAAACTCTTGATAGCAGTTAGAAATGAGGTGATGGGCAAAAGGGACACATCATTCACACCCATTTTGAATGGGATGGGTGGAACCTTTGGCAAACGAACTCGGACCTCTGACTCTAGAGCACTTATTTTGAAGTATAATCATCAGACATCACAGGTTATAGAGATCATTAGGAGAGCATGGGACTTGTCTTTTGATACTGAAGTAAAAAATGAGTTAGGTCAGATGCCACGTGTAGTATTTTCTAGAGGGAGAAATATTAAAAACCTATTGGAAGAGCATAAGGCAGAACATACATGCTCACGTATGTATAAATGCGGGGCATGTAGATTCTGCAAATTCATTAATGATGGACACTATGTTACAGTTTGGGGGTAAAATAGGGCAATCCCCTGCCCAGGTAGATGTTGTTGCAATTCCAAAATGGTGGTCTATTTGGCAACATGTACAACATGCTCAGGCTTTTATGCAGGAAAAACTACTCATAAGTTGAGATAAAGGATTGCAGAACATCTAAGGGCTATCAAAAATAAAGATACTCACAATGCCTTGTATGTACACTCCACTAAATGTATCAATTTTCAAAAAATTAATCTTCTTTGTGATTGATCGGGTATTAGAGAGTGAAAGAGGGGGTGACGATAATGTCAAAATTGAGTCCCTAGAATACAAATGGCAAGTTATTTTTAATGCCACATCTTTTCTGGGGCTCAATGATCATATCTCAATTATGCCAATGCTTAAACAGAGAGCTATGGCTATTTGATGTTATGCAAACATTGTTTGTATGAACTGTTTGAGGTATTTATTTTATATATTTAGACAACATCATATAAACAATGTTTAGTTAAAAGATGAATGTAATAGGTTGGCCCTATAAGACGCATCATTTGATTGTAGTTACTTTATTTTTAATTTATTTTATTTGTATATTAGCTTCAGGTAATATATTTTTACACATATTTTTACATTTGGAATGTATTAGCCTAATTAGCATATTTAATTAATTAAGGTGTATGATTGGTGTATTTGAATGTGAAATTATTTATAAGTGTTTGTGATGTAATGCTCCTTTTAATCTGAAGAAGCCATTGATTTACATATGGTGAAAGTGCTTAGTATTTTGGAGCATGTTGTGAGCTTTGCCAATAAACAGCAGTTGGTGCAGTTCGTATTCTTTTTGGTTTTTATAAGTTTATACCCTTTTGGGTTGTGCGATTTATTTAAGTGATACTACAGCTGTTACTTGATGAGCAGTTTATGCAACCCTCTAACTTTTTGGAAAATTTCTTTGTTTCACCATGGAAACTGTTATTGGTGAACTTACAGCTTCTGTTAAGAAGCTAACAGCTCTTTTAATTCAGAATCAGAATGAGGCTGGAAGGTCAACCCAGGTGATGCTTACTGATTCACAAGTTGAATTATTTACGCTTCATTCGCCACCAGCCCTGAATGCAGTCAACAATGGTGCTAACGAGACCAGCAATGTTAACGAACCAAATGATGGAACATAAACCAACCAGAGGGACATTAAACAATGGCTCCAAACACCAGAGGTCAAGTTCTCGGTCTCAAATGAGGAGGGAAGGGATGTACTGACGCCATGTTTAAAGAAACAACTTGAGCAATTCAAACCCATTTGTCGGAAATATCGGGGCCTACACATGGACAATGCATTTCTTTCCCAATGGTAATGAACCAAATGATGGAACACAAACCAACCAGAGGGACATTAATCAATGGCTCCAAACAGCAGAGGTCAACTTCTCGGTCTCGAATGAGGAGGGAAGGGATGTACCGATGCCATGTTTAAAGAAACAACTTGAGCAATTTGAAACCATTTGTCGAAATATCAGGGCCTACAAATGGACAATGCATTTCTTTCTAAGTCTATTGCATTGAAACAGGTACTGAAGGGTCTTAGGTTCAGCAAATTAACGAATGGAATCGAAAAAGGGACCACTGCTTATAAAAACCTGTTGATTTATTCAACAGGACTGGTTTGGAGATGTTGGACATCATTATTAAAAACAATCAAAGTAAGTTAGAGTTACTTGATAAAGAAATTGTGCTTTTGAATGAAAGTATTATCAATGATTTATTGTTTTTTCAGTACGCTAAACATTACAATATAATGCTCAACAATATTGATAAGTTTGTTGACAAGAATGTTAAAACAAAGATTAAGAAGTTATCTAGGGATATGTCGGACTATAAAAATAACATGGCATATACCTTTGGGACAAACAACAACAATTATACTAACAAGCAGGATACATGTGGGAATCAGCCGTATAGGAACGGTGCAGATATTCAAACTGACAATTTTGACATTGACTCCAGTGAGTGTTTGGATGAACAGTCTTGTTTTTTAGACAGGTCTCCAGGACCGAGGAGATCGGAGCGTTTGAGAAACAAAAGGAGAAGGTTTCCAGAGAATCAACTATATGTTGTATGCCAAAAACCACAGCAGGTGACCAACAGTTACAACAGGAAAGGGCAATGGCACAACAACAGGAGGAAGAGGTAGTTGTTGGTGCTAATGGTATCTCTGAAAATGTTGAAAATGTTGAAGCTTGTTATATTGATGGTGTCTTTGGCAATACTTCTTCAAATTCAGTGCTTTTTAATAATGATGATGAAGGTGTATTACACTGTGAGATCAGTACTAAAGCTGGGTTCACTATTTACAATTTCAGCGCAACAGAAATAAAACAAATGCATCATGATGTACTTTGTAAAGGTTTCACTTTTGTTCCTGATTTTTGTTTCAACATTGTTGATTTATATACAAGTTTGAAATTGTGTCCGAGACAATTAAATTTGTTGTTGTATTTTAAGGGGCAAAATGATCAAAGGAATGTGATACCCTCTGTTTTGACAAGGAAAAGTACCTTTGTTCCACCTACCCATAGGGATGTGCTAACGTTTGAAAAGTTGTGTATAAATGGTATGAGAGGCTTTATGAAAAACAAACATAATATGATGAGTGTAGACAATCTTAATGATGTTGAAAGAACTGCATTAAATGAATTTGCCACCAACAGGGAGATTAGAATTATGAAGCCTGATAAGGGTGGGGGTGTGGTCATTATGTCTCAAATTGATTATATAGCAACATTCATAACATTTTGGATGACCACACCACATACCAGAGGGCTTCTAAAAGTGAAATGAATATTGCTTATCACAAAATTGATCTTTTCCTGTTGGATGCTCTACATGAGGGGGCAATACAAGAGAGTGAGTTTAGATTTTTGACTGTAAATTACCCGGTCACACCCATTGTGTTTGGTATCCCTAAGATCCATAAGAACTTAAATGACCCCCCCAGTAAGATGAATTGTTGCCACAAGGGACTCTAAAACTGAGCCCCTGGTGGCATATGTGGACAAGAATACACAAGGGGTGTGGACTGGGACTAGTTATATATTGAAAGACTCGTGGCATTGTTTGCAATGCCTAAGTAGTTTGGACAAGGATGACATGAATTGGACATTCCTCACAATAGATGTGGTAAACCTCTTTTCATCAATTCCATGCAATGAAGGAGTGGAATATTTTAGAGAATGCCTCTTGAAGGGTAAGCAGGTAAATGGGGTGAAGTTAAATATTATGGTTGCCTTTATGGAGCTGATCCTGAAGAACAACTATTTGAGTTTTGAAGGTGAAATTTTTTTATCAAATTTCAGGGGTGGCGATGGGTGCCAAGTGTGCACCCATTTTTGCCAATTTGGTACTTCTTCATTGGGAGGTGACCTTCCTCTTCCAGTCATCCTTTTATGAATGGATTGTACTTTATAACCATTTTTTGGATGACATATTAGTGTTATGGAGAGGGGGTGAGGACGAGGTAAAACATTTTGCTGATTATCTCAACCCCACAACTTCATTTCTCTCTTTTACGTTCAAATGGAACAGTGAAACGATTGATTTTTTAGACTTGAAACTTACTAAGACATTGGAAGGGCTAGAAAGTAAAATTTATAGGAAGGAAACCTATAGCCATTCACTTTTGCATTTTTCAAGTTGCCATCCCCCTTTCCAACATAAGAATGTGGTTAAGGGACAAATGGTTCGATTGTCCCGTTTGGTTAGTAACAACAATACCAATCAGGAAGAGATGTACAATCTGATAGGAATGTTTTGAGCCTGGGTATATCCCTTGAAACTCTTGATAGCAGTTAAAATGAGGTGATGGGCAAAAGGGACACATCATTCACACCCATTTTGAATGGGATGGGTGGAACCTTTGGCAAACGAACTCGGACCTCTGACTCTAGAGCACTTATTTTGAAGTATAATCATCAGACATCACAAGTTATAGAGATCATTAGGAGAGCATGGGACTTGTCTTTTGATACTAAAGTAAAAAATGAGTTAGGTCAGATACCATGTGTAGTATTTTCTAGAGGGAGAAATATTAAAAACCTATTGGAAGAGCATAAAGCAGAATATATATGCTCGCATATGTATAAATGAGGGGCATGTAGATTCTGCAAATTCATTAATGATGGACCCTGTGTTACAGTTTGGGGGTATAATAGGACAATCCCCTGCCCAGGTAGATGTTGTTGCAGTTCCAAAATGGTGGTCTATTTGGCAACATGTACAACATGCTCAGGCTTTTATGTAGGAAAAACTACTTGTAAGTTGAGAGAAAGGATTGCAGAACATCTAAGGGCTATCAAACATAAAGATACTCACAATGCCTTGTATGTACACTTCACTAAATGTATCAATTTTAAAAAGTTCATCTTCTTTGTTATTGATCGGGTATTAGAGAGTGAAAGAGGGAGTGATGATAATGTCAAAACTGAGTCCCTAGAATACAAATGTCAAGTTATTTTTAATGTCACATCTTTTCCGGGGCTCAATGATCATATCTCAATTATGCCAATGCTTAAACAGAGAGCTATGGCTATTTGATGTTATGTAAACGTTGTTTGTATGAACTTTGAGGTATTTATTCTATATATTTAGACAACATTAAACAATGTTTAGTTAAAATATGAATGTAATGGGTTGGCCCTATGGGACACATCATTTGATTGTAGTTACTTTATTTTTAATTTATTTTATTTATATATTAGCTTCAGGTAATATATTTTTACACAACTTTTTACATTTGGAATGTATTAGCCTAATTAGCATATTTAATTAATTAAGGTGTATGATAGGTGTATTTGAATGTGAACTTATTTATAAGTGTTTGTGATGTAAAGCTCCTTTTACTCTGAAGAAGCCATTGATTTACATATGGTAAAAGTGCTTAGTATTTTGGAGCGTGTTGTGAGCTTTGTCAATAAACAGCAGTCGATGCAGTTTGTATTCTTTTTGATCATTTCTAAGATGGTTGATTGAGTTTGTAAAGCTGACAAAGGGCAGTGGTGGTACTGTGTTTAGGTCTGAAGCCATGCTGAGATGCAGATAGGAGATTATTACTTAGCAGGTAGTTAAGGAGTTGTCTGTGCATGCATTTATTCAAGAATTTTGGCTATAGGGAAAGGATGGCAATTGGCCTGTAATTTGAGAATTCTGTAGAGGTGCCATGTTTGTGAAGTGGGATGCCAGAGTTTGGAAACATATTGTTCAGTAATGGACAATTATTATTATTAGGAGAGATATAGGGTAGGAGATGGAGTCTGCTGCTAATTTTAGAAATTCATTGGGTAACTGGTCAGCTGTGAGGGAGGATGGCTTAAGTTTGGATAGATATTTTTGATTATGTTAGTTTGAACTGCTTTGATTGTAAAGGAATTGAGGGAACTGCCTAGTACATTGGGGATAGATAGTGAGGTCTTGTTGTTATTTTGTACTAGAGAGAGAATAGAGTTGATAAAGTGTGAATTAAATTGTGTGGCTATACTATCTGTGGTATTTGGAGTGGTTGGAGATGGGGTTGTGTTCTGTCCAGGCATAAGTAATTGTTTAATGGTACTCCAGAATTTCTGGGGATTGCTTTGGTGTTTTTGTTGCATGGATGTATAGTAAAAGCTTTATGTCTTGTTTGATTTGCTTTTTGGCACGGTTGCATAACTGATGGTGTGTGAGGATAGAATGTTGACTTTTGTTCTTATGGTATAGGTCCCATGCTCTGTCTCTCTGTTTTAGGAGTTCCTTAGTCTCACTGGTAAGCCATCGTATGTACTTAGATTTAGTACAGATCTTTCTAAGGGGAGCTAGGTTGTTTAGTGTATTGAGGAATTTATCTTTAAAATATTCAACAGCCAAGTCTAGTTGCATATGTTTTAAAGGGTACCAGTCACATTTTTGCAGAATGGATTTGAAAACTTCAGGGGTGAAATGCCTTTTGTTGTGGACAAGTTTATAAGTAATATTTTTTGTAGGATAGATGCGTTGCCTAAGGAGGTAGGTGGGTATATGATCACATAGGCAGTCAGTAAGAGAGCCTGATTGGTGACAGAGTAAGGGGTTGTTTGTGAGGGTCCACTCAATGATTGATTCTTTTTTGCTATGCTTGTCAAATCTGGTAGGGGATTGTATAATTTGATAGAAACCATGGAGGTTGATAAAAATTGGAGGGATTATCTGATGAGTAGGTGGACCAATCCATATTGAAATCCTCCATTATTATAGTTTCTTGTCTAAAAGTTGAAGCATTCCAACAAAGGAGGTCTTCAATAGTGGAAGTGTTGTTACCTGGGGGAATATAGATACCTATAATAATATTGTGTTTGCTGGAGTTTAGTTGAAGGTGGGTAATTAGAATTTCTGTATTTTGTAGTTCGGTGGGGGGGGGGGTTGACTTGGAGTCTTTCCAGTTTGATAGTGTTCTTGTACGTTATAGTTATGCCACCTCCTCTTTTAGGTATTGCGTCATGCCTATATATGTTGTAACCCTGGGTTAGGATTTCACTGTCTGGTATGTGGGGTTTTAGATAGGTTTTTGTTAGGATAGCTAAGTTGGGGACGTAATAGGTGATAGTTGCATGAATCTCATGACTTTTGTTAAGTATGCTTCTTAGGTTCATGTTTACTAGTAGGAGATCTGAGCTACTGTAAGGAAGAAGAGTGGTGTTTGGCAAGTGAGTGAGATTTGTAGTGTGAGGGGTTTGATTATTAGGTTGAGGTTCTGGATTAGAATGAATATCATCACTTAGCTTGAGCAGAGTGGAGTCAAATAGGAATAGGTGTGCGGGTTTGGGAACTGGTTTAACATATCTGAGCTGTAGATCTGCGGCAGACTTAGAGTGAGCAAATTTGAATGCAAACAGGTGTGTGTAGGAGTTGCTAAAAAGGTAAGGAGATATTATTATGTTGTTTAATGGAGAATGGAGTGGAGTGTTGAGGGGAGTAGTGGTGGAGTCGATATTATGGCCTGTAGAGCTTGATAGCAAGTTAAAAGGTAAGAGGTTATTAATGGAGTGAGTACAAGAAGGTGCTGAAGCAACATTGTGTATGCAATTTGGAGTTATGTTTTATTTTGGTGTATACTATATACAGTGGCAAGTGGGAGTCTGCTTGCTATAGGGAGTGGTTGTAGAGTGATTATGAAAAAAGTAATCAGTGAACTAGTAAATGGGTAATTGGCAATTATGTGTGTGACTGATATGATTGGATGAATTGCTGAGGGATGGTGTCTTGTGGAGAGGTTTCACTCTAGGGATAGTGGGGATGGGTGGGATTTGGGGGCAGGGTAGGGGAGCGGACTGAGCCAGAGCATAGCAAGGGCAAACAGAGCAGATTGCAGCAGATGGCAGCAGATAGCAGAGAAAAAAAAGAATCAGTGAGTTCAGTAAGTACTGAACCTGGTTAAGCAATAAAGCAGAACCGTTGCAAAGGAAACCTAAAAGAAAAAAAAAGTTTGTAACCATTGCAGTAAGTGAGGAGAATAAAAGAGGATAAGCAATTTTACTTAGGTGATGTAATTGGCTGGGGTGCCTTCTGTGCAGAGTCTGCATGTCCTCCCTGTGGTCGCGTGAGTTTCTTCCAGCTGCTCCGGTTTCTTCCCACATCCCAAAGACATGCAGTAGGTGGATTGGAGACTCCAAATTGGCCCTAGGTGTGAATGTGTGCATGTGTGTGCCTTCTGTGGAAGGTTGGGCGCCGGGCTGACAACTCATCACTGTAAAACTCCACTGCCAATCATGAGCGGACAGATGATCCACTGTGGTGACCACTAACCGGTAAAAGCCAAAAGAAGAAGAAGACTGCGGTGATGTAATTAGTAGCACAATGCTAAGAGTCACTAAGGGAGACTGCTATAGGAGGGTAGCAAGCACAGACTTAAGAAAAAAGGAACACAACTAGAACAGAAAGTACTTAAGGGTAGCAGAACAGTGTTGAGTGGAAGGGTAGTGAGAATGAGTACAAAGGGCCAAGTTGATGAAGGTGATAGAAGGAAAAAGGCTAGGCTAGGGGATAGTAGTATGTGAGGTAAAGGTAGGGGAACACTAAATATAGGGAAGGAGTAGAGCAGGGGTTTGGCTTGGTGGTATGCAAGCAGTCTAAACACATAATCAAGTTAACAGTGATACAGTCGGATATTAACATACACAAGCTGGATGGTAGGTTGTAGAACCACTAGGTCAAATTTGTTGGAGAGTATCTAAGCTTCAGTTGAGTGTTGGAACTTGTATGTTCTAAATTATGGAGATTGGCCAGGAGTTCTAACACAAGCTGAATGGTAGGTTGTAGAACCACTAAGTCAGCTTTGTTAGAGAGTATCTGAGCTTCAGTTGAGCATTGGAACGCATATGTTTTAAACTGTGGAAATTTGCCAGGAGTTCTAACCGTTTTCCGATTATAAAGGCTTAATACAATGCAATAAAAATACAGTATAATTCTTCTCTAAGATGCCACCAGGTCATTAGAGAAAGGGAGAGGAATTAACAAGCTTAGAAATGACATAGAAATGCCAGTATGAAAGTTTTAAATGCAGCAAAAGCCTAATATCCTAGTCTTAATACCCTAATATCCTAATATATAATAATCCTAGTCCTCCTAATGTAAAAGCACAGTAAAGGAGTGTCTGGAGTGAAATGCTACCACAAACAAACTTAAAGATATAAAATGCTACCACAAACAAACTTAAAGATACAGACACAGCAGTGTACTTTAAACAGCTTATAAAAGCATGATTATTCAATAAAAGTATTTTGCTTTGTATAAATGAACCAAGAGCTAATAAATTGCATAGAATTTATAACAGTACTACAACCAAGATAAGCTGATTAATAAGCCCTCCAGCCAATAAAACTGCATGCATGTTTGCAAATATTGTACACCCTTTAAATGATACCAGAAGCTAAGTCAATTGTTAGTCAATCATCTTGGTTTCATTTAGTGGCATCATCTTTGGTGAAGGTAGAATGTTGCTCAGTGTTAGGCTCATACCAGCCTGGGACACATAGTCTAAGAATTCCATAATGTCTCTCTTCATATAGTCCTGGGAGGTATGTTTCAGGTTATTTACACCTACATGGACTGTGACTGAATATGTGAGTGTCTTAGTGGGTCCTGGCCCCTGACAGGCTACCGACCAGGATTTTCTCCATGTTCAGCCTGGTGAGTATGGCATCTATATGTTTACAATGGAGTCCCCTATTCACTAGAATATTGGGTAGTGTGTTGGCTTGCCTAATGAGGTTTGTAGTTGAGGCTCTGTGGGGTGCGGCTGTATGTGTGGCTTTGACTGCTGTTTTGGTAGAGTGCTTTTGGGTTTACTGTAAATAACTGATGCAGGTTGAATGTCTGGGAGGTTTCTGGGGTTTAGGAAATTGTTTTTTAGTGCCACAACATATGTTGCTCTATGTGTTGAGTGCTTACTATGTGTGGTGGATGTGTGTGTTACTGGCACCCTGATTGTTATTTTGGGTGCTTGTTATTTTGAGTGCTTGTGTGCAAGAGTTTTGCCTTCAGTTAAATTGTGTAATTGCATCTCTCTCATACTGTATCAATTTCTCTAAGGATTTGTTTGTTGTCAGTGAACTTGGGATGACTTTTACACTGTCTTAGAATGCCCATATCTACCAGACTGGTGATGAAAAAATTGGGAAAGTGCAGATCCATGATGTCAGGTCCTTCTAGGTAAACTACAAGGGTGTGGTACAAGCAGGGTTAATAGTGGACAAGCTTGGGTGCTTTTCTTGCTAGAGGAAAAAGCTAGGCTATGTAGGAGTAGATTCATGGGTTAGTGTCCCTCAGTGCAGAATCTACTTACTCTTTGCACAACTGAGTTATTGAGTACAGTTTCCGACAGTTTTATAAGGAAGATTTTATTTTCCAAGTGCATGCATCTATACAAAGCACTGCTAAATGCCAATAGTCTTCTGGCAAATAAAACAACTTCACTTTAAGCCTTCCTGTAACTCAAACAGACCAGGCTACTCCCCACTACAACTAAATGAGTAATCCCAAGTCTTTTTAATATAAAAGCATACAAAGGTTACTTAAAAGTGAAAAGCTAACAGAAACCAATTCAGCAACTAGCTAATGTAATACATTTATGTGATTTTCAATTAATCCAGCAGCAAGGACACTGGAAAATCATTCAAGAAAAAACAAAGCAGTGCAAATAACTTGGAGAACTTCAGTTTTTCAAGTAAAAGTACTTAGTTAGCCTGAATGGCAGTAGATGCAGCAAAACTACTGACTACACAGGTGAGAAGGCCAAGCATTGCTGAGCTCTGTAGGAATGAGTATTGATCCATGCCAAATTTACAGAGGAAATGTATCAGTGAGTGCTGGGGCAAACAAAAGAACTGGGGGTAAACAGCAATGTAACAATTGGAAAGGCACTGGAATACAACTTTAAGCAGGCAGATGATAAGCAGACTAGAAGACTCTAGCAACAAAACTGGAATGTAAATAGCTGTAGAAGCACAAAACTTGCAATAAAAATTACAATACTGCCACTATTACAGTCCTACTGCAGTGTAAGGCAGCAGACCAGGCAGAGTTTTACCAGTAACATTGTTAATGGAAAAATGCAGTAATAAATGACTAAACAAGGCAAAGATCCTGCAATAGTTCACAATTCTCCCACAACTGCGAGCCAAACAAGACTAAGGCCCCAAACTGAATTCAAAGTACAAACAGCGAGCTTTTTCAAGTAATTCTTCTTATGGGGGTAGAAGTGCAGTACAATGTATAAACAATGCTAAAATCTTGTAGCAATTCACTAGTCTCCCAAAATTGCAAATGATGCTACAAGACTAAGCTCCCAGAACAAACTAAAAATGCAAACATATAACTTTTTTGTCTAAAACACAGAAGAATGCTGAAAAGTACAATAAAATAATAATAATAGTATTGCCAAACATGTCACTATAAGTGCAACTAAAATATTTAAGAAGAACTGAAATAAAACATGTTTTCATCTCTTTTTGATGAAAAGTTTTTGATTTCTCACAGTCCAGGGCTTTCTGCACTTCTGCGAGTATTGAATAAAAGACCCTGGGTGGATGTAGCTCTGTGCTGGTTATTGCAGACTAGCTAGAGAGGGATCCCATCAACAAAGCCAGTTGTGTATCTCTGTGACTTCAGAACCTCTAGCAAGTCACAGTTTTTATCATAGAATCCTTAATCAAGGCTTTAGTGGAAGTAACCTATATTTAAAATTAAATAATTGTGAAGCATGCAGTATTCTCCGTAGTTTGAAATAGTCTTTCAAAAAATAATAATCTTTTATTATAGTGTGCACACTACCATCTAAATATTGATAGTACTATATCATTAAGCCAAAGAAGTTCCTAGGAAAACTATGGTCTTGGTGATGTGCTAAAGAGTGGAAAGGAATATTTTTTGTGTGAATCATACAGTTCAGTTTTTGAAAGCATTTACATTTTTGAAAAGGGTGTCTTTTAGATAATAACTAGAATCACAAGCTATCAACAAATGTAATATATTATAATATTCTTTCCATAGCCTTACAGGAATCCAACATTCTATTTTAATAATATTTTAATTAGTTAATGAACGTAATAAAATGTTTCTGCAAGTACATCTCCTTTTCTAAAGCATTGCAAAGTAATTAAAGTAAAACATTAAACATTTACAGAGGACAGGAATGACATGGTAACTTAAAAGCAGTGCTCAAAAATGTTTTATCCTTGTAAGAGTGTGAATATTTTAAATGTATGTGCATCTTTTGCATAAGAAAGAAATCTAGGTTTTTGAACTGGATACTTGTAGTCTGTTAAAAATAGATGATAATGTATATTTTCTGGCTATATGTTATCTCTCTCTCTCTCTTCTATATATCTAGAGCTATCTATATATATTTATATATCTATATATATCTATTGATATATATATATATATATATATATATATATATATATATATATATATATATATATATATATATATATATATAGATCCTCTTCATATGATCAAGATTCCTGAACATTGAACCTCTGATCATCAAAGACCAGAGGATTGAAGCTCCGGAATATTGAACTTTCTGAATGAAAATCACAGTAGAGTGTGAAACAGGAGCTTTACCGTTCTCTTTACTGTACTGCAATCTGAGAGTTGTTATTAAGTATCAGAGTGTGTGTGGGGTGCAGGGGGGCTTACTCCCCTGCGAAAATGTGAAATTGGAATTTTTCATGTTTTACTTTGTTTTTGCAGGTTTAATATTCCAGAACTTTAATGTTCTGGTCTTCGATGATCAGAGGTTCAATGTTCTGGAGTCTCAATTATATGAAGTAGGCATTTATATATATATATATATATATATATATATATATATATATATATATATATATATATATATGGTTTACTATCAAAATCCAGAAATGATATTCTTTGAGTAGTGTAAAATCTAATGTTTGGTTTTAAAGTTGTTTAACATCGAATGTAAACCTAGTGAATCTGCAATACTGATAGCCGGAGGACAAATGCAGTTCAGCGGTCAAATTTTCAAAACATTGAACACCTAACAATTGGTTTTAACATGGTTTGAAACTGGGACGTAAACCATTTTTATTTTTGATGTTGTATTTCAACAACATGATTAAATGCACAAGTTCATTTCCAGACTGATAGTAAACCTATATAGATAGATAGATAGATAGATAAATATGTCTATATCTCTCCATCCATCCACAACCCCTTTTTCCAGTTTTTGCACATGGGGTTGGGGTCTCAGTACAACAGTGACAATCATCTAGAGCCAAGGTTTACTAGAGAGCAACAGAGATATAAATACAACTATATATCTATATCTGTCTTTCTATCTACACACACACACACACACACACACACACACACACACACACACACACACACACACACTTGTGTATAGGCATGTGACATTTGATCTATGACACATTTTATCTAAAAAATGAGTGTCACAACTGATATAAGAACACATTTCATTTAAAACACAAATGCTGATAATGGATATTTCCTGGCTATAGCCAAGTTTCTAAAATTCTAACGTAGAACTAAAATTCTAGTACTGCCTTTATCTGATTGGATCCCTCTCTAGAAAGTCTGTTTTTTTTTTTACCACAGAGATACATTCACCCAAGGTCTTTTGCTCAAGACTCTGAGAGGTGTGAGATATAAGCTTTTCATCAAAAGGAAAGAAAAAAGCTTTTATTTAAATTCTGCTAAAATATTTCAAGTTGCACTTATAGTGAACTGTGTGGTGATAATTTTTGTATACTTCTCTGCTTTTTGTCTAGGTTTTAGTTAAAACAGTTATCTGTTTGTACAGTTTGAAATCTTTCAGGGACCTTAGTCTTATACATTGTACATTACTACAAAGGTTTGGCATTGCTTGTACATTATACTGCACTTCTATTTCCAAGAGTAGAATTACATAATTTAGTCATTTATTACTAGGTTACTGGTAAATGTCTGCACAGCCTGGTACCTTAGTCAATGGTAGGACTGTAGCAGTCAGTATTGTGAATTCAACTCTCAGACATGTGCTTCAGTGCTTTTTATACCCATATATACCTGGTTAAAGATTTATTCAGTGCCTTTCTGTTTACCTTGATACTGTGTTTCCCTTGTTCTTTGAGTCTGCCCCACTTCACTCAGACATTAAGCTAAACGTTTCTGAAATTCTAGTCATAGCACTAGGGCACCAGTATTGGTTTATTTGCTTGGATTCCTATTTAACAAGTCTGATATATTTAGCAAGGAGCTACATCCTTCCACTGTCTTTTAAGACTCTGAGGGATGTGAGATACAAGCTTTTCATCAAAGGGAAAGAAGAAAACTTTTTATTTAAATTTCTTCTTAAATATTTCCAGTTGTAATTATAGTGACCTGTGTCGTGATACTTTTTTGTACTTCTTCATTTTTTGTTTATGGCTTAGCTAAAAGGTTATCTGTTTGCCCTATGTTTTTTTTTTTTTTTTTTTTTTTTTTTTTTTGGACGGAGCAGTGGTGCAGTGGTAGCATTGTTGCCTCATAGCAAGAGGTTGTGCGGTTCAATTCTTGGCTGGAGTGCCTTGTCTGCATGTCCTCCCAGCATTCGTGTGGGTTTTCTCCAGGTGCTCTGGTTTCTTCTCATGTTCCAAGACATGTGTCTGCAGCATATCTTCCTGGGCTGCTGCTGAAAATTGGCTTTGTTCCAAGTCAGACTTTTCCAGTTAACAAATGTTAAATAATAAAAATGTTAGTTTGTTATAGGGCCTTAGTCTTGTGGTTTACTTATACGATATACTGAACCTCTATTTCCAAAAGTAGACTTACCTCATTTAGCTATTTATTACAGTGTTACTGTTACATTTCTGCATAGAATGGTGGTAAGATTACAGTAGTAGCAGTATTTTGAATTCCACTCCAGGGTTTCTGCTTCACTACCTTTTATAGCTGTCGAAACCTGATTAGAGTTGCATCCCATTACCTTTCTGTTTACCTTGATTCTGCTTTTCCCCAGTTCTTTGACTCTGCACCAAACCCACTCAGACATTAAGCTAAAACATTCTGAATGTCTAACCATAGAACTAGAGTTCCAATATTAGCTTTATTTGACTGGATCCCTCTTTAGCAAATCTGCTATATTTAGCACAGAGCTAAGTCCTCTCAGTGTCTTTTGTTCAAAACTCTTAGAGGTGTGAGATATAAGCTTTTCAACAAAAGGGAAGAAAAAGCTTTTATTTAAATTCAACTTAAATATTTCAAGTTTCATCTAGAGTGACCAGTGTGGTTATACTTGTTTGTACTTATCTGCTTTTTGCCCGTGGTTTTGCTAAAAACAATATCTGTTTTGCACTTTTTTTTGTTTCCTCTTCTACCTTAATCTTGTAGCTTGAGCATTACTATAAAATGTTGGCATTATTATACATTGTACTATACTTCTTACAGTATTACTGGTACATTTCTGTATTTCTGGTGCTGTAGTCTGTGGTAGGATTGCAAAACTGTGAATTCAACTCCAGGATTTGTACTCCGGTACTTTTTATAGGTGTATATACCTGCTTAAAGTTGCATTCCAGTATCTTTCTTTTTACCTAGATACTGTTTTCCCCCTGTTCTTTGAACCTGTCCCACCCCCCCAACTCAGACATTATGCTAACAGTTTCTGAAATTCTAACCTAGGCTCATAGGTGTTTACTAGGCTAATGACCAGAAGGGCCTTTTTAAGCCTAGCCATGCATTCCAAATCTCTGACAAGTTCTGATACCCTTGATAAGTGTAAGCAGGGGGTTGGAAGATGAAACATTTGCAGGTTACCTGTGTCTATCAGAGACATAGGTGCCAAACCAGGAATGAATTTTCTGTTCCCCATCCAATTTTCTGAATTGCACTTGAATTGGGATAGGAAGGAATTCTGCTTCCCATGGATGGGGAGCCTGTTCCATAGGACTATGGCTGCAGTATTGGCTTTATTTTTATTGATTCTCTCTAGGAAGTCTACAGTATTCATTACAGGGCTACAACCACAAAGGGTCTTTTGGTCAAGACTCAGAGAGGTATGAAATGTAAGATTTTCATCAAAAGGGAAGAAAAATACTTTATTTAAATTCTGCTTAAATATTTCAAGTTGCGCTTATAGTGACCTGTGTGGTGATACTCTCTGTACTTCGCTGTGTTTTGCCCATGGTATAACTAAAAAGTTATCTGTTTGCACTTTTTTTAGTTTGTTCCTGGACCTTAGTTTTGTAGCTTGTATATTACTACACATTTTGGCATTTTTGTACAGTATACTGCTCCTCTATTTTCAAGAGTAGAATTACCTCATTTAGTCATCTTTTGCAGCATTACTGGTACATTTCTACATGGTATGGTGCCTCAGTCTGTGGTAGGATTGCAGTAGTGACAGTACTGTGAATTTCTCGCCAGAATTTGCACTTCAGTACTTTTTATAGCTGTATATGGTAGCTTAAAGTTGCATTTCAGTGCCTTTTTGTTTACCTTGATACTGTGCTTCCCTTGTTCTTTCAGTCTGCCCCACCCATCCTCTCAGACATTAAGTTAAAAGTTTCTGAAATTCTAACCATCGTACTAGAGCTCCAATATTAGCTTTATTTGATTGGATACCTCTTTGTTAAGTGCACTATATTTAGCACAGTGCTATATCCATCCAGGGTCTTTTGTTCAACATTCTGAGATGTGTGAGATACAAGTTTTTCAAAAAAAAAAGGAAGAAAAAAAAGCTTTTATTTACATTTTGCTTACAGATTTTAAGAGCAAGATGGCAGCACACCATGCATAATAATGAGGCACACTGCCTGAGCTCCTAATCTTACATGAAGCGTGTAAGAGTGCAGGGGGCGTGTCTGAGAGCAGTGCTCTCAGAATATATATGCCCCAGCAATGCAGAACTGCAGAAAGGCCTATGAAAAGAGTGAGACTGCTCATAGGTGTCCACATATCCCCATCAACATTCCCCCATATACAACAGCAAGTACATACAAATAAAATGAACAAACCCTTTTTTATTAAAACTCAGATTAAAGCTAACAGTAGGTGCGCAGGTGTGCCCATCGCTTAGCTACGCTTAATGCAGCTTAAATGGCTGAAGAGGATAACAAGGAAGATAAATGCAAATGCAGCAGTATAGCAATAGCGTAGTGGGCAGAGCATTCGCCTTACGAGCAGGCATTCTTGGTTCGAGTCCCACTGCAGCACATTCCATTTTCCATGTGAAATCAGTTTATGAACATTTTCTTGCTGTATAACCTACTAAATAAAATTTAATTGTGAACTAGAGTACTGCATTAAATGCATGTGAGGTGCCAGTGTCATAATGTCGCAAAATCCCCAGATAAGCACATGTGCCCCATACAGTATAGTTACACAGGAATCATGGATACAAATAGAAGGTAAAATATATAATGAATGACAACTCCATACAGCTTCCAAATCCCTCACCTTCCCAAGAACCATTACATATAACTGTCTAATTCAGTGCAATTGTAAGTGGGAGTAAGCACCAGTAAGCAAGTGTAAGCACCAATATGCAGTAGTAAGCATGTGTAAGCACTAGTAAGTTAGTTTAAGCCCGTTTGTGCAGGGGTAAGCAATGCACACGCAGGTTAAGTAATTTTGAAGCTAGCTCTCTGTAAGCATATTTAACCAGAGGTTAGCATTGCTTACCCTCACAGAAACCCCACGCAAACCCACTTACAACTGCTCAAAAGTGCCTTAATCACTCTGTATCCAATGGCCCTTGTTCTGCCCAGCAACAAAATAAACAGCCTTGCAAGTCTTGAACCCAGAACCCTATACACTATAGTCACAGTAGTTAACCACCAAGCCATTACAACAGTACAGAAGAATGAGGTATCACCAAACAAGTCCTCACTATAGTAAAATCAAACTGAACCCGTGAAAGCAATCAGTATACAGTCATATGTTCCATAATCGACTGCATAACATAAATATGTGAACTGGAGTACAGCAGTAAACCCAGAAGTGAGGTGTAATTGTAATAGAGTGTTGAAGTCCCAGTAAAACATAGGGACCCCATAAAGTGTCCGTAAACATGAATCATGGATACCAAGCATACATATAAGATGTAATGAACAAGAAATCAATGCCAAAATGAAAATATAATGCAAAATCTAATGTAAGCAATGCTAAGCATTGCACAGGCCAGCTTAGGAGGTGTAAACAATGTGTAGACCAGCTAACTCAGTGTGCCCAGTGGTATACCCCTTTAAACAATGTCAACTTTAGTTAAGCAGGTTTGCCCATAGCTTAGCCTTTTCAAAACTGGCTAATCACAGAAAAGTGCGGGAAATTGGCCCTACTTTAACCCAACAGGTGGGACTACATCTCATAACTAGTTGTAGCTTCCCCTTGCAGGCACCATGTCAGGAAGGGGAGAAGGTGTATGCTTTTGGGTGCAGTGCTGGTACATCCAGGAGTCCAGAATCATGGCAGGACTCCTTGTCATGAGCAGAGACTGTTGCAGGGCTAGTACCAGGGCTCCCAATATAAGGTGGAAGCCTGGGACCATTTTGCCTATAACCTCACCAGTGCCACTGGCATACCCTGAACTGGTGAGCAGGTCAGGCATCACTATGCCGACCTGAAGTGGTGTAAGGGGGACCTCTTGGAGCAGTGGATCCAAGAGGCTAGAACGGCAGGGGATGTCCCAGCTGTGTGTAAGTATCACCCCACTATGTGTATAATAATTGCCAGCATATGTATATCATGGATAGGTATGGCTAAATATTCCTCTTATATCCCCCACAGCTGCAATGGAGCAGGCCATGAACCAGGAGGCCCACATAAGTCGCCTGGTGAGGTTGCGATGCAAGGCAGGTCAGTGATACTCATGCATTTACTGTCATAGGAAATAAAACTAAATGTATTAGTAAATTAATTGCCTATATAAAACCTGTATTGTTCAAGGCAAGTACTGCCTACACTGGAGAATATGGCAGGAAGAGTCCCATATAGTTTGTATGTAAATAAAGCGTAATAACCTGGCAATAAAGTTCTAACTGCTGGACTGCATGTGTATACTCTGGTATCATATGGTAATGTAGATTTAAAATCACGTAATAGTACTGTTGTAGTAAGCACTGTTACCCACACTGTGCACCATAAATAGAATGTGTAGGAATGCCTCTGTATGACTGGTGTAATTCCCTAGAGGCCATTTAGTACAACTGAGAGACAGAGACACAAAACAGGGAAAAGGTAGACAACAAAACCCGAATAGCACATGCAACTGAGATGTGAACTGTTGTATTTTTAGCACACACAGTCATGGTTTGAATCCTGGCAGTGGGAGTAGTCTGCATACAGAATCATACCCCAGAACTGTACAGATATGTACAGAATGTCCAGTAAAGTGGCCCATATCTGGTGCCTGTCAACCTGTCTCCCTGTGAAATCAGGGTTGGGAGGGTGGCCTAATGGTTAAGGTGTTTGCCTTACAAACACAAGATGTAGGGTTTGAGTCTCGCAAGGGATAATTGGCTAGGCTTAAAATGGCTCGCAAGGGCAGCTAGCTTAGTACTAATCTATGATCTACTATGATCTATGATCTATGATCCCAGACATATAGGAAATATGTATAAGAGTGTTGTAATACAAGGTCAGAATGCCAAAGCACATGAGAATTATAAGAGAGAAAGCAGATAAGAGATTTACAGCAATATCTATATAGCACACACAACTCTGGTGGACAGTCTTTAAGCTGTAGCAGACACAGCCATGGTCTGAATCCTGGGAGTGGAAGTAGGCTGCATACAGAATTATACCCCACAACTGTACAGATAAGACCAGAATGTCCAGTATATAGGCCCATATCTGCTGCCTGTACCCCTGACTTGTGGGATGATCCCAAATGTTCAGTCAGCAAACAGGGAATACAAATGATTGTCAAACATCTATTAGAACAAACCTGTCATGCCAAGTATGTCCTATCTACACCCCCATGTTGTCAAGCTGTGACCAGAGTGTGTATAGTAACAAAGTGAGATGTATGTGCATAATACTAATGTGCAACGTATTGTGGCAACAATCAGGTAGTGCTAACAATCATTGCTCCCACAGGTATGTCAGATATGAACACTGTGCTGAGAAATAAAAACCTTTATACCCTGTACTGGTACTGATTACTCTGGTATTGTAGGGAATAGTGAGTGTTGCAGTTTCTCTGAATAATAAAGTATCACTGATCACCATCACCCACACTGTGCTACATAATATAACCGTGTAGGAAAGCATGTATATGTGTGTGTCAAGTCAATAAAGGTTGAAGAGGGCAGTAGTCCAGATATGTCCTGGCACACCTGCATGTGGTCAAGACATGGCCAGAGTCTGTGCAGAAAGAGTTGGATAGCTATTTGAACAACATCAACCTGGAATCTAGGATTATGTGTAGAAACAGTTGGTTAGGGTTAAACATTCCTCCACAGGTATACCAGGTAAGAGGTGTATACTGCAGGTAAAACCAGTTCATGTATAATGATGATGACAGACATATCACTGTCCAAACTAAGGCTATAGGATAGTGTAGCAATACTTGTAAGGTGCAGATAATAGCACTGACTAGGAAACTAATGTGGACTACAGGAATATAGTAGTTGTTAATTGACATCTCCCCCCCCCACCATATCTCCAACAATAAACTGCATACCTACCCCAACTGGTGTGTAATGTCTCCAATGTTCTGATTATGTCCTATTGGTTGATAAATATTTATATTTGTTTCCATGCATGTGCTATATTGAATTATTCCAAAATTGCTGGCATGGTTCCATCAATGTACCTGTATGCTGTTGTTATTACCACTGTGGTCCCATATATGCATGTGTTCTGTTTGCTATGCAACTGTTCCATATCTGGTGTATGGGTTAATGGGAATATCTATGCATGCTGTTATACCTAACCCTGGAATGTGTTGATTATTACTAACCCACATATGATGATAAAATCTAAACACTATAGCACGTTTGGGAAGGCCAGCCCCAGCGGACCCACCTGTCCCACCTCAGCTGGCCATGGCACCGGGCACCAGCATGTATGGGGCCCAACCCGGAACCACCTTGTCCGTTGGTCCTGCACCACCTTTGGGTGGAACCCCCTCAGGGGATGGGGTTTGCCCCCCTTGGGAGCAGGTGCAGACAGGTACCTGTCACCTGTCGCCAGGTCCAGGTGGTGGTGCTTTAGAGAGCTCAACCAACAGCTTGGTGATCTTCTATGCCAGCTCGAGGGCTGTATGTCATGACTAGAGCATCAGTCTGGCTCTGCGACCCAGCCCCCAGCACATCCAACATCGAGGCTGTGAAGGTGCAGTGGTGACTGCCCATGGGTGGGGACCTCAGTCCCACTGTTTCCACTAGGGGGCTTATGGCCTTCTGATTTCCCAACACCCCTCCCAATCAAGGTGTTTACCCCCCACATGTGTGATATACTGCCCCTGTATGTGTCTTGTTTGTCTTGTCTGTTAACTTACCCAACCTACCTCCCCAAATATACCTACTACCCCTCCCCAACATCCCACTCTCACCTGAAAAAAAAGGGCAACCTATTCCCCCCCCAAAAATCACTCCCCATACATAGCTGTACATTTTGCACACATGTCCACTGGACACATGTAATCAGGTGTAATTGCCATCACAACATATTATTGTTGTCCTCACCCCTCTCTCAGGGGTTTGGGTGTCTAAATCTACCTCCAAATTCAGTGTATATGCACAGCTGTTGCTATAGAAGAAATGGACAATTATAGACCTTCCCTACACCCTTCCTGCACATCCCTAGCTATTTTTTCCTACTGTCTTTTCCTCTTTGTGCCCCTTTTTCACCACTTTCTTATCAACTCTTTTTTCTTTTCTTTTAAAGAAATTAGCACGGGGTTAAGTGGGAGTAAGCAATTTTAAGCAGCAGTAAGCAGGTTTAAGCCTGTTTGCACTGGGTAAGCAATGCCTACACAGATTAAACAATTTAGAAGCTAACTGAGTATAAGAAACTGTAACCGGAAGTTAGCAGTGCTTACCTCCACGCAAACCCACGCAAATCCATTTACAATTGCTCAAAAGTGCCTTAATCACACTGTATCCAACGGCCCTTGTTCTGACCAGCAACAAAATAAACAGCCTTTTCAAGGCTCGAACCCAGGACCCTGCATACCATAGCCAAAGTGATTTACCACTGAGCCATGTCAGATATACTGAAACCTGATGTTTTCACAAATATATCATCCATCCCAGTCATTCAACAGTAAAGGGAATGTATTCCAACATGTAGATGTATATGTGTGTGTGTGTGTGTGTGTGTGTGTGTGTGTGTGTGTGTGTGTATTAATATCTAAATAGATAAAACATATCTATACATGTAGATATAGATATAATATAGAAATATATATATATATATATATATATATATATATATATATAAACATACAAATGCATACATCTATAGATATATATGTCTACATCTATATGTCTATATATATATATATACATACAGCAAGTTATATATTTGTAAGCAGATATATATATATATATATATATATATATATATATATATATATATATATAGGTATATACGGACATACATCTGTAGATAACAATGGGAACATAACAAATACGTATACGTCCACATGCACTGTTAATGTGGTTGAGAGGCCCCAAACAACATACGTCTTGTATGAATAGGTATCCCCCCCACAGCCAAATACATCTGCCCTGCAATGCACTACCATCTGTTGCAGATCCCATACCCAGGACCTGACACATCATGGGCACAAGACGTTAACAGTACTCCATCCCACCTGTATGATGTCAAGCTGGTATCAGTAACATATCATGCAGTACAGTCCAGCTCCCATAGGGAATGTACAATGTGGAAGCAATCAACATCCCTAGGATACATATACACAGACACATATATGCAGAAACAGATATACACACATATATATATATATATATATATATATATATATATATATATATGTAACTACACATACACAAGCAGAGATATGTATAGTAAGATACATATGTAGATGGTGCACACAATATGGAACAGCCACTATGCCTACAGTTACCACCTTACCAACTGGACACTGTATGAGCCACCCATACAAATGACAATCATTGCCTGCAACATATACCCACAGAGAGGTCAAAGGATATAACACCACATGCAGGTTTTCATAAATGGGAAAGCTTTATTTGTGTACTATTACAGTTGTATATGCCATGTCATATAGCTGTTTAGACAGGGACATCCAAATAAACTGAGTAATGCAACTGTGAAACAGTTATACTAATACAGTAGTCTGGAAAGGTTTACAAATGTTGCTGTCCAGGCCAAGGCCTTCAAGTAATACAATAGTAAAGACAGACTGGGCCACAGGATACCAAACAATCAACTGTAAGTATGCAGATGTATAGTTCAGCAGCCTCTATCTACACTCTGTAGACAATCCCTAGGTGGCAAAGAGCTCAGTTGACACAAAGGGATGTAACTGTTACATAACAAGGCATAACTGACGCCATCACAAGTAAAGTGACAAACAGAACAGTCTGTATGGCAGGTGACAGTAGGCCTGCATTTACCCAAGGTGGATTGTATGGTAATGTAAATCCAGATACCTTAAGGCAGCTCACCCCTGATACCCCAGCATGTTGTAACAGCCTAGGTTAATTATGGTGCAGCCCCCCACCCAGACTCAATAATGCAGGGCCATATACCACTGTTACATACACTGGCCTCTGGAGTGCATAAGGACACACATGTATTGTGTAGGTAAAGCCCACACATATATGGCCCCAACCCCACCGTATGTGTGGGGGACACAACAGCAGTGGACTGATGGCAGGAATGGCAGCATGACATACTCACAACCTACTACAGAACAACCCCTGACAGCATGTGCATAGCCTGGTATGTAGGTGAAGGACAGAGGCCGCAACACAGGCCCATATGTGTATAACTGTTGTCATACACTAAGCAAGTTGCTGGTGTTACAGGATAGGCTGCAAAATACCCTTAGTCAGGAATTTGAAGTTAGAAACAGAAATGGATGTAGCCATGTACTGATAGCACTCAGCACACACACTGCCGTGAAATATCTGACACAAGACCTGTGTGGTGGACAGACAAAACATAATAGGCACACCTCTGGCCATCAAGAGGATAGGCCCACAGTTGAGAGCTATGCAGACAGACAGCATTCCAAGGTAAACCAGTATGTACACACAAACCCAGTAACACCAGTACTATACAATGCAAACAACAACTCTACACTTACTATGTAGTTCTGGAACCTCCTACAAATATGTAGCTAGCCTGAGTGTGCAGGTTTTCCTGTAAGAGGTATTGCTACCTGCTGTCTGTAACACTGATGCCCACACACAGGAAGGATGTCCATCATACAGGAAAGGTAAAGGGACCATGCCCCCTTGATTTAGGGATTTATAGTAGGTGGTTGCCATGGCAGTGGCAATTTGAAGTACTACACAGCTAGCTGCATGCAGTTAGCAAGTGCAGGACACTGAATGGTGTAAAGGCCATCACCTGATCATGTGTATCACCTACAAAACCATGCTGCAATCTATTCAAGCAGCTCAATCCATTTACTGGAAAGAGACCAAGAGAGAGAAAGAAAGAAAAAAATAGAAAAAGGACTAAGGCAAAGGCAAAGCAACAGTCAAAGGAGCGAAAACTATACTAACATCCAGCAAACTATCCAGAACAGACATCATTCTCACAACAGGTATGTGAAGTATATATGCATGTAATTGAATGTAGTACCTGGTCCATAATAGTGGGATAGATGATGTGGAATGATTTATATGTGACATCAGGTGTTGTTGTAATAATGTTCAACTGAACAACTGCTATGGACAATAGTGTCTGTCCTGTAGGTAGTGGGCCATACCCATCAATTGTGCAGATCAGCACAGACCGACAAGATGTAAACCATCATAGAGTGTGTTTTGTAATGGGAAGTATGTATATTACGTGGCCAATAGTTGGTGGTGGAAGTAATGCCATTATGATGGACACGTGGGACCCACAGCCCACTCCTTGCAGGATACTCAGGTTAATCTGTAATGTAGCATGCTGGAATGCCATAGGTGAGTAATAGGGTTACCTGCAATCAGGTCCTACATATACCCCCCCCCCTAATGTCAGGATGTGTCCATATGTGGCACCTGTCTGTGTTGTAGCACAGCAGAACAGTGCAGCTGTGCAGGAAGGTGTTGTGAGATTGTGGACCTGATGTCTGAATGTACCCCACATATAGGTATGCATATGTGTACATATGTACACATATATAATATATAAATAAATATATATATATATATATATATATATATATATATATATATATATATATCTACATGTAAGTCCACAAACATACAGATACCCATGTATAGACATACCTATGAGCACATATATACAACATCACATATATCTATATAGATATATACCTATATGCACATGTCTACATATATACAAACGCACACACAAACTTATATGTATGTAAATACATGTCCCCTATATTACTACCTCAGTGATGCATGCTATGTGTGAGGCAACAGCAGACATAACAATACACACAGATATCTACAGCTGGCAGTGTGTGCAACATGGACGGGTATGTCACATGTTAACCCCTTGTTGGGACCCCATTGCCCTCGTCTGTGAAGTATGGAATGGGAATATGGGGAAGTATGACAGGTATAGTTGTGGAGGTGGTCAGGGTTGGTAGATATAGAGGACAGCCTACAGGGGTGGTATGTGACACATGGTGGGTGAACACCCTGAATAGTGTGTGTGGTCTGTGATGTGGATGCCCCATGGACCCCACTATGAACACAATGGGAGCAAGCCTCCCACCCACTGCTACTCACAACAACAGTCCATGTCTTGAAGGTGCCTGGCCTGGAGGCTTAGCAGGAGGAGTATGGCGGCCCTGTGAATGTGTACTGGGTGCCTCAGTGTGATGTAGCACATCCCACATGTATCTGTGGAGTCTGTTATGGAACAGACCCTGGACCTGACCTCAGGGGACAGGAACATGTCTGTGTGTGCCCCCAGGGGGACAATATCGTCTGGGTTGGTTCTACCTGATGGTATTGCTGTACCAGTACATGAGGAGGCCCCAGGGTGGGACACACATGTGATATGGCAAGGTAACATGGGCAGACGGGTCTGGAGAGGTGGTTCTTCCGGCCAATAGTACATATACATGTTATTCTGTCACTGTTATAGAACATATGTTGGTAGTAATAGTCTACACAATACCGGAGCATGTCCAACTACATGCATAGATATTCCCAATAACACAGAATGTCAGATGTGCAGCAATCACAAAGCAGTCATACCACAGGCATGTATGGAACCATAGTGGCCCTACAATGGCATGCGGGTGAATAGTCTGTAACAGGCCAGCAGTAATAGGGTCCACAAAGGGAACATGGCTACAATCACATAGCAGAAAGTGTGGCACAATACAATATCTGTCCCACTGGTTGGTAAGCTGTAGCCAGACATAATGAGTTGTATGTACAGTTTGTTGTAGCTGATATGGTGTGGGGGGTTACAGAGATGTGGTAACCTTGCTGTATGAGTTGCTCAGACCTGTTTCCATCTTTATGTCTTTCAACCAAGATGTCACATGCACATTTCCCAACATATTCAGCAGCAGAGAATGAAGTGCTGATCACATATCTAATCCAGCACTACCCTGTGCTGTTTGGCAGAGCTGCACATGACCAGCAGGAGTCGACTGCCCTGTGGAATGACCTAGTCCACAGGGTCAGTGATGTCAGACTGCACTACCGCAGTTATGAGCAGGTCCGGCATCATTGTACTGATCTGCTTCGCAATGTCTGTCGGCGTGCTGCTACAGTCTGGGGGGATCACCTTGCCACAGGGGGAGCATGCCATCCATCCCCCCGACACACGTGGAGGAGTGCCTGGCCAGCCTCGTGGCACCTGCCCATCCAGCCACCCACCAAATGCCGGACATCTTTGTGGAGGTGGGTGTCACCCACACACTGGCCACAGAGAATGCAGGTAAGGAAGCAGGGTACATCAGTAGACCACTGTTGCATATACATCCACATTGGTACAGGTCGATCATGCATATCTGACATGTCATAGATATATTGTGTTGCTGCATAGTAGTGATAAACAGATGTCCAGATGTGCTAGTATTGTGGAAATGTACTGTTGATGTATTGTAATACTGTACCCACTCTGTAGCACTGCCACAGGTTTGGCCACTGACATTGCATCTCTCACCCTCTTATGTAAGTTCCTCCGGGATACCACCAAGACAGCAGCCTGTAGCTGGTGAATATGTTTTATGTAGATGCTTGCCAACACACCGGGCATGTAATGGCAATGTTAAATTCCATGCACACATCTAACACACCTACCCAGGATGTATGCTGTACATGTGTACCTATTGTTGCTGTGAAATGCACGGCATCACAGGGGTGACCATGATGGGGTATTGGAAGGGTATGTCAGACACCTGCATGATAACTAACATCCTGCCATTGCAGAATGTTTCCACTGGAAGTAACATAATGGTGGGGGACATGGCCTACAGTAGGGACATGTTTGGAACAACACCCATATACAGTACAACACCAGTGTATATACCTGTAGGACAATGGCAACTGCTGCAGAGATACACTATGGCATATGGAATGACAGTAGTCCACATTATCAGCTGGGACTAGGCTGTAACATGTGGTGTTCAGTGTACGGGACACAGCAACGTGACACACATGTGTAGGGCTTACTTGTCATGCATCTGCAAAAAGGCTGAAAGGGGTGTCAGCATGACACACCAGTGCACTGCAGCAGGGAACCTAAGGAGGCTAAGAATGGTGGTATCTGCATATAGTCAGGTTCAGGACCTGTGGCAGATGTAACCCTACTTTCACAGCAATAGTGACAGCAGTGTGTGAACACCAAGGGATGTGCACATGAGTAGACCTTGCAATCATGCAGAGTAGGGGGGACATGTGTAGGGCAGACTGAACATACACTGGCAATTGCAGATGGCCACACAACAAGAGGTGCATCAGACCATCATAGCACACACATGCCCACACAGTGTGTATGCATCACAGTCAGCATCCACACAACTAACACATTCCATAGACACTGCATGTGAAAGTACAGGACATATGCTACAAAACGGGCACATGTACTGTTAAGATATGCAGTGATGTGGTCCCAATGCAGATCACAGATGGGTGCATCACATCAGTTTAGTTTCATAGTTTCATAGATTAGTACTAGGCTAACTGCCCTTGCGAGCCATTTTAAGCCTAGCCAATTATCCCCCGTGAGATTCAAACCCTGTACCTTGTGTTTGTAAGGCAAACACCTTAACCATTAGGCCACCCTCTCAACCCCATAGCCATGGTATGCTCTGATGGTTGTTAGTGTAAGAGTATTGGATTGATCATACATGGTCCACTGATGTTGAGAGCTGTACATCAGGCATTCACAAATGATAACTGTCCACATATCATCCCAGGTATGTGTTGCTGGAAAACATAGGGGCTGTGAGCATTAAAGCTGACATAACTGACACAGTACTACACATTCTGCAATGGCTTGTACACCTGTGAGGTGTGGTGCACAGTACATGGCAGTGTGCAGAACAGGTGCACAGCAGTACTGTGTACATGTGTGCAGTGGTATCCAGGGGAAGGGGCATTACCTAGTGACACAGCACATGCATCACACACATGTATACTGTTGCTAGCATGGATTGACTATAGCTGAACTGTATGCTCTTCTGTACCATATGTTCTGCATGTTGACAGATGGATAATAGGAGGACTGTATGTATTATCATTGTGCAGCCTCACCTGTGTGTGTGTGTGTGTGTGTGTGTGTGTGTGTGTGTGTGTGTGTGTGTGTGTGTGTGTGTGTGTGCATCCTGATGGTTAGTTACTTCATCTGTAGGGTCACTCTGGTGAAGTGGAGGGAGGTGGATGCATATTGGATGCGTGTGTGCATGTGCGTGTTTGTGTGGGTGGCCATGTATGCACATGTGAGATTGTGGGGTATTCATACAGCTGTACCCCCCTTTGAGACCATGCAGTACATGGACATGGACTGCCACATTACACACCAGGAATACCTGTCATGTGTGTAATCACAGGACAGCTGATAGTATAATATGGTCTGTAGCATGGACCAGGCATCGAGAGGGAAAGTAGACACCAGGTACCCCCTTAATATTGCATTCAGCAGGGAGGTCACCTACAACCCACATTTGCAGCACTACAGATGCATTGGGGAAGTACTAGTCAACACCAGGGAGTGTCTCCATATATTACAGTTGTCACATGATGGGCTGAATGAGCAGCATATCTGGCATGTAGTGAGCATTACATACACATACCACACCAGTGTGTGATATTATGGACAGAACATAGTAGCCCACACATATAGGGGCCATGCTCATGATGTCTGGACATACAGAGGGTGCATACCGAATGACAGCAGTGAGGCCATGTAAAACCACTACACACAGGTGAGGCAGGTAATATAGTAACAGGTCTTGTGGTGTGACTGCCTGTGTAGGCCTTTAGAGGACTGATATGTTAAAGAGTGGTATCAATGTGTGCATGTTAACAAGTGTGATGCAGGATGGGGTACTACATAGACATATAAGTGGGGCTGTCTGTAAAGCCATGGACAGGTAGGTATTATGGACGTGTGTGTGTGTGTGTGTGTGTGTGTGTGTGTGTGTGTGTGTGTGTGTGTGTGTGTGTCTGTGTGTGTATACTGTTAGGCAATGCTGTACAGGTTTTAAAGTGTGTTTATTGTTTTCTCCCACAGGTGGTGAGGTGGGTCAGGGTCCCTCCTGTATGCAATCTGATGTTGGTGTCCATACAGACATAGAAGATGATGATAGTACTTTTTAGGCACAGGTGGGGTTGTCAGGGGCTGACACTGCACCAACATTTGACATCCCCCTTTTAGCCACCCCAACTCCGCACACAGGTTCAGTGCCTATACATACCCCATCACCAGTGGCTATAGCGAAGGGACAGCTGGCATTTGGTGGCAATGCACAGGAAAGTATGGTAACCATGCCTACTGTGTCTGGTCACAGCAGGTGTAGCTGGATGTCTGGCAGGCCACCACATAGGCACATGTCCCAGGATGCTCGTGGTAGGGTGGCTGGCGATCATGCTCCTGGCATAGGTGACATAGCTGTTACCAGCAGGTGCATATTTCAGGCTGTCATGGCAGTGCAGGCATATATGGAACATTACACCAGACAGGGCCTGAGGCTGCAGAGGGCTGCTCTCCCATCTGTAAGCGACAACCTCCTTGAACTGTCTGGTGCCATCAGTGCTTATACCGAGCTCACGGATAAATGGCAAGGTGAGATGATGGCCCTCATCGGCCGTGGTGTGTCCATGCTTCAACATGTGGTGGGGATGCGGCGATGGCTGCGTGGACATGGGCCAGCAACATCAACTGGCAGTCAACGTGGACATGCTAGGACACCAAGGGGCTCCTGTAGTGGCAGTAGCAGCCTCGGCAGTGTGGGGGGTGTGCTGTCCACATCACACCACAGCAGGCCACATGCACATGGTCCTGGCCAGTCCCAGGAGGGGCCTGGTACCAGAGGACATTTGTCAGCAGGTGAGAGTAGCACATCGAGGCCTGTACCTGGACTTGCCCATGGTACCCTGGCAGGCACAGTCCATGTGTCCATGTCCAGAAGCAGTGAACTGCACGCCCTGCCAGGTATGGTGTGCAGCTGTTCATAAACACCTGCGTAGGGCAGCCACATGGCAGAACTGTGTGCATGCATACCCACACACTATGCAAACACACCTAGGGCAACCCTATACCTACACATACCACATCACCATGCCCAGTTCACCACAGTACACCTCTCACCCACACACATGGTGTCAAATGTATGGCCCACCCTCAGCCTCTGGCAAACTAAAATCACACCCTGTGCATATGATGATACCTGTGCCACATCCCTGTCATCCATACCATCAATGCTGGGACAGGCTGATATGGTTCTGATGCACACAGTGACTGTACTACAGTGTACCACAGCACTGCAGTGTAACATGTTGTAGGGAGTAGAGTGTAATGCATAAATGGCAGGTAGTGTAGCCATCCAGCAAAGATGCATTATAGCTGTTAGTAACACTGGTTGATTGCAGTCCCTATAATGTCATCCATTTGTGTTGTAGGTGTACATGTGTTAACATGAGGATGGTCTGCAGTCATATTCCACAATGGGGTATGTCACTGTGGTGACACCATGGCTGTGACATATCTGGGGTACAGTTGAACACATGTCACAAGTTACTAAAACGGTTATTGGCTGTGCCATATGGACAGGTGACCCGCTGAGGTGTGTATACACTGCAACATGATGTAGACCCATCCACATACATGCACACTGTTACTTGGCAACACTGGGACTAGACCCCTACCTAGCTATGTAGTGATACTGAAGTGTGTGGCTTACATTGCACACACCACACAGCGTTTAGGGTGAAGTGTGTCTCAGGTTACATGTTACATGCAGAACATCCCCAGGCATGTACAGTATGCTAATGGGGGATGTAATGGGTCTATATGGACAATACGTAGTGTGACATACTGTCATATACACATTAACAGACACATAACAGCCAAATACACATCTGAGATACCAGGGCCTATCGCTGCTAACTAACTTGACCGTGTGTCCAATGTGTTACAGGTAGGCTGCACACAGCACATGCATAACTGGCTTGGATTGTGGTATCAGTTACCTGCGTGGTTTATGGTGACAGTGGTAACCATTACTTGGTACATGGGACATATACTGGATGTACCTTGGTGTACTGACAGTGTACACAGCATCCACATCCCCCAGTGGATATTTTACTCCCTGACACCCATGATGACACACTGCCATACTCGCCATCACACATTGGCCACGACTGCGATACAACCCATAGTATACCCCAACAGTGGTACTACAGGGATATGCATCTAATGCACATGCCACATGGGTAGTAGGGTGTTGCATTGTCATGCCTCACCTATGGGCAGCAACAGCACTATCTGTACTACTGTGTGGCAATGGGTATTGTAATAGGAGTATGTGGCCTCGGAATGCTGTACCTTTCAGATATATGGACATGCACAACTACTCACACACACATGCCAGAACACAATGGGTATCTCATGCCTATCAACCCATTTGTAAAACACTGTTGTGCTGGTACTGCAGGACTCGTGTAGCCGGTATGGGTGGGAGCTTAACAGGGTACATGTAATGTCCCATACAGCAGTAGCTACAACTGACTTTGGCAATGGGTGTTGCACTGGTTGTGAAGGCCCTCACGGAATTCTCAAGTACAGCTATGCTAATGCACAGACACTGCTATACTCAGTCATGCACAAGTACACAAGTGTCAGTAAAGGGGTGCATCGCTGCAGGTGGTCATAGCTGTGTACCGAGCTATTGTCCAAGGGGAGATGGGTTGTGTAGGGGTTGTGTGTACAGTGGTATCCTGCCACCTGCCAGGTAGCAGCGGGCAATCCATCAACAGACACTACTGTGGTGACCCTCAGGGTGAGAATGACATGCATCAGCCAATCCTTCAGGTGCCTCCTGCACATGGCCACTGAGGTGATCAAATTGACATGTATGCAACATGCATTACAACACATGGTTAGTGTCTGTGATGGAGACCTGTACCCAAGCATGTTCAGTTCACTGTGGTAGTGTAGTGGAGGTACCCGTGGCATGTGGTATATATGTGCCAGTTCTTACACAGCTGGGCAGGCATGTCAGTGTCAATCAAGCTTAAGTTGCCTGTACATATCCCAGCAGGATACCTGCCATCTTCACATCTGTACAGGGACTGACAGTCATCAGCTTGGCAAGTAGTTATGCAGTAGCATGAGTGTGTTGACAGGTAGACATCTGAGAACAATATGTATACCATACCTACATGTCGGAAGCCCTCACTAACATGTGCTGTACAGATGGTAGTCTACAGTTACATTCCACATGATGGATCATTACCCAGTAAGGGTTATATATTGTGACACAGCTCACACACCAGGCTATGCCTGCAGGTGTGCCTGTTGTCAGTACTACATTTAGCACTGTGCTCTTGTCTGAGTAAGCACTGTCAACAGTAGTACTGCCATGTTACTCTACATGCCAGTGTGACAGCATGTACCCTGGGCTACTACACCTGTATTTAACACATTCGCATGGATAACAGTGCTGTACAGGCCTCATATATGTCTGTGACCCACACATGGCACTCACTCCCCTTGCTACCGTAATGACAGCACATAGGCGCATGCGTTGTACATGGCATTACATACACTTATTACAGATTATCAGAGTGGGTGGTGTGACCTGGTTACCAGGGCTAAGCCATGCTTAGAAAGTATCAACATTGCCGCAATATAACAGCTGAGCTGATTTGTGCACTGCTAAGCGAAGCCTGCACTACGTAAGTGCCTGTACATTTACCCATAGCTCAGCACCGCTTAGCTTTATGCAAACCCACACAAACCAGCTTAAAGCTGCTCAAAAGTGCCTTAACCACTCTGTATCTGACAGCACTTGTTCTGCCCAGCAACAAAATGAATAGCCCTTGCAGGTCTTGAACCCAGTACCCTGTACACTGAAGACACAACACTTAACCACTGCGCCATGATCACTGTGAAGACAACTGTTGTTTTATCACTATAGCTGTCAATACACATATTGAGTAGTATTGAACAATTGCCTTTAGTGCCTAAATTGTGTAGTTCTTGTTATTAATATGACTGTTGCATCACATATGTTGTTTTATCATAATGTACCCATAGCAGATACATACAATGAGATACATCTTGGAGGGTATACACAACCGTGAGGTTTACTCATGACAGGAATATGGTTGTATATATATATATATATATATATATATATATATATATATATATATATATAATTGGTCTATATATGTCTACATGTACATACACATGTATACTCATATATATGTCTGCATACACATCTGTATAGTGCTACAGATATATGGCAATGTGTACATCTCTTCATATGTACACACACACACACACACATATATATATATATATATATAAATAAATATATATATATATATGTATATGTATATATATATATATATATATATATATATATATATATATATATATATATAAGCACTACATAATCCTGCAAGCCCAATATCCTGAAGACCAATTTCCTGAAAACCCAAACTCCAGAAAACACAGAATCTCGGAAACTCAAAACCCTGACAACACACAGGATACCAACACTTACTATATTCCAGCACAAGTACATACAGAAACATATTACACTTCAGCTATATGCAAGGGGGCAATCACCCATGCATGCCCCACACCCCCTGCTACTCAAATATAACAACTCTGAGATTGCACTTTAGTACACTAAGTGCATTCTCGGAGGTGATATATTTAAGTAGCAGGGGGTGTGGGGGGTGCAACCCCCCACATGGGGGGTGCATAGGGGCATGCCCCCTGTTATACTTGGAGAAGAGTAATATGGTTTGTGTTTTATTTGTTTCTGTATATACTTGTGCTGGAATATGATATGTGTTGGTATCCTGTGTGTTTTCAGGATGTTGAGTTGTCAGGAAATTGAGTTTTCAGGATTTTGAACTTTCAGGGGTTTGGTCTCAGGAGTCTGGTCTTCAGGAGTTTGGGCTTTCAGGATTCTGTAGCACTCCCATATACATATATGTATATATAGATATACGTATATATAGATATAAGTATATGTATATATAGATATATGTATATATAGCTATATATGTATGCACATCCTATGTGTACAGATATGCCTAGTTATGTTGGTATATATGTAGATATCAATAACTATTTGTGCATACATATCTATTCTGATATGCTTACTACTGTCAATATATATGTAGAGATCCATACGTATATGTGCATATGTATCTCTATCTGTATATGTGTAGACATATATTGCTCTGCATATGTATATATCTGAGTGTTTATATGTATATCTATGTACATATACATATCCATCTATGTATGTCAATATGTATATGTGTATGTATCTATATAGATATCTGGATAATTATATATGCATATATCTTCACCATATGTCCTGCACATGGAGTGTAGCCCTACCTCAGCCCCTATAATCCCACCTTCGTAGTGCAAGGGGATGTCAGGCATGTATAGCAGGTATATTTGTAGACTATTGCTACTGTAATAGGGATTGTCTTCACAGACATGGTGTGTATGGAAGGTCACATCTGCTTTTAACATGTACGCCATTGGCTACTGACAGACATTCTAAGGACATTATAGTACAGTACCACTGCTAGCACGTAATGCTCCTGTGGACCACAGCAGGGATATTGGCCAATATATGTGGACAATCTGACACACTCTGGACAGTCCAGAGGTATACACATAACCCCTTAGTGCAAGACATGTGGACCAATCCTGACAATGTGGATGTTAACAGCCATGTAGATGGGTATAACACGTAACTACCGGTATACATTTGCCCCCATAGGTTATGCATTCACACACCCCTGTCTGTCCTGACATAATAACCACTGGTACAGAGGTGCCATGGCCACATACTACCCACTAGATATTGACATACATCTGTACAGCATCCCAGTGCTCTGTCTAACAAACATGACTGTTATGGTGGCCTGGCAGCAACACATCTGGCAAGTATCTGGACATTACATCTCATTGGGTTGGTACACTAAGCTGCTAGGCATGTACCAAAGCACTGTGCAGGCTACAGGCAGACTGGCTCAACACTGGCCTACACTTTCTATGGGGGAATGCACATGTACCTGCATATATAGTAGGCTCTACAGGCATGACACAGCACAGAGTAGCATACACCAGTGTGAAAGTGCATAACCACAACCAATGTGAACACAGCCACAGCCACGTATGGTAAGCTAGTGTAATATTGCAGTATATGGACTATCTGTTCAACACCAACCTCATATGTGCCACTCACACACTAACCCTACATATACTGGGCCACTACACAGTGTGGTCTGATGCCTGTCTGTGGTATGGGACATGTGCGTGTATGGCCCTACAAACATGTAAGCTGATAGGGTAACATACAGTGGAGCAGCATGTAACATCAGATAGAATAAGACCAAGAACAATGACATCTACCACAGTCTGTACACAGGCCAAGGTAAATATTAACAATACACACACTGTCGATAATCTCCATAAGTACACAGACCTCTGTACTGTACACACAACCACAGAATGTCCAGGTTATGTCATCAAATATAACCCCTACTATACATAACATGTGTAGCAGTTTGATATCTCACTGGCTTATTATCAGATATGATGTCACTAATTATGGTGTACAGCACATATGCACCCCTTACTGCATGACATATGTACAAAGATTGGCAGGGTTGTGGCTGGAGGCACATACACAGGGCCAATATTGACATAACATGTTGCTGTGATAAACTCATACATTTACTGTTGTAACAGGGTTTGTGGCAACATATGTCCTATGAGGGTTATGAAGTCAGTAACTCTTACAGCTGTCACCATCTACAGAATGCAATCCTCACACTACCTTCTGCAGTTCACAGATAGGTGCTCTGTGGGTAACACATGAAACAAAAGGCACCACACACTGCCCAGTCTGCAGATGACCCTACAGATGAGGGTTTCCTCATAAACATAGCACTGACATGGCAGGTATTAAAACATGTAGGACAGCCATAGCCCCACACACCCTGTTAAACCAACATTACTCCAAATGCAGTATAGCAGCACTTACAGTCTGTAGTCAGGTCAGGCACATCCCCCTCCTGTGTGTTGGCCTGTTTCCACAATGTATATTGTTAGACGTAAATCCCCAATCCATCTGAGATGCTGTTTGCCAAACAACAGACTGAGTTCCTGCTCACAGTGAATGAAAAGGCCCAACACCAACATGATGTTCCTAGATATTGGAGTGTGTTGCCATGCAATTGGCTATGGGAATGTTACCACAGCTGTTCCACATGCAATCAGCTAGATGAGGGCTGCAATTCATGCAGAGGCCATCAGCTGATCATGAGCATCACTTAAAATAGACATGCTGCTGCCTAAGCAAAGCAGGTGTAAGTCTCCACATCCACCAGAGAGGGAGTGAGAGAGGCAGACAGAGGCAAAGAAAAGTCAGGGAGGGGTGGGAGAGTAAAACATAAGCATGTTTGTGTCACACACCTACCAGTACAGGGTATCAACCCCCTGGCGACTATGTAGTGCTATCACATGTCTATGCTGTTATTGGATGCACCACATAGGTTACAGGTTGAAGAGCTCTCAGAAAGTATATGTGATGGTGAGTGACATCTGCAACAGGGATATGATAGCTATATGGTAGGTGTAGTATACGTGCCTGTCCGCATGAACAGGAGTCAGCGTCAGCACAGCCACACTCTCACAGGGGCATACAAACACTGACAAACTTGGCAGGGCCTGGGATACAACTCATCACTAGTGGGATTGCCACAACACAGTACTGTGCAGGTATCACATGCACCACAGTGGTCAAATGGAGGTTATATGGGCAAAGGGCATGTGGAGGTGTCTGGCATCAGACAGCATGCTTCAGTATGCCAATGGGGGTTGTAGTGAGTGTGAGTGTGGTCATACACATTATACAACACACACACAGGCATGGGTGCCAGTATTGACATGCATGGGTGCATTGCTTCACGGGTGTGTAGTGGTCGTCTGTGCCAGATGGCTATAGAAGGCTAGGTGATGGGTATACATTGGCATCAGGCCACATGACAATGTTCTGCATTGTGGCCCAGGGGTGTAGTGTCTGGATTTTCCCAGACAGGTGGGTATTGTATTCACCATCCAGTCACCTGGGTGACTATTGCTTGTGGACAATGCTGTGCATTGCTTGCCATGTATGTGTTCCTTAGTCCATAACATGGACTGTATTTGGGATGTGCACACCTCCCATATGCATGTACAGTGACATGTAAAACTGTACCTGGGGTGTCTGGCCCATGTTGTGTACACAGATTGTTATCATCAGTTGTGCCTGTCCTGGCCTCATGTGGTGGGAACTGTTAATAGACAGCAGGTTGACCCTGCACCTACATTGATAGCATGATAACCAGTATTCCCTGGTGTCAGTGGCATCTGTCCATACAGGGCATGTGTTTCAGGCATGGTATGTCCTTTGTGGGTCACATTAGATGGCACCACAGGTGTTGCAGGTGTCCACTGGGGAACATGGGGGAGGTGCACTGTTGGCATTTATGTGCCTATTGGACTGATGAACAGGGTGCCATGCCCTCTGTAGCCCACTGCAATCACACCATGGTTACTATCAGTGGGAAATATGCAGGGTACTACCAACATAGCGGCTGTTGCCTAAGCAAGTGTGTGTTTGTATTAGACATGGGTTGAGAGTGTTCCCTGGGTAATACAAGGGTTGCTAACATCATTCAGCTGGCATTGATGTCACATGAGGGGTATGGATTTGCACCCTAGCCTCTTGGCTATTTCATATCTGATATCCTTGTATGGGGGAGATTGTGATATATACTAGGGCCACCATATAAGAATTTTACAAAACCTGCTACACATTGAGTCCAGTTGTTTCACACTCACAACCACCTCCACAGAGGATACAGATGACAAACATAAACACACACACCTGTCATGTCTGAGATTAGAACTTCTACCTAATTAGTATATTACACTACAGCACTACACAGTTATAGGACGTGACATGGAGATTACTGGAGTACTCCTTCCCCAAAGGTGTATTTCATAGTTAATGACATCAGCAGGATTACCAACATGGGGCATTTGAATTGTACTGAGTGTGACTAGCCTAAAATGCATTTCTCCCTACACAGACATAGAAACACACACACAACATCCACAACTGCCATGTGTGGGAATAGAACCCCTGCCAGAGTTGTATATCACACTACAGCATGACACTGTTATAGGACGTGCCATGGAGATTATTGGGCTACACATTTCTGAAAGGTGTATTTCACAGTGAATGACATCAGCAGCCTTGCCAAATTAGGGCATTTGAATTGTAGTGCGTCTGACTAGCCTAAAAAGCATTGCTCTCTTCACAGGCAGAAACACAGACAGACACACACACACACACACACACACACACACACACACTTGCTATGTCTGGGATTAGAACTCCTACCTAACTAGTTCACACTACAGCAGTACACAGTTATAGGACGCGCCACGAAGATTAGTGGGCTACACTTTCCCGAAAGGTGTATTTCACAGTGGATGACATCAGCAGCCTTGCCAAAGTAGGGCATTTGAATTGTAGTGAGTGTGACTAACCTAAAAAGCATTGCTCTCTTCACAGACAGAGACACACACACACACACACACACACACACACACACACACACACACACACACACACACACACACACACACACACACACAGTTGCCATGTCTGGGATTTGAACTCCTACCTAACTAGTTTATCACACTACAGCAATCCGCATTATAGAACATGCCATGGAGATTACTGGGCTACACCTTTCCGAAAGGTGTATTTCACAGTGGATGACATCAGCAGCCTTGCCAAATGAGGACATATGAATTGCAATGAGTGTGACTAGCCTAAACAGCATTGCTCTCTACACAGAGACACACACAATTACCATGTCTGGGATTAGAATTCCTACTTAACTAGTTCTTCACACTACAGCAGTACGCAGTTATAGGATGTGCCATGGAGATTACAGGGCTGCAGCTTTCTGAAATGTGTATTTCACAGTGAATGACATCAGCAGCCTTGCTGAAGTAGGGCATTTGACTTGTAGTGACTGTGACTAGCCTAAAAAAGCATTGCTTTTTACACAGACAGAGACAGACACACACACACACACACACACACACACACACACACACACACACACACACACACACACACACACACACAGACACACAGGTGCCATGTCTGGGATTAGAACTCCTACCTAACAAGTTTATCACACTACAGCAGAACACAGTTATAGGATGCGCCATGGAGATTACAGGGCTGCAGCTTTCCAAAAGGTGTATTTCACATGGATGACAGCAGCCTTGCCAAAGTAGGGCATTTGATTTGTAGTGAGTGTGAGTAGCCTAAAAAGCATTGCTCTCTACACAGACACACACACACACACACACACACACACACACACACACACACACACACACACACACACACACACACACACACAGTTTAGGGTTGCCACCTTTTCAAATGCCCAAATTAGGACATTTTTGGTACAAACATCAGAGTTTGTAGGCTGAAACATACCCACGGCCAGTACCAAGGACAGAACTTCACTTTTTTGCCTAAATAAAAGCTTATTCATTTAGCATTTTAGTTGCTTATTCTATTTCCTATAACATTTAGGTGTTTCAGATACAGAATAACTGTTTTATGCAACTAATGCATAAATAATTTTGTCCTAAAATCTCAGGACATTTGCCATTTTTTCAATTTTTTTGCAGGATAAAACTACCCAAAGAGGGACTGTCCCTCACAAAGTGGGACAGGTGGTAACTCTAACACAGTTGCCATGTCTGGGATTTGAACTCCTACCTAACTAGTTTATCACACTACAGCAGTACGCAGTTTTAGGACATGCCACGGAGATTACTGGGCTACAGCTTTCTGAAAGGTGTATTTCACAGTGGATGACATCAGCAGTCTTGCCAAAGTAGGGCATTTGAATTGTGAATGTGACTAGCCTAAAAAGCATGGCTCTCTCCACAGACAGACAGACAGACACAGACACACACACACACACACACACACACACACACACACACACACACACACACACACACACACACACACACATACAGTTGTCATGTCTGGGATTAGAACTCCTACCTAGCTTGTTTATCACACTACAGCTGTACTCAGTTATAATACGCGCCACAGAGATTATTGGGCTACAGCTTTCCGAAAGGTGTATTTCACAGTGGATGACATCAGCAGCCTTTCCAAAGTAGGGCATTTGATTTGTAGTGAGTGCGACTAGCCTAAAAGCATTGCTCTCTGCACAGACACACACACACACACACACACACACACACACACACACACACACACACACACACACACACACACACACATTTGCCATGTCTTGGATGAGAACTCCTACCTAACTAGTTTATCACACTACAGCAGTTATTGGATGCGCCATGGAGATTACTGGGCTACACTTTTCCCAAAGGTGTATTTCAAAGTGGGTGACCTCAGCAGGCTTGTCATAGTAGGGCTATGGGGAGGGCAGTGTGTGTGCATGGGCAATATCCCATTCCTCTAGAGGTTGACACACCGCATGCGGCCACATGCAGGGTTATATTCCACAGGTACGTGTATACAGCTGCTAGATGACTACTTCCTTGTACAGTCATGTTGCACAGCTAGCACTTACACCACATAGTCTGTAATGTTGGCAGATACCAGTGGCTAATGTCTACAGTGAGTGACATTTACACCTCATGTGGTTGTATCCATTTGGCTGTGTGCTGCATAGGACAGGCCTCATAATGGATGGCTCCTTGTCACAGTCACTCTCTTCCACACATCTATGTCCATCTACTTTTGGCTTATTATAGTATGTTGTCCTTGGATATGTGTCTGTATTCCTATCCACTGTGTGTTCAAGGCATGACTGGTGCATACTGAGGAGTGTATGCACTAACATCTGCAAATGCCAGATATGTATGGTTCACTGTTGAATGCAGACATGGACTTCATTAGTTTAAGTGTGTGAGCATGCCCAGTATGACCTTTCCATATGTTGTTGTCTGACATTGCCTTCATTTTTCAAAGTGTATGAGCATGCCCAGTATGGCCTTCTGTATTGAATGTGTGGATCCATTCCAGGTAGTTTGTACTCCAGTACAGACCTTTGTGTTCTACACCTACAGATAGCAAACTGTTTCTGCAGGGTATCTGTCGATCATTTGGCAATATGGGGACAAAGTGTGCAGGGGATAGTGTGTTCTGTAGGTGATTGTGTCTGTACTGCTTCAGCTGCATGGTGCTGCTGTTAGCGGAGATATTCAGACATATGTACTGTTATACACAGTGATGTTTTCTGTCCTCATATACTGTCAGGTGGACATTCTTGCTCACAGTGATGTCTTGGGGGACAAGGGTGCCTGAAGCTGTGTCCAGTATTGTGGGCAGACACCTGCATATTCATGGTAAGTTATGCCATTCTGGGGAGGGGGGGAGTTACAGACACTTGCTGCTGGGTCTGTGTATCTGGTTCAGCACCTTGGTATGGTGCTGGCAGAGGATACCATACTTGTACACCCATTGCCATGACAGTATGGGCTTATGTTGCTGTGGTGATGCCTCACAGCTATACAGATTTGCACAGGTTACCCAGAGGTAGGGGACATGGGTCAGGACATTACCCCTATTGTGGTGTACGGGCAGGTGTGTTGCCACACATTTATGTGTTTGCAGCCAGGGATAGTGTGTGCATACAGCTTGGTGTCAGACCCTGCACATTCCATGCTGCCCATGCTCCCACCCCCCCATTATTTTAACCTCTTCCATACATTATGCATACATTCTGTGATACCTTCCCTAAGGGTATCACCCCATCACAGGTGTGTGTTAGTGTTGTTCCACAGCTCATGCAGTGGGACATGGTGGACATGTTACTGTGGTTTGTTCACATGGCCTTGCATATGGCTTATGTGGTGAGTGTTATGTTGTTATTTGGGTGTCCATGACATAACATGCATTGGTAGTATGTGTGAGACACAGGCTTTTGGCAGAGGCCTGTGGGCCATTAGGTGTTGCTGCTGGTCAGATGTGGCAGACAATTGCATTCTGTCAGTCCTACAGTCTCAGACCACCATACAGTATATACCCCTTGGGTGACAGGGTAGGTGTGATAGGTGTTCATGCCAATACCTTCTATCAGTCTTGATCAGGTAGTGTGGATGCTGGCAGGGTGCTACGTACAGCTAGGGACATACCTGCATGGGAAACCTGCACTGCATGCTGCATTCTTCCGCTACTGCCATATACAGGTGGGATCATATTGTACCCATTACCCACAGCGGGGATATGACCAGAGAGGTGCCTGTGGGTGGTGTTTGCGTTAATTGGGTGCATGTGTGCTATGGAGACTACTTGCATCTGACACACAGATATGCATAGGGCATTCCAGTTATGCTGGCATGTGCAGGTAAATCAGCTGTTTCCCAATACATCAGTCCTACCTCCTTTGTGATCTGCAGGTGTTCGGGCAGACATCACCAATATCCCCTACTACAGGACCAGTTAATCTGATGCATACATGTATGTACAATTCCAAGGGTGTCTCCATTTCACAGTGACACAATATATACTGTATGTCTGGGGTACTTTCCCCTGTGTACTGCTTGTATATCTAGCCCAACAACCATACCACGTCAGTCTTTCAGATGGTGACACATATTACCACCATTCATTTACAATGGCTTACTGCTAGCATGTGTTATACTGGTGGGAATTGTCTTTGGCACTGCGGTTGTGAGGGCTTGTCCCTGTCATCAGCAGTAGTGGGCAATGGTCACCAGGTGTTACCTCAACATGCATACATACTGACCACTCTCACACAATATAAAACACACACCAACCTAACACACACGGACCTGCATATTGTGCAAATGCTACAACCTATCCTGCTACTTTGGCCACCTCTGGGCATTTGTGCTCCACTGGTATACCTGCTCATACATGTTATTACATTTCTTCACAGAAATGGGGGAGCACACCTGACTGTTTCTTCATTTCTACACAGGATTGGGGAAGGGGCACACCTGACTTTCTACATGTCTACATAGGAGTGTGGGGACGCCTGACTGTTACTACATTTCTTCACAGGATTGGGGGGGGGGGGCACACCTGACTGTTTCTATATTTCTACACAGGATTTTGGGGGCACACCTGACTGTTACTACATTTCTATGCTGGATTGTGGGAAGGGGCACACCTGACTGTTTCTACATGTCTACATAGGAGTGTGGGGGGGGGACACCTGACTGTTACTACATTTCTTCAAAGGTTTGGGGGGCACACCTGACTGTTTCTACATTTCTACACAGGATTGGGGGGGCACACCTGACTGTTAATACATTTCCACGCAGGATTGGGGGGCACACCTGACTGTTTTTACATTTCTATGTATGATGGGGGGCACATCTGACACTTGTACACATTTGCTATGACTGTACTGGTATGTCAGGTACTCCATTTCATTCTGTATTCTAACCTATCATGCTGACTGGAGGCATATCAGTGAACTACAGGTCTTAGCTTTGATTGACCTACATATTAGTTTCTAACTTCCTACCCTTCAGAACTAACATCCCACTGCCTGACCTGCTGTAGTCTGTCTGTGTAGGCCTTGGGGGGAGGTTACCCATAGGCATCATTCAGAGGCCATAGCACAGCCTTTGTTTGTGTTTGTCTACACCTGTCCTGCTGGCTGGGACTGTTGTTGGGTATGTGAACCTCCGTGACTGGCATGTGTGAGTGATATGGACACACATGTGGCCCATCACATTTCCTGCAGTGGGTTTCGTCACCGTGTATAGTACTGGCTACTATGGTGACACCAGTATTTGTTACAGATCACATGGTGCCAATATAGGTGTCTACTATCTGCCGGCATACCATTCAGCCACCCGATTCTCTTGCATGCTTACATCCATACCATATATACAGGTAACAACACATGCTACTCCATTCAGCAATTGGTACATTGAATGACTTACCTTGTGGGTGTCCTAGTATTGAGGGTGGTGCTGCAGGGCTGCCTATGTCAGATGCACATAGTACACTCCCTACACATGGCTGAGCACAGGTAGTGTCATGTTTGGCATCCCTTTTACTGTATGTGAGAATCAGAGAGAGGTGTTATTCCTTAGGTCCCTCCTATGTCAGTGTATGTACTATGCGTTACCTCTTTGCCAAGGCCAGGGCATACTGGGCAATGCCTCCTTCTGTCTACTGGGGAAGGGTCAGGTTGTTCCTTCTCCAAGTCACTCTGTGTCTGTGCAGGCCTTGGCAATGGTGGGGGGCTGTGTGGGCCTGCCCCATGCTGTTCCTGCTGCAGCTGTTTCCTCAGGATCATATTGTGTAGCATGGCACATACGATGACAATTTGGGTACATGTAGCTGGTGAGTACTGCAAGACTCCACCAGATGTATCCAGGCACTGGAACCATGACTTGAGCATCCCAAGCACACACTCTGTTATAATTCTGGTCTGTGCGTGTGCCTAATTATGAAGTTCTTGTTTGGGTGTGTGTGCATTTCTGATGGGTATCATCAGCCATGGCTCCACTGCGTATCCAGCATCCCCCACTAGGTGACCATAAGGGATGTCCCTATTGGAGAATCTGTGGTACAGCTGCATCAGATGCCAGATGTGGGAATCGTGATAGCTTCCAGAGCAGCCAGCACGCACATTTATTATTTTGTCCTGGGCATCACACATGACCTGGCAGTTGATGGTGGGGAAGCCCTTGCGGTTGTTGTAGACCCTACCCCATTCATCAGGTGGTGCTTTGATGCATATGTGCGTGCAGTCTATAGCACCCACTACCTCAGGATATTCTGCTATGTAGTATGAACAGTTGCATATTGCTGGCCAATGCCTCACTGGTGCTGGGGAAATATACGTGCTCACCGGCATGTGCTGACATGGCATCCAGGAACTGGTGGAGAACCCTGGATGCTGATGCCTATGAGATCCCCATCATATCCCCAGTTGACCTTTGGAAGGTACCTGTAGCTAGTATTCTTCGGCCTACACATACCTTGGTATCCACTGGGATGGGTTCCCCTCTGTTAGTTCTGTGTGTCAGGTGTGGCCAGCACAGCTCAACAGTTTGCTGTAGGAGGTCCCTATCCACCCTATAGCGCTCCACTATCTCCAGCTCATGTAGCCCCTGGTAGGTTACCCTGGTTCTGTACACTCTCCTCCATCTCCTCACTGTGGGTTGGTCGACAGCATTCACATCCTCACCACCCTCAGCTTCTTCCACAAGTATGATAGCTATTGCAGCCCCTATCATTTTCTTGTTTTGTTTGTTAAAAGTTCCCTGCTTGTATACACCGGTGGTGTAGAGTGTGGGAAAAAACAGAGGGGAAGGTGTGTGCATAGTTTATAGTAGTATTCTGGGCTGGGCTGGTCTGCTGCCTGTGTTATTGGCTGATTCTGATACATTTCACCTGCCAGCTATGCTAGTTCTCCTAAATTACCTTCCTACTGCTGTTTTCCCTTCTCATTGCCTTCCTGTTTAAGCCCAGGGGCACGCCGCACACTCAGAGTGCTCAAATGTGTACAGAGCTGCTATTTCCTGTTTTACTTTTTTTTTTTGGTTTATAACCCGGTGCGCAGTGTGCACACCACTTAGGCAATGTAAAGAGTGCTAGGCAGCCTCAGACACACCCTCTTGCTTAGCTCTAGTAAGCTAAGAGCAAACCCGAGCCACAGGGCTTCAGTCAACTTACAGTATGCCTGACACATCCACCTATGATATCAGCTAACTCCTAGGCTTGCACCAAGCTATTCCTGCTCTTACACTGTTGGGAGCTGACTAACATGCTGGGGAAATCTGGGATTCACTATCATTCCCCTCATTTGCATAGGATTGCCTGCTAATGCATAGCTACATGTCTCACACTGAGCCTCCCCCCTTAGCAACCACTACTCACTGGCCATGTTGTCTTCTGCCTGTCATTGACTATAATGTCAGAATAGTGATTTTGTTTAGAATGCTTTTTTGTTTTTTTTCTTTTATTTTTAGCCCAATCCCGTTTGCAAGTCGTTGCCCTACTCTTAAATAGCTGAGATCGGCTAAAAAAATGTTGATTTTCTTATTTTTTAAACTGTTTTCAATGCCACTGGTCTTATACTTGGCCATTGGCATGCTTCCTGGATCGCTTATTTAAAAAGTTATTATCATTGTTATTATGATTAATTGGTTGTTGTACCTGTTGGACAGTGTCTCTGCCTTTGAGCGCAAACTGTTGCAACAGAAATGACATAAAGTCACCAGGGATATCAACGATTTTAATCAAGGCCATGTCTTTATGTGGCCGAGGCATGTCCAAGGACAAAATGAAATGGTACAACGACCAATTAATCATAATAACAATGATAATAACTTTTTAAATAAGCGATCTGATTTGGAAAATGTAAGTCATAGGAATGTTACAGTGAATGAAACGCATATTGAAAAGTGTATGAGAAGTGACATTTCTGGCTCTAATTACAATGATAAAGCCTGTAGCAACAATGATGCTTCTAATTTAAGCATTACTGACATGGGTACTACGAGTAAAACCAGGAGCGTTGTTACTAGTGATTCACATAGAATTGACTCTACTATGGACAATCATAATGACTCTGTAGATGTCATACATATTGTCCATCCCAGCATGGGTTCTGACACGAACTTATACCCAGAAGTACATATTGTCAAAAATAAACCTACTTTTACTGACACTAATGGGGAGGTTGTTGTTAGACCTAGAGATGCTAACATGGACAGGTCTTTCACTAATGCTCTGTCTTTTCCCTTACCTGTTCGAATGGAGAAAGGCCCACAAAGAGGACGCTCCCTAAGCAGAGGGAGGCAGAAGAGGAAACTCTCAGAAGAGTTTGCAACACAAAAAACTCTCAAAAAAATATGGACCAACAAGCGTTAGTCTATAATCTATATGATATTATACTCACCTCTGAGGACATTCAGTTTTTGAGCAAAGGCCTGAACTTTATTCCTAAAAATCAAAGTAGATTAGTTGATACTATTGTTGATTTAAGAATCTTTTGTAGAAATGCCATGTTAAAGCTTCTTTACAAGGACACTAACACTAGTGTTACACAGGATAATAAATTTGTTTTTAAGAATTTGAGTGATTTTACACCATTACACCACCCCCTCCTGGAAGCCTATCTTAAATTAACAGAAGATGAATTATATAATTATTATGGTGGTAGAGACACTAGACAAATATTTAAAACAAGAGATAATCTCTCACATAAAGAAAGGCTTTGTTTGAATAAACTGCAGAATGACTCTAGCATCATTATTAGACCTGCCGATAAGGGCGGTAAAATAGTTATTTCCATGTCAGATTACATTAACAGCATGACCACTATGCTGCAAGATAATTTCTATGAAACTGTCTCCCTAGAAAGTGTACATATAGTGACCAACCATGTGAAACAATCTTTGCATAATATTTTTAAAAGTAAACTAATAGATAAGAACCTTTATGAATATTTGAATATTCTACATCCAGTCATTCCGACTATCAATGGCTTGTCCAAAATACATAAAGACCCTTATGATCCACCGATGAGACCTATAGTCTCAGGTCGTGGTTGGCTAACTGAACACCTCTCTGTATTTATTGAAAAGCATTTGAAACAAGTTTTATCTGATAGTATCACAGTATTAAAAGACTCTAGGCAATTTCTTATTGACCTTTATGAATGTATTAAGCATTTTGGTACAACAACTGGCTATTTATTTGTCACCTTAGATGTACAATCTTTGTTCACTGTCATTCCCAATGATTTAGGGCTGACTTATGTAACGGAATATCTAAAAGAACATAGTAATTATTCCATGGTTTTAATAGATTTGATAGTGTATTTTCTGGAGTTGGTCTTAGAGAATAACTTCTTTATGTTCATGACCACTGTTTATAGACAGAAGGAAGGAGTAACAATGGGCACACCATGTGCCAACAGCTACGAAAATATGTTTATTGCATACTGGGAAGAACATGTGCTTTTTCGTGAGGAGATGTTCAGGCACCATGTAGTGTTCTATCGATGTTTCGTCGATGACCTCTTCATTTTATGGGATGGCACTATTGAACAACTAGAATCCATGCATTTCATGATGAATAACCTTACGACTTGCCTTAAGTTTTCCATGCAACATTCTTCACGTAGGATAGAGTTCCTTGATTTATTTATTGAGAGATTACCGAATGACATAATCAATACAGGTGTACATTGTAAGGCCTGTTATAGTAATACCTTACTTTCTAGATCCAGCATGCACCCCCCTTATGTTTTTAAAAATATTATAAGAGGACAGACTATCAGGGCCTCAAGATTAAATCCTATGAATGATGGCTTTGAAACTGAGTTAACTAGCCTGAAAAACAGATTGGTCAATAGGGGTTATACCCAAACTGAAATCAACTCCAATATGGATGACATATATGAACTGCGTTGCACTAGAGCAGCACCTTATTTTGGTCCTAGGGAATCTGATAATCCTTTAGGTAATAACTGTAATAACCACAGTATTAGATTTTCAACACAATTTTCTTCTGACTATTTCAAAATCAAGGAAGTCATTAATAGGCATTGGGGTATCTTACACGTTGACAGTGATTTAAAATGGATCGTGGGTGAGACACCCACTTTCCATTATAGGAATAAACATAATTTAAAAAGGATACTTTGTTACCCTAAAACTATAAAAAGTGATAACAAAGGTGGTTGTACGAAGCCATGTGGGCATTGTAATTTCTGCCATTTTATTGACAGTAACACTCAGTTCTTTCAACCAGACCTACAGAAAGTATTTATGATAAAAGCAGATGCAAACTGTATGACATCAGATGTGGTTTATTTGGCTACTTGTCAATCCTGCCTGTCATTCTATGTAGGCAAGACTAATCGCCCCTTAAGAGATAGGATGAGGGAGCACATCTACCATATGAAGAGAGGTACATTGCACAATGCTCTAGCCAAACATATTACATTAAACAACAATGAACATTATTTTTTATTTAAGGTGCTAGAAGTTATTTCTCCTAATGTAAGGGGAGGTGATATCAGAACTTACACAGAAAGTAAGGAAATGCAATGGATTATTTCATTAAGGGCTGACAAAGGTTTTGGCCTGAATGAGAGAGCCTCTATAAGACCAAAACTAAAACAACGTAGAAATATCAAATGAATTATTATATACTGATTATATACAGATGTATTTACTTTTTTAATTTATACATAGTTTTGTGTTTCTTAATATAATTCAGTTAGTCATAATATTCTGATCAATATGTTTGCAATTTGATGCTTAGCCATCATATGTTTTTCAGCAATGCATTTTATGAAGTTTATATATATTAATTTTTATCTATCATTTTAAACAACATCTATATCTTTAAAAATGATGGGTAGTACCTTGTTTGCTAATTAACCATGAGTATGAGTCATTACCTGCAGGTATATAAGCATGCAATTAACATTTGGATTTTTGTATGGATCTGATGAAGCTACTTGCGAAAGCGCTTATCCTGTCTTATATTTTTGTATTAAAAGTGGAGATTTTAACTAATTTTTGCATCGTTTGACTTCCTCACTGTCGCTCAGTTCCTGGCTTTATTTACTGATTCTAAACCTTTTTTCTGTGAACCTGAGCATTTACCTGTCCCATTAGATTTATTTTGCTTATATATTATATGTTATACTGCAGTTCTATTTCCAAAAGTAGACTTAGGTCATTTAGTCATTTATTACAGCATTACTGGTAAATTTCTGCATTGTGTAGTGCATTAGTCTGTAGTAATTGCAGTAGGGGCAGTATTGTGATTTCCACTCCAGGATTTGTGCTTCAGTACCTTTTATATCTGGGCATACTTGATTAAAGTTGTATTCCAGTTCTTTCTGTTTATTTTGATACTGTTTCTTCCCCTGTTCTTTGAGTCTGCCCCCCCCCACTCAGATATTAACCTTAAAGTTTCTGAAATTCTAATCATAGTACTAAATCTCCAATATTGGTTTTATTTGATTGGACACCTCTTTAGCAAGTCTGCTATATTTAGCACAGAGTTATATCTACCCAGGGTCTTTTGTTCAAGACTCTGAGATAAGTGAGATGCATGCTTTTCATAAAATGAGAAGAGAAAAGCTTTTATTTAAATTCTGCTTGCGGATTTCAAGTTGCACTTATACTGATCTTATTTGGTTATACTGTTTTGTATTTCTCTGCTATTTGTCCATGGTTTAGCTAAATCGGTTATCTGTTTACACTTTTTTAGTTTTTTCTGAGACCTTAGTCTTGTAGCGTGTGTGTTACTTCAAAAGATTGGCATTGTGTATATATTATACTGCACTCATACAGATCGTCACAGAATGTCCAGACTTTTACCTCATATTTTGGTCTATTTTCCTAAAATTGTGCTTTTCTTGCAAATCATTGGCAAGTCATTAAAGACCATAGTCAGAAAAGAATGACAGACATTTGAGTTTCGGACTACATAACCTTCAGAAAATGCATGCGGGCACAAAACCTGTTATTCTATCAACTTTCTAAGTTTTAAGATCAACATTTAAAAATTGTCCCTAATTTTGGGCCTTTGTCCACCCATTATTTTTGGCTTTGTCCAGATTTCTTGCGCTAACAGGTTGAGAGTTACAGCATTAACTGGTAAATGTCTGCTTATCTGGTGCCTTAATCTGTGTTAGGATCGCAGTATTGTGAATTCCAGTCCAGGGTTTGTGCTCCTGTACTTTTTATATGTGTGTGTGTGTGTATATATATATATATATATATATATATATATATATATATATTTATATCTTGTTAAAGTTGCATTCCATTACATTTCTCTTTACCCAGATACTGCTTCTTCCCTTGTTCTTTGATTCAGCCCCTCCCTCCACTCAGACATTAAGCTAAAAGTTTCTGAAATTCTAACCATAGGACTAGAGCTCCAGTTTGATTTTATTCCCAATTCTCCCATCCTTCTCTTGTCCTGGTTTTAAAATGCTGTGCCTCTGGCTTCCATTCCTTATGGAAATTTGGATTTCAAAGACCCTTCCTCCCCTCCTTTATTGTTATTGTCTGTTCTGTATCCTGTTTAGGTACTCTACCCAGGAAACCAGTATTGTACTTGAGTAAACATCCCTTACTACAATTTTTCTCCTGCACATTAAACAGATCTACTATTCAAAATTAGCATAATCTAACATAGTCTAGTGTCAAACCCCAGAGACCACCCAAGGTGACCTCTGCATAACCCAGTCCATGACCTACTGTAGCTCACCCAAATACAGGTTGGACAACATGGATATGCAATTTCCAAATATCTCTGTAGCCAGGTTAGTAGATATGGGCATCCTGAGACAATGTACCTATTGTCTTATGTTCAGTGACAAGTATATAATTACAGTATTGGAGAGATGCATATACACAATTTCACTGGAGACAAAAATTTCACAGAAAACAAGGTTGTCAAAAATATACAGGACAGACACTACACATCATGTCCTCCAAACACATAGAACAACATATGCTGAGGCGCTAAAAAGCAATTTTTCCAAACCTAAAAGACCTCCTAAGCCTATAAATGGCAAAACCTATCCTCAGCAATCTCTAAAACCCTCGCCAAAAGTATCACCAAATGCCACACATATGCCTACAACCAGTGGAGCCTCAAGAGCAAAGCCCATATGGAAAGCCAGCACAATATCCAGGACTTTTGTTATAGGGGACTCCAGTGCATGACACAGAGATGTCCCACTCACCAGACTGAACATGGAGAAGATAACAGTTAGTTGCTTATCTGGAACTAGGGTCTGCCAAGTTACGTACACACTCAAGTTTCTATACCACAGGTAGCAGTATGATTCTATCATAGTCCATGTGGGTGTTAATGACCTGAGATGTACTTCCCTGGACTATATGAAGAGAGATATTGTTGATGTCATTGAACATGTTTCTCAGGCAAGTATGTGCCTTGCACTGAACAGCATTTTACCTTCACTGAGAATAATTCCACAGTGCAAACACAAGATGATTGACTTCAGTAATTGGCTTAATTTCCGATGTCTTTTCAGGGGGATTCAGTATTTGTCAGCACTGGAGGGCATGGTTAGCAAACCATGTTATTTTGCAAAGGATGGCCAGCACCTGTCTAATGTATTCACCCTCTTAGAACCTTTTTCAGGCAATGCCAAATTGACAAACCTACCAACACAGAAAATAAAACTCAAAGTAACCTAAAGGTGCTACTAATCAGTGCTAGGAGGCTAAACAAGAAACTCCACACCTAGAAGCTCTCCTCAATCTGGAGATATAGACATCTGTGCTGTTACTGAGACACAGTTTAAATCTGCAGAAAGTATTCCTGCAGTTCAAGGCTTCAGTGCCTTCCACACATTTAGACTATCAGCTACAGAAATGGGGACAAAAGGTAGAGGAGTCTCAATTTATGTTAGCAACAAGTATAATTCTATGCTGGTTAAACAGGATGATGCCCTGGAATTTATCCACATACAAATCAGTCATAGACAATGTCCCATACCATATCCTAGCATGTTATAGGTCCCCCTCTATGTCCCTAGAATCCCACAGCTCATACCTAGATCTACTGGAATCACTCACCATTAAACCAAATACCCTATTTATGGGAGACTTTAACTACCCTACCAAGACTGGGAAACACACCCTGCCTTATATTTGCAGACACACTGATTCCTAGAATTTATTAGCACAAATACCCTTGACTAGATAGTGTGCACACCCAACAGAGGTTCAAACGTATTGGACCTGGTACTCACTAATATGGGACAGTTCTGCACCTCCCCCATGTCATGTCCTCACTGGTGAGGTTGGACTACAAACCTGTCTCCTTTGAAATAATTCATCTCAGTAACCCCATCAAAAAGTATAATAGTTAGTAACTATTCCAAAGCAAACTACATCCTATTAAGTGATAGTTTGTCAAAGTTTGGTGGCCCTCCCAACCCCAAATTCACAGAAACCTATGTGGAATTCTTCAGAGACCCTGTTCAATTATGTAAATGGCTATAGAGAGCCTGCTGTACCTACTACAAGTAAACCCAAAGCAAACTTTAAAAACAAGCCCCACTGGTGGAATCCTAACATTAATAGGGTATATAACAAAGGAGAAAAGTTGGGGGGTGGCCAAGATGGTGGCTTGAAAGCAGCACAGTTTCTTAGCTTTTCTATCTAAATTCTATTTCTGACAGGAATTTGCAGTTTGAAGTGGTAGTTGGCTGATTATTTTACCATTAAACTACTTCTGACTCATTTGGATGACTACCTTGGAACTTTTTATCCTCTGACATTTTATTTTCCTGTCAGTTTTAACTGGCTAAGGTACAGACTTCACAGCTGTTCAGCATGAGTCATACCAAGAACTCTTCACGGGACACTTCACTTAAAAAGAAACTGCAGTCTTTATTATCTAACATTCAAGTTCTATCCTCAAACATAGACAAAAAGGACAACAAATTTGATGCTTTTAACAATAAATGCACTGAATAAATGGAAATAATCAGATTTGACAATGATTACAGTTCAACATTGGAAAATATTCTCCTTCCCTATATTAAGAATACAAACCCTAATCAAGATAAACCAAACCTATATTAAACAATTTGTTGAATATCGATTATAAACTATTTATAATTTATTAATTATAGTCATTATAAACAAAAATACCATATCTAAAATAATTAATGAAGATCAAACTGGTTTCAACTTTGTAATCAAGACATTAATAAGCAGATTGAATAATTTGTTTATAACATTTGATGATAGGTTACAACTGATAAAATGGTTTTGTTAACTAAAATATTATATATAGCAATCACTTCAACTCTGATGAAATTCCTATGGTACCCCAAAATAAAGTGGAATTTTCTCATCAAATCAGAAAATGGGAACAAGGGGGGGGGGTTAAAATTTCCAGAGACTGAAACTTATATAAAGGCATCTATAATTAAAATAGTGATGAATTGGATACATCCTAGATACTCTTCCAATTGGAAACAGTTACACTCTATTATACTAATGAATGAAAATTGTTTATCAAAGAATGTTTTAGTAACTGACAAAGATAAGATATGACACTATTTAAGTTTAAATTTACAGTATAGTACAACAAAATTAACTAAACTAACACTAATAAACAATATTTTTGATGTAAAAAAATAAAAATAAAATAAAAGTACAGAGCCGGCAAGGCTTAAAATAAAACCAAATTTTAATATACAAGAGAACAAGGTAAGCAAACAAAGTTAAGTGCTTTCACGGTTCTCACACCGCTTCATCAGACATTCTCAATACAGAAAGAAAGCAATTAAATAAGATTACAAAGAAACAATCAAACCAATAAAAGACCAGCCTCTAATTAAAAGGACTATACTAGTATTTCAGAGGGTGTGCCTTTAAAAAAGGTTTTAAAGTAAAAACACCATTGAGACCTGGAGGTCTCTCTGCATTAAGAAGCAGTATCCATTTTTGTTCTGCTGCTTCTGTATGATTGGGTAGGTCACCACCCCTCATATCTAAGTCTAAAACCTGAAGTGCAAAACATTTAAAACATGTGTTACCCCATTTTCTAAAGTGTGTAATGCCAAAGCATTACTTTCTTTTTTATTCCTAATGTTCCCTTTGGTGCTCTAAAACCCTTTCTTTAAGGGATCTATTAGTCTTACCTATGTAAACAGCATGGCACAACTGGCAGGAAGCCAAATACGCTTTGATTTAATGGAAATGCAAAAGAAAGTCAATAAACTTAAGACTGAAATACAAAATGAAAACACTGATTTAAAAACAAAAGTTGAATAAAGAAATAACAACTATTTAAAAACTCTTCATCAAAAAATTAATCTTGTAAAATCAAGTTGAATTCTTATTCTATAAGTCCTACTAATAAGAGAAGACTATTAAACAGAACAAAGAAAAGTATTAAATCCAATCAAATTAAAGAACTTTACATACAAGGTACAACGAAAAAATATACTGATTTATCTACTATTTTGGAGGCTTTTAGGATTCATTTTAATATTCTTAATTCATCTAATTCAGAAATGGCAACTCCTACTAATACTAGAATATTCCTTAGTAAATATATTAATAGCAAACACAAAAGCAAATAAAGCTTTTAAACAAACCAATTACATTGACTGAAATGAAGTCACAAATTAATAAACTAAAATCAAATAAAGCTCCTGGTATTGATAACATATTACCTGACATGTATATATTATTGCCAAATGAAGCTTTAGCTTTGTTGTTAAATGGCTATACTTTAGCTAACAAAAAGGCAAGTATAACCCCTTCATGGAAATATTCTTTAATATCCCAGATTTTCAAGACTGGTAAGAAAGAAAAGTTATGTTTGTAATATAGACCTATTTCCTTGTTAAATGTAGATTACAAAATGTTTATGGTAATATATGCTAATCAAATAAAACACCTTTTACCTCTTTTAATACATGAGGATCAAACAGATTTTATAAAAGGGAGAAATGCATATGACAATATTAAAAGAATTCTTACGTTAATTGATCATTTTAAGTTTCAACAGAAATAATTGACCATTGTGAGTTTGAAGATTAACAGTGCATTTGATTCAGTTAACTGGAACTGTTTACTTTTGGTTTTGGATGAATATAGATTCACAAAACCTTTTACTAATTTAATTAAAACATTTTATGAAAATGCTCTTACCTATATTAAATTAGGGTCCCATAGATCTAATTCCATTAGGATAAATAAAGGTACCTAGCGAGGTTGTCCCTTATCTTTGTTATTGTTTGCTTTGTTAATAGAGCCTTTTGTGAATTGTGTTAGACTAATATTAAGGGTATATAGTTTACTAGAGGTCTACATCTGAAGATTCAGTTGTTTGCAGATGATATTTTGATGACTTTAACTGACAAAAATAAATCATTACACGCTCTATTTAATACAATGACAACCTTTTAAAATATCTCTGATCTTCATTTTAATGAAAATAAAACTAAGGGTACTACCTATAAATTATGCTAAGGAATTTATAAATAAGAGGTTCTCTAGATGCATTGTTTCAGATAGCAGACTTTATCTAGTTGTTTTGGTGACTGATAATTTGAATGAAACATAATTAACTATACTAATATCTTAATTAACATCAAATCACTTATGGATAGTTGGAATATTTTTTTTCACCATGGAAGATATATTGTTTTTAATTAAAAACAGCCTCGTTTAGTAAAACAATCAAGCCCTGGAGAAAATTAATGTAGCAGATTAACTTTTATTGATGAAAGTAAACAAGCATTAATGTAGTTAAAATTCCGCTTTTGTTTATACAACTTCATCTGATGAGGGATTTGAAACTTCTCAAAAGTTTCAACTCAATTCTCTTAAATTATACGTCTAACAGCTAGCTTGAGAAGTTTCATTACCCATATCTGATGAAGTTGTATAAATGAAAACGGAATTTTAACTACGTTAATGCTTTTTTACTTTCGTCAATAAAAGTTAATCTGCTACATTAATTTTCTCCGGGGCTTGATTGTTTCGCTAAATGAGGCTGTTTTTGGTTATTTTACTTGGTTTGGTTACCTCGCTTTTGCCTTACATTGGATTATTGTTTTTAATTAATGCAATTGTTTTTCCTAAAATACTGTATTTTATTCAAGCTTTGTCTCTCCTTCCTTCTAAACACTTCATACATGAATATAATAAAATTATATTGAATTTTGTGTGGTTTCCTAATAAACCTAGAATTTCTTTAAATAATCACTCATTGGACCAGGGAAAAGGAGGAATTAATCTTCATGATATTGAACTATATGCTCTGTCTTCTGTTATTAAAAATGTCACATTATGTTTAAATTCTACATACTCGTCTTTTGGGAAACAAATACATGAACAAATCTGGTTGGAATCCAATCAGTCTCTAAACCAGAATTATTCGATAATTCTTTCAAATCACTTCTATTGGATGATAATAATAAAAAAAGCATAGGTGTGTACTAGGCTAATGACCCTGGAGCCTTTACAAGCCTAGCCCATATTTTAGAGAATAAAAATAAGCAAATACTGTCTAATTATATAATTAATTCTGTATCCATATTTAAGATTTTTTTTAACAAGAATCCAAATATTAAAGCTTGGTCTTTCTTGCCTTTTCTTATTGCTTCTACTTATAATAATGTTGATACCTTTAATATCAATAAAATGAATATGTCTAAGGATAGAAATTAAATTTTTTTGGCACCAGCTAATAGATTCTTGGATCGTTCTCTCTATTAATCAAATAATGAATAAATATAACATAGAGAATGATGTGTGGCTTTCTATACAAGCTTTAAGACAATACGTCATATGTAAATTAGAGTCAATGCAATTTTCGGTTAAGCAAGATGTTTCATACTTTATTGAATTCTTTATACTTATAACTAATCAACCAGTACAAGGAAATGGTTATTTGTCTAAAATATACAGAATTACTAAGAATACTAAGTTACATTATAAAAAAAACTTTTGGGACTATTTTAAAATGGTTAATGATCATCCTCCAACAAGCAATGATAAAAAGTATACTTATGTCTTCAAAACAAACTACATTATCATTACATTGGCAACTGTTTTCTTAGAAATGTATTCATAGAAGTTATTTTACGCATGATAAAATAGCATCGATGTTTGGAAATTAAATTAGATGTTAAAGATGTAAATTAAAATTGAAGGCAGACTGGGAAAATATGTTCTATGATTGTAAATTGCTTGCTACATACTGGGAAAATTTTAATTATTTCTTTCAGACTGCCTTCAATGATACATTTCAATTAACTAAATCATTAGTATTATTTAATTCTCCTATCCCCAAATGTGTTCCTAGGAAAACATTTTCTTTCATATGGTCTTTAGTAGCCATAGCTCAAAAGATCATCACCATCAACTGGAAAATGAATCTTCTCCTCCCTTCAATGAATTCAAGAACCTAATGTTATCAGTTGCCTACATGGAAATTACTACTTTAAAGCTCAGGACTGATAGAATCACTTCAGGTCACAATTTATGGATGAAAGCAATGGAAATATTAGAGAAAAATAGACTAAAATGTTGCTTTACTAGTTATGTTTCAGCATAAATCAAACGTTTTATAATTTCTGGCTAGACACCTTTGTAAATAGTGAAGTCTTTTTATGTTATTTTTTTATTGCTTGCTCCTACTCATTACCATCTTCTTTCTTACTCTATTCTTCATATTTGATTAAATATGTTATATATTTTGCTATTTATTTGCTGTTTAAATGATATGTTACTATTTGAATTACAATAACATATTTGAAAGTAAAAAAAAAAGGAATAATGTCATGGTTAAAATTAGGAGGAGCAAGTCCAACAAGGAAACTAAGAAAACTATTTAAGTCCAACAAGGACAGTTATGAGGTCAAGATAGCCTCATAGGCTAAAGACAACCACAAGGCCTTCTACAGGTATGTCATAAACTTCAAAGGTAACACACACCAGTGTGCTGAACTAGTGGTCAATGGTGTCACCGTCAATGAGCACAGTGACATAACAAATTTGCTGGCTGACAAATTCAGCTCAAGCTTCATCCCCAATCCCCCCTGCCTCCCCCAGTGAAATACCTACTACCATAAAGCCCCCAAATATTATTAGGGAGCAGGTTGTGGCTGTGCTCACTAAGGCCAAAAATACAGCCTCCCTGGACCCCAAAAATATCCCAGGATGCCTCCTAAATGTCTTGAAACATGACCTTTCAGGATGACTTGAATCACTTTTCAACTATAGCCTTAAAACAGACTTTGTACCATAAGAATGGAGGACTGTAACAGTTATCCCATTTCACAAGAATGGACCATCAACCAACCTCAGATACTACAGACCCATTAGTCTAATCAGTCTAATATACAAAGCCTTGAAACAAAGTATCATGGAAATGATCAACAAAGACATACCTTCAGGCACTGGACCCAACCCAGTTTGACTTTGTCATGGGAAGGTCATGCCTACTAACCCTGGTGAACTTCTTTGAGAATGTCAGAAAGGCAATGGATGAATGGAAAACATGCATACTGCCTACCTGCACCTGGCTAAGGTATTTGATACAATACCCCACTTAGGTGTAGTTGACAAACTCACCAAACTGAGCATAAACTCCGATCTAACTTACTGGATTGTCATCTGGCTCACAGACAAGACATAGGAAGTCAAGATAATACCACCTCCACTAAGAGACCAGTCACAAGTGGAGCTCCATGCTGGGACTGCTCCTATTTGGCATCTACTTTTCAGTGGTAAAGGTAATGTCAAGAGACTTTGATTGAACAAGTTCACAGATCACTGCAAATAGGGAGCTGTTATATATCTACCCCATGACATAAAGCTTTTTCAACAGGGTTTAACACAAACAAATGATTGATGCAGAAGTTATGGCTAAAATTCAATGCCAAGAAATTAATTATAGTGCCTTTTGGGAAAACTGCCAGTTAAGCTAATTACTCTGTTGATAAGACACTCCTAAGACTTGACCTGGTTGTCAGGATTTGGGAACTTGACCAACATATGGGCAAGGTAGTAAGAAAATCATTTTATATCTCCCAACTTATAAGTAAGGGCATGGCATCCAGGTCCAAGGAAGTCATACTGCCACTTTATTGGGCCCTAATCAGACAGATTATTGAGTATAATTCTCCCTTCAGCACATGCCTGACCAAACATATGCAATGGTTGGAACACTCACAAAGGTTTAATACCAGGAGAATCCAGGGTACTACTACATTGTCCTGTATAGATAACCTTAAAGCCCTATCTCTACACTCTGTCTCCTACAGGCTACTGAGAAGTGAGCTATGCCTCGCATTCAAGGCATCCTTGCACCCAACTCTGATGGACCTTTTGCACATCCACAAAATGAACAGCATCAGAACCACTAGGTCCAAGGATTTACATTTTTTTTGTGACAGAACATGTTGCTGAGACAGATATGTGTCTCAGAGGATCCCCATGTTCTGGAAGAGTCTCCCCATTCATGTGAAGTAGAGTCCATCCCTAACCCTATTTAAGTTTAACCTTGACAAATGGATGGGAAATTGTAAATTCACACCAGGCCTGGCTCCCATGTCTCTGATAGACAGAGGCAGACAATAATACCCAATCTAAAATATCCCCCATAACCTCTACAAACTTCCTAACTAGCTTACCACCTCTTAATAAAATGCCCATGATACATAGGGACACAATTGGGTTGGATTGCACTGCTAGGCTGATGGTAATGAGCCTAATACATACCTAAGAACCCATGACTGAATCACATATAAAAGTGTCTAAAGCTACAGACAATCACTACTTGTGGGGTTTTAGATCATTGGACTTACAATGAAAATTAGTGTTGAACAGTAATTGTAACTTGCTAATACTCACTGTTATGTTGTATTTCAGTCTCTAGAAGTTTGTGTTTGTGCACCATTCATTGTGAGGGGTTTTCCCTTTTCTCCATGGTTGTGTAATTGTGGAGTTAGTATATTTAAGTAGTGGGGTGTGGGGGTCCAGGGTGGCATGCCCGCATGCAATAAAAGATGTTCTGGAGAAGAATGTGCTATATATGAAGTTTTAGATGTCATGTGATTTGACCAAATAAGTTTTAGATTAATTGTTTATTAGATGATTTGCTTAGATATTTTGTGGTTAGATTAAAAGTGTCTTAGATAAAAAGTGATAGATAAATATATCAATTTTATTTTTTCCAAGTGCTCCAGTTTTACACCACATTTCAAGGATGTATCATAAGGTGGACTGGGGACTATACATTGCCTGTAAATATGAGTGCATGCATGTGTGGTATGGAAAAAAAGACCTGCCAACTTACTTCTGTTTCCTTCTTTGTTCTGTAAACTCTGCGGGTAGAGGTGGCTGTCGGGGCGGGGGGGGGGTGTCATTCTAGGAATGAGATTTAAATCATAAGAGAGCAAACTGGGTGTGTTTGACTAATATAATTTAAATGCTGTAGATCATGGGTGGTTCTTTGCTGTTAATCTATACATAACTTATGTTTCTATGGAACCTATATCTCTGTATGATATTCTTGTGTAATTTCTTTATGACATGCTATTGGAGCTTTTCTCCCTGTGCCTCCGCTGAAAATGGATGTGTGTCCAGTCGGACTTTCCTGGTTAACAATATAAAATAAAATAAAATAAATAAAATAGTTATACAATTGAAAGATGTATGTGTTACATGGACAGTGCAATCAGTGTGCCTATTGGAAATTGAACATTTGTTACAGAAAGCAGTTCACTAGTCATGCAGAGAAAAGTTTAGCAACAGCTTGAATAAAGATCCTTGCATGGCTATTGCACATGTGTGAATCACTTTTTACATTCTTGAGCATTTACTGAATCTACATTAAAAATATTACAACTGCACTTAAAAAAATAAAACATTATTTGTTCCTCCAAGTTATAGTATATTAGTGTTGAGCATTTGCAGCCATAAATAGCTGTACACATTTATACTCCAGTATCAGTCTTTATATTAAAATAAAAAAGTAGCAGCATTTGCACTCAGGCTCATGTACTGTGCAAATATCTGCACATAGATGTCCTATACAGGGCAGTGCATAAGTAGCATCTGTTAGAGGACATATGAGGTGGTTTTTCCACAGCTATCTTTGTTTGATCACCTGGGTTTTCCACCATGCCAGCCACTGAAACATTACCTATACCCTACCCGAGCATACGCTATTGCTAAAACATGTTAGTGACAACTTATTAGTAGCAAAACACATTACATACAGTGTTACTGTGTATATGTATGTGTATATATGTGGATGTATATAAAATACTTAAATACTTTTTGGAACAGTGTCTTATTTTGCTTCCACTGTTGTTTACCCCATTAACTGTGCTGATAGGAATAACACCAGACTACGTGCTTGAAGGGGTCAAAATCACTAAAATGAATGAACAGGAAGTTCCAGTCAGAGAAGTGGGCAGCCTTTACCTGTCACATTTAACAGCAGTGAATGGATCATGCTTTTATAGGTTTGTAGGTTCATAGGTGTTTACTAGGTTAACGACCACACGGGCCTTTTTAAGCCTAGCCATGCATCCCAAATCTCTGACAAGTTCTGATACCCTTGATAAGTGTAAGCATGGGCCTGGGAGATGAACCATTTATAGATTACCTGTTTGCATCAGAGACATAGGTGCCAAACCAGGGATGAATTTCCGGTTTCACATCCAATTGTCCAAGTTGCACTTGAATTGGATTAGGGAGGAAGTCTGCTTCATATGGATGGGGAGCCTGTTCCATAGACGGGGTAGTCTTTGGGTACATACCTATCTCTCCAGCAGGTCCTATTTCTATCACATCTCATTTTTGGTTTTGCTATTGACCAAATAGCACTGAAGTTGTGTAACGAAGACTGACATATTTTACCAAGTTATAAAGTCTCAACATAGGTTCATAGGAGATGACTAGGCTAATATCTCATGTGTCCTTACAAACCTAGCCAGTTTTTCCTAGATTTTATCCAATTTTCTATCCTTAGGGAAAATATAACAAGGGTCAGCCAGTGGGGTTTTGACTATTTTTACAGACTACCTCTATCCATAAGGGACGTGTGCACCATCCCAGTAGTGAATTTCCCATGCTTGGATCCAGACTGTGCTTGAAGATGGTCATAGAAGGGCTCTGCTTTACATGAGTAAGAAGCCTATTCCAAAGGAAGGGACATTTCTGGGGCACATATCTTTATCTCCAGCATGATCTATCCATGTCAGAGATCAGTTTAGATCTCTGGAGTTGGTAACCCTCATGCAGTTCGTTTTGCGAATATGCATCATTTCCTTCAGGACAGGGCTGGGTTCGAGACTGCCTTGTAGGTCAGGCACAAATCATTCCTCAGTAATCAGTAGGAAACTGAATACAGTAATAGGGCTTTTAATTGGTCCGCATATGACACGCTGGTTGTACCATGTATTTTGTTGGTGAGAAACCTCTGAGGACACACCATCTGTTGCAGGTGCCTGGCGAGGTACATGTCAGCGGGTGCATTGTACTTGATTACTGGTTTAATGAGGACAGTGATACTATAACATCCTTAGATCTGGATGTCATGTCCTTACTTATAACCTGTGCCACACAGAAGGATGTCCTCACCACCGTGGACACATGCTGGTCAGAGTTCAGATTACTATCTATTTGAGTACCCAGATCTGTCACCAATGGGTCCACTCTTAGAGAGGGGCTATGAGTGTTGTAATTTGTAGGGGTATTTGATTTCCCAAAGGGTATTATTATTCATTTCTTTGCATTTATTTGAGGCCATGGATCTGACACCAATCGTTAGTCTGCATCAGACCTTTCTGTAGGATATCAACATCATTTGGGGAGTCAGTGATTGCCCCCCCCCGCCGCCAACTTGCAGTCACCAGCAGACTTGGTCAGCCAAATGCCATCCACATTTGCCTTGACATCTAAGAAGTATATCCCAAACAGGAGGGGGCCCAGCACTGAGCCCACTGGTTACTGGCCTCTTGCTGCATGTGTCCTATCCGTGAGCTATTTAGTTATCCTTCTGTTTACATAGCGGTTTATGCCTAATTTTATGAGTTTATCTATAATACTTATGTAGGGTATTGTGTCAAATGTCTTGACCAGAACCTGCCCTTGATGAAACTGAACTAGGTTGGGTCTAGACTCTAGAGATTTCCTATGTTGTTGTTAATCAGGTCCTTGATTATTCTTTCCATAGCCTTGCAGATGAGGCAAGTCAAACTTATGGGTTGGTAGTTTTCTGGGTCTGTTGATCGTCCCTCCCATGCAGAGGGATGTCTTTTGCTGTCCTCCACTCTACTGGGACAAAGCCTGTCTGCAGACTGTGGTTAAATAGAGATCTGAGTGAATCTTCTAAGTCATGTTTCAAGCTATTTAATAGGCACCCTGGTATTCCATCAGGGCCCATTAATGCTGTGTTGATGCTGTGTTTCGCTTTAGAGAACAGAGTGACAACTTGTGCTTTGTGATAATAGGCAAAGGAATGGTAGGGGATATTTCATGGGGAATGACCTGAGGTGATAAGAAGGTGACATTTGAGCTTAATTTATGGGCCAGCAGGTTTTATTCTGGACAAGTAAAGGTTGTGCCATCTACAACCTGTTCAGCACATTGTTTCCCATAAGATTTCAGACATAACTAAAAAAATGCCTTGTGGTTTTCCTTTGCTGGGGAGGCTAGTTTAGTCTCATATTTAGCTTTTGAAGACATGACTAGTTCCCTGATTTGCCTGTTAAGACTAATGAGGAATTTTTTTTCTGCTGTGCATCTTCTCACTTACTTCTAGAAAGAAATTTCTTCCTTCTGTTGAATAATCTATTTATGCCAGGGATCCACCAGGGTATCTTGTTTTTCCAGATTGACCTGGGTTTAGTTTGGTCAGGTACTGCTGCTTCAATGCAGTTGTTTAAGTGGTTGTACAGAACATTCCTGTATCCTTCTGCATACGCCTCTTTGTTTTTAGGTTTAGGGGCGCATTAATATTACCTATGCTATCACTTAGTAGGAGGCAATTTGCCTTTGAAAAATTATTTAGTGTTTTAAGGTTTGATGGGGGTTCTATCATTGCATTTATTTCAAAAGAGACTGATTTATGATCTGATCCTACCAATGAGGACATTACACTGGATGTGTGCAGTGCTCCCCCATGTTTGTGACTATTATGTCAAGGATATTTGCGCTGTAGGGGGGAGTGTAGACCAGCTGTTCCAGACCATTTGCATTGGCAAAGTCCAGAAATTTCTGAGCCTGCATGTTACTGGTCATATAAGTTTTCCATTTTATGGAGAGGTAGTTAAAATCCCCCATAAGTAGTGTGTTGGGCGGAATGGTAAGTGATTCTAGTAAATTCAGGTATGTGGAGTGGTTTTCATGGTTCATGGTTGGGGACCTGTAGCAAATAATGATATGGTGGGGGATTTTTCCTATGGTCAGCTGCACATGGAGTAGCTCAAGCGAGTCATCTGGCTTGACCAATCTAGAGGTGTGATTGTTTTTTATGTACATGGAAATACCTCCTCCCTTCATTTTTTCCTTTTCAGAGGTGGTATGAATTTGTGATAGGTATGTAACCTTCTACTGCTGGGGTACTTTCAGCAGCTTTGAACCATGTCTCTGTAACTGGACAGATGTCAATATTCTCCAGGGTGAGGAGAGCTTCCAGGGAGTGCATTTTCTTGTTAAAACTCCTAGCATTGAGCAGTAGCACTTTCACCTTGGCATCAGCAGAATTTGTTACATTGGTTGGTCTGTTGGTTTGGCAGTGCCTAAAAAAGGCACTATGAGGGTGGATAATACCTTGGCCAGAATTCAAAAGCCTAGCAGTGATAGGTGCAGGCCATCTTTGTCAAAACAGTGTGGTCTGTTGATCATGTTGTTCCAGGTTGACAGATACTGGATCCCCTTGGAATGACACCAGTAGCTAAGCTAGTTATTCAAGTCAATCATTTTCTGTTTGTATTGTGGTATCATTCTTGGTGAAGGTAGAATGCTGCTCAGTGCAATGCTTCCACCAGCCTGCAACATGTATTCAGAGAGGCCCATCACATCTCTCGTCATATAGCCCAGGCAGGTACATCTCAGGTCATTCACACCCACATGTACTATGACTGAGACATACTGGTACTTGTGGTTGAGTGACCTGAGGCCCTGTGCGATCTGGCAAATTCTGGGCCCTGACAGACTGACTGTAACCATCTCTGGTGAGGGGGCATCCATGTGTCTCACGATGGAATCTCCTATGACCAATATGCTTGAATGTGTGGTGTTTTGCCTTTGGGGCTTGCTTATAGAGACACTGTGATACACATTTTTATGTGTAGTGGTTGGTGTTAACTTGTTTTTGTTTGCATGTGGTTTCTGAGGGCAGTATACGGGAGGCCTCTGATGTTTTGGTAAGTTATTTGTGAGTACCCCTGCACATGTTGGTTTATGTGTCAACACCTTATTTAGTGAGGGAAATGATGTGCATGTGCTGACAATCTGTGCGTAATTTGATTTGTCAGTATGTGAGAGTCATGTCTCAATTTTTATAGTGTAACTACATCTCTCACATAGTGCTTGTTTCAGGATTAAGTGGTTTTCAGTATACATGAGACAATTGCTGTATTGCCTCAGGATGCCTATGTCCACCAGACTGGCCATAGAGATAGCAGGAAAGTGCCTATCCATGGTTTCATTTTTTTTACTATGGTTTTAACCAGGGAGAAGAGTGCTGAGATTTAACTGGACTGGGATGATAGCACATGGATGAAGAATAGGTGGTATACTTAATATGAACTGCAGCTATCCAACAAGGCGATGCTGCTCTGTGAACAGCTCAGATGCTCATAGAGCAGCAGGGAGACTGAGAAAGGTTGCAGATATAGTTATTTAAGGCAAATTTTAACTTGATACCGTTTGCGTCTATACAGAGGACTGCTAACCACCACTGTGTGGAGAGCAGCCTAGCACAAACACTGGGGTTATATAGAATCAGCAAGGGCTACAAACCAATGAGGAAATATGCAATAAGCTTTCAGCCAGCAGCCTCCAGCTCAGATAGCACACTTCTGCCACAACAGTGTAGTCAGAAAACGTTCTTAATGTAAAAATGATGGGTGTAGAGTGCAAGTGCAGGGAAACCAAACAGTCTAGATACTACTGTCCTATAAAACTAGCAGACGCAATGTAATTAAGTACTATAGCAGCAGTGGAAACAGTTCAACTTTGAAACTCTACTAACGTGAGAAATGTAGAAATTAATACAGGACTGTTATGAGATACAGTAAAACTATCAGCAGAAGTGCAAAATGATACCAATTTTCATTCTTTTAGCAGTGGAGGCTTTAGATGGAATGAATTCTCTATAACTCACAGTCGAAGTACCCAAACCAATAGCAGTTCTGAAGGGCATGCATTGCATTGATGGTATTTTAAAGCTAAATCTGGCTTTTCAGAATCAAACAAGAACTAAGTAAATCAAATTAAATTTGAATGACAGCAGATGTGAACTGAATGGAGGGTAATTTTTTTGTATAATTTTAAAGTGTTAAATGTAAGATGCATTTAGTTTTCAAATGCCTTGGAATTTTATTGTGCTACACCTGTAGTCTGGATGATTGTGCATAATTGGGCCAGATCTTTATTTCATTTTATTAGCACTACCTGAGTGTGTGTTGCAATAATCCAAAAGCTAGTAAGAGGAAATTGCCATATCCTTTGACTCTATGCCAGCAAACAGGTCAGTCTTTTCAGATGACAGGTAATTCCTTTGTTTGTAGGCCTTGCTGATTCTATATAACCCCAGTGTTTGTGCTAGGCTGCTGTCCACACAGTGGTGGTTAACAGTGCTCTGTATAGACGCAAACGTTGGCAAGTTAAAATTTGCCTTGAATTCCCTATGCCAGGAATAGAACCTGCACCTTTTGCAACATGTAGCTGAACAATGATAAATAAAATTGCAGTATTTGTAAATGGCTTTTCCCAAGTAGTTGTAGGTTCTTATTTGTTGGTCTTAACTAGGTGCACTTTTAGCTGGCCCATCCACCCTGGAACTTAAATAGCTGAAACATTATAAAACTAAACCAAATTATATTTAATTTGGAATACGCTTAAAATGAGATTGCTTTTGGCATATTTAATGCAACCATTTAGTTAGTAGACTCAATACGAACTAATGAATGAATAGGTTATTTAACTAGTATTCAGCAGTTTCTGCTTGGAAGTGGTCCTATCTCATATTTAATGTGTACGTCGTTTCCATGTGGTTCCAGAATTCATTCTGAAATGTGCTGACACTGGTCAGATTTGTAACTGTATTATTTCACCTTTCTGTAATCTGGACTGAATTCAGGCAATATTGGTCATTTGCCACTGTTTTCTGTAACTTGCCTTTCATATTGTGTAATCAGGCAGTCCTGAAACAGGAAATTATCTGCATTAGGTCTGATTGTCCTGAAGAGCTTTCATTTTTCAAAACATATAGAAAAAATAAAGCACATACACTGAACTGATGTCTGTTTACCATGATGAGTTTCACTACAATGGGAAATTCATTCTTTCCTCACACGCATAAAATGCTTTGAATTTGTTATGCTTTCCCTTAAAGCAAAATATTTATTTAAAAGTTATAACTGAGAATTATATTTAATCTACTAATAGGATGAGGGATGGCATGCCATTTTCCAATTCAGTTTTAAAAACCTGTATCAGCGTTCATTCCCAGAAATCAGCTCTGGTTGTTAATTTGTGCATGTTCATCCATTCATCCATCAGGTCCTCCTTCCAATTTTTACACATGGGGACAAGATGTCACTTCAATAGTGAAAATCATCTAGTGCCAAGGTTCACTCGGGTCTGTATCACTTTGTTGAACACTTTTTTTCTTGAACCTTTATTCATCAAACATAATTTCAGCAAATGGTTATATCGCTGAAAAGTCTTCCTAGTGAAAAAGCTACTTGCGCACCGGAGTGATCGTAACAAAAATGGCATTTAAACTCTCCAAGGTGGGGGGCTTCACCCCCACACATCCCAATGTGGGGGGTTGCGTCCCTCACACCCCTAATTTTATATGTCAACTCTGAGATCATGCTACACTGGGGAAAAGGGCAAATTTGTAACAATGGCCAACTAACTCCCTTCCCTGGGAAAAACTTTTGATGATGTAACCGCTCACTGAAATGGTGTTTGATGGATAAAGTTCAATGAATATAGATTTGACAAACTAAGTGTTCAACAAAATGATATAGACCTGGTTCACTCTGCCTGATGGCTGACACCACTCTAGTTGTTCTTCCATACCGTACACACACATTCACATTCACATCTACGGCCAATTTAAAGTGTCCAGTCCACCTGCTGCTTGTCTTTGGAGAGTGGGAAGAAAAGAGAACACCCTGAGAAAACCCACTTGAACACAGAGAGGACACATAGACTCCACACAGAAGGCACCCCAGCTGGTAATTGAAACTGAGACCCTCTTGCAGAGAGGTGACAATGCTAGCCACTGTGCCACTATGCTACCTGTGATGTTCCCCACTCTGGCCCAGTAATCAAGGAGCCTGAATTCTCACCACTTGCACTGGGGATGAATGTTCTCTTGGAATAAAAATGAATACACCCAGTATTTCCAGATGCAGCTCACTGCATCAAGCGCAAATTTCCTTAAGAGCACACAGGGAGCACACTCAGTCCTAGTTTTGGATTTTTCTATCTGTCTCCCTCCAGGTCCCCAATAAGACTATCTACTGGTACAGCTATAGGGTTGAGACATCAGCTGAGTGTCCAGGTCAAGTCCTCCAGCACCCTCCCTGTGAAATCAGTGCTTTGTGTTCCTGTTTAGCTGACACATACACACACACACACACACACACACACACACACACACACACACACACACACACACACACACACACATGCACACACACCTGGGAAAGGCTGGCACAGATTTACTAGCTATACCCCCTTCTTCCTAGACTGTAAGGTAGTTACATTAAACCAAACCCCCCAAAGCCAGCTATTTTAAGGTTCTTGCAAGGGTACCCAATTATACAGAGTGAAATTATTATTACTACAAATGGTAATGTTGACCAAACAGCCATGCTTTCAGGAGTGACCACAGTGTCACCAATAGATATAAGTAATCTCAAAGGTTAAAATATTCTCTAAAGACCAGCCACAATGAAAAGTTTAATGTATTTAATAATAAATTAGAAAAAAAAAATGAAAATACTAAATATCTATTTACAATAAACAGCAGAGATTCAATCACAGGCAATATTAAAAATAACACAGGTGATCGGGTTCATACAGTTACAGAAAAACAATACTTAACTAATCTCACTATATTTTTCTGACTGATCTAAAGAATTATTATGCCCTGGTTACTTACTAGAGCAAGACAAGATGAAGCAGGTGAGAGATCCTTCTTTGTCAGTTTACAAAAACAGAGTGCTCTGTGACTTCAGTCTCACCTAGTATTAAACATTATAGATTCATATTAGTACTTGGCTAAGTGCCCTTGTGGAACATTTTAAGCCTATCTAATTACTCCATGTGAGAATCAAACCTGCACCTTGTGTCTGTAAGGTAAACACCTTAACCATTATGCCATCATAGGTTCATAGGTTCAAAGATGATACTATGCTAATGTCCCAGAGGTCCTTAAAACCCTAGCCAATTTCTTCCATGTTCCCACAATGTCAGCACCTGTTTTCCCTATCCAGCAGGGACACAGGTTGGATCCCAGGGGTGTATTTTCTGTTTCCCATCCAGTCATCCAGGTTCTTCTTAAAGAGGGCTAGAGAGGTACTCTGCTTAACATGGAGAGGGAGTCTATTCCACAAATGGGGGGGTCTCTAGGGCACAAATCTATCCCACCAGCAAGTTCTATTAATGTCACAGACCAGGTTTAGGCCTTGCATGTGGGTTGCCAGAGTGGATTTTGACTTATGGGTAATGCAGCAACTCCATCAAGGCTGGGTCTGAGATGGCCTTGCATGCCAGACACATCTCACCTCTGAGCAGTCTGTCCGTGACTGAGTAGAGGGACAGGGCTTTTAGCCTATCTGTATAGGACAGGTGTTTGAGACCCTGGATTTTTCTGGTCAGAAACCTCTGTGGTCTCTAAAGCTATTGCATGTGCTTGGCAAGGTACATGCTGAAGGGACCATTCTTCTCGAAAATCGGTCTGATAAGGGAGGAGTACAGGGATGCTATGGCCTCCTTGTTCCTGGATGAAATACCCTTACTTATGGGGGGGGGGGTGACGTGGAAAGCCTTCCATATAATGGAGACAATGTGGTGGTCAGACGTCAAGTTGCTATTAACCTGGTTGCCCAAGTCCCTCACAACTGCCTGCATGCTTAGTACATTGTTATTAATGTAATAATTAGTGGGGACACCATTTTTCACAAAGGGGATAATAATGCATTTCTTGGCATTCAGTTTGAGGCCATGCTCCTGGCACCAGTCATTAGTTTGGGTAAGGCCCTTTTGGAGAATGTTCACATTATTAGGGGAATTGAAGACAGTGCACAGCTTGCAGTCATCTGCAAACTTGGTCAGCCACAGACCACTGGATTTGGCTTGCACCTCAGAAAAGTATATCCCAAACAACAGAGGCCCCAAGTCTGATCCTTGGGGTATGATGCTTGTTATGGGTCTTCTACCAGAGGTGGCTTCCCCTATTTTGACTGAGTGGGTTCTATCAATGAGTAGTTAGCTACCCATCTAGTAACATATGTTTTGATGTCTAGCTGGGAGAGTTTATCTATTATGCTCAAGTGGGAATAGTGTTAAAGGCTTTGGCTAGGTCAGGGTAGGTGGTGTGCATCATCTACCCCTCGTCCATGGCTTTGGTGACTGTTTTGAAGAAGTTGACCAATGTTTAATAGCCATGATCTCCCTTTGACAAAACAAAACCATGTGTGGGTCAAGGGTTTGGGGGTTGCCATTGTCCTTGTTTATAAGGTCCATGACAATGCTTTCTATGGCCTTGCAGATCAGGCAAGTTAGGCCGATGGACCTATAATTGCCTGGGTTAGTGGACAGTCCACTGTTGTGTAGAGGGATGACAGTGGCTGTCCTCCATTAGGCTGGGATGAAGCTAGTGCTCAGGCTTTGGTTGAATAGGGTGCCTAATGGAGATAAGAGTTCATGCCTGAGTTCATGTAGGATGCAGCTAGGGGATGTTGTTGGGTCCCATGGAGACTGTATTTTTTGCCTTTGAGAGGGCATTAAAGACCTGCTCCCTGGTGATGAGGGGAGAAGGGCAGGTTACATGACATCACATACATCTGGTCATCTGACCTCTGGTTCCCATGCAACCCCCATTGCTAGAAGCTGCCAGGAGTTAGCACTTATGTGTCAATAATATAGACACACAAAGCCCTGCTAGAAAAAAACAAACAACTATCCTTGTTTCCCACCTTTCCTGAGCTAGAATAGTCCCTAATACAAGTATTGCTTTATTCTGGACTTAGGAATAGTTCCTGTGTTGCCCATATCCTTACTTGGATAGAAGGAAGCTTCTTTGTTCACCAGTGGGAGTGGGGAGCTTTGAGCAGCCTATCTGTCCTTGGAGGAGTGATCTCAGCCAAAAAACTTGTTGTTTATTGGCCGTTTTGGGCTAATTCCTAGCTCTTTTAAGTCCCCTGCTTAAAAACCCACTTTAGCGCGGTTTTTGCACTTGTTCCGACTCAGCAAAGCTCCTTGTGGTCCTGCAGAGTGGTGCTAGCAGCAGAGAGACGAAAAAGAGTGACTGCTACCTGATTTAAGTACCTTTTACTGCCTTTACCTTTGCGACTGTCTATTCTCGCAGAAAAGCAAGTTAAAACTGCTGTTTTGCTTGAAATAAGCTTGTTACTGCATTTATTATTACCTGCACTTTGAAATTGTCTTTTGTTTGAATTAACTGTTGCGGCTGCTCACTCAAGTGCGATAGCCTGTGTAAAGTATTTACTGTGCTTTTTCTGTTGTCTGCCTAGAAAAAAAAAGAAAAAAAAAATCCTTGTTTCCCACCTTTCCTGAGCTAGAATAGTTCCTAATACAGGTATTGCTGTATTCTGGACTTTAGAATAGTTCCTGTGTTGCCCATAACCTTACTTGGATAGAAGGAAGTTTCTTTGTTCACCAGAGGGAGTGGGGAGCTTTGAGCAGCCTATCTGTCCCAGGTGGAGTGATCTCAGCCCAGAAACTTGTTGTTTATTGACTGTTTTGGGCTAATTCCTAGCTCTTTTAAATCCCCTGCTTAAAAACCCGCTTTAGCATGGTTTTTGCGCTTGTTCTGACTCAGCAAAGCTCCTCGTGGTCCTGCAGAGTGGTGCTAGCAGCAGAGAGACGAAGAAGAGTGACTGTTACCTGATTTAAGTACCTTTTACTGCCTTACCTTTGCGACTGTCTATTCTCACCGAAAAGTAAGTTAAAACTGCTCTTTTGCTTGAAATAAGCTTGTTACTGCATTTATTATTACCTGTACTTTGAAACTGTCTTTTGTTTGAATTAACTGTTGAGGCTGCTCATTCAAGTGCGCTAGCCTGTGTAAAGTATTTACTGTGCTTTTTCTGTTGTCTGCCTAGAAAAAAAAAGAAAAATAAACAAAAAAAATCCTTGTTTCCTGCCTTTCCTGAGCTAGAATATTCCCTAATATAGGTATTGCTGTATTTTGTACTTTAGAATAGTTCCTGTGTTGCCCATACCCTTACTTGGATAGAAGGAAGCTTCTTTGTTCACCAGTGGGAGTGGGGAGCTTTGAGCAGCCTATCTGTCCCAGGAGGAGTGATCTCAGCCAAGAAACTTGTTGTTTATTGGCTGTTTTGGGCTAATTCCTAGCTCTTTTAAATCCCCTGCTTAAAAACCCACTTTAGCATGGTTTTTGCACTTGTTCTGACTCAGCAAAGCTCCTCGTGTTCCTGCAGAGTGGTGCTAGCAGCAGAGAGATGGAAAAAGAGTGACTGTTACCTGATTTAAGTACCTTTTACTGCCTTTACCTTTGCGACTGTCTATTCTCAACGAAAAGCAAGTTAAAACTGCTGTTTTGCTTGAAATAAGCTTGTTACTGCATTCATTATTATCTGTACTTTGAAATTGTCTTTTGTTTGAATTAACTGTTGAGGCTGCTCATTCAAGTGTGCTAGCCTGTGTAAAGTATTTACTGTGCTTTTTCTGTTGTCTGCCTAGAAAAAAAAATAAACAAAAAAATCCTTGTTTTCTGCCTTTCCTGAGCTAGAATAGTCCCTAATACAGGTATTGCTGTATTTTGGACTTTAGAATAGTTTCTGTGTTGCCCATATCCTTACTTTAATAGAAGGAAGCTTCTTTGCTCACCAGTGGGAGCTTTGAGCAGCCTATCTGTCCCTGGAGGAGTGATCGCAGCCCAGAAACTTGTTGCTTATTGGCTGTTTTGGGCTAATTCCTAGCTCTTTTAAGTCCCCTGCTTAAAAACCCACTTTAGCACAGTTTTTGCATTTGTTCCAACTCAGCAAAGCTCCTTGTGGTCCTGCAGAGTGGTTCTAGCAGCAGAGAGACGAAAAAGAGTGACTGCTACCTGATTTAAGTACCTTTTACTGCCTTTACCTTTGCGACTGCCTATTCCCACCGAACAGCGAGTTAAAACTGCTCTTTTGCTTGAAATAAGCTTGTTACTTCCTTCATTATTACCTGCACTTTGAAATGGTCTTTTGTTTGAATTAACTGTTGTGGTTGCTCACTCAAGTGCGCTAGCCTGTGTAAAGTATTAACTGTGCTTTTTCTGTTGTCTGCCTAGAAAAAAAAAGAAAAAAAACCTAAAACAATCCTTGTTTCCCACATTTCCTGAGCTAGAATAGTCCCTAATACAGGTATTGCTGTATTCTGGACTTTAGAATAGTTCCTGTCTTGCCCATATCCTTACTTTAATAGAAGGAAGCTTTTTTGCTCACCAGTGGGAGCTTTGAGCAGCCTATCTGTCCCAGGAGGAGTGATCTCAGCCCAGAAACGTGTTGCTTATAGGCCGTTTTGGGCTAATTCTTAGCTTTTTTAAGTCCCCTGCTTAAAAACCCGCTTTAGCGTGGTTTTTGCCCTTGTTCTGACTCAGCAAAGCTCCTCGTGGTCCTGCAGAGTGGTGCTAGCAGCAGAGAGATGAAAAAGAGTGAGTGCTACCTGATTTAAGTATCTTTTACTGCCTTTACCTTTGCGACTGTTTATTCTCACCGAAAAGCGAGTTAAAACTGCTCTTTTGCTTGAAATAAGCTTGTTACTTCATTTATTACCTGCACTTTGAAATTGTCTTTTGTTTGAATGAACTGTTGAGGGTGCTCACTCAAGTGTGCTAGCCTGTGTAAAGTATTTATTGTGCTTTTTCTCTTGTCTGCCTAGAAAAAAAAAACACAAAAAAAAATCCTTGTTTCCTGCCTTTCCTGAGTTAGAATAGTCCCTAATACAGGTATTGCTGTATTCTGGACTTTAGAATAGTTCCTGTGTTGCCCATATCCTTACTTGGATAGAAGGAAGCTTCTTTGTTCACCAGAGGGAGTGGGGAGCTTTGAGCAGCCTATCTGTCCCTGGAGGAGTGATCTCAGCCCAGAAACTTGTTGTTTATTGGCCGTTTTGGGCTAATTCCTAGCTCTTTTAAGTCCCCTGCTTAAAAAGCCACTTTAGCGCAGTTTTTGTGCTTGTTCCGACTCAGCAAAGCTCCTCGTGGTCCTGCACAGTGGTTCTAGCAGCAAAGAAATGAAAAAGAGTGACTGCTACCTGATTTAAATACTTTTTACTGCCTTTATCTTTGCGACTGTCTATTCTCGCCGAAAAGCAAGTTAAAACTGTTCTTTTGCTTGAAATAAGCTTGTTACTGCATTTATTATTACCTGCACTTTGAAATTGTCTTTTGTTTGAATTAACTGTTGAGGTTGCTCACTCAAGTGTGCTAGCCTGTGTAAAGTATTTACTGTGCTTTTCCTGTTGTCTGCCTAGAAAAAAAATCCTTGTTTCCCACCTTTCCTGAGCTAGAATAGTCCCTAATACAGGTATTGCTGTATTCTGGACTTTAGAATAGTTCCTGTGTTGCCCATATCCTTACCTGGATAGAAGGAAGCTTCTTTGTTCACCAGTGCGAGTGGGGAGCTTTGAGCAGCCTATCTGTCCCTGGAGGAGTGATCTCAGCCCAGAAACTTGTTGTTTATTGGCCATTTTGGGCTAATTATTAGCTTTTTTAAGTCCCCTGCTTAAAAACCCGCTTTAGCATGGTTTTTGCGCTTGTTCTGACTCAGCAAAGCTCCTCGTGGACCTGCACAGTGGTGCTAGCAGCAGAGAGACGAGAAAGAGTGACTGCTACCTGATTTAAGTACCTTTTACTGCCTCTACCTTTGCAACTGTCTATTCTCATCGAAAAGCGAGTTACAACTGCTCTTTTGCTTGAAATAAGCTTGTTACTGCATTTATTATTACCTGCATTTTGAAATTGTCTTTTGTTTGAATTAACTGTTCAGGCTGCTCACTCAAGTGTGATAGCCTGTGTAAAGTACTTACTGTGCTTTTTCTGTTGTCTGCCTTGGAAAAAAAGAAAAAAAAACAAAAAAATATCTTTGTTTCCCACCTTTCCTGAGCTAGAATAGTCCCTAATACAGGTATTGCTGCATTCTGGACTTTAGAATAGTTCCTGTGTTGCCCATATCCTTACCTGGATAGAAGGAAGCTTCTTTGTTCACCAGTGGGAGTGGGGAGCTTTGAGCAGCCTAACTGTCCATGGAGGAGTGATCTCAGCCCCGAAAGTTGTTGGTTATTGGTCGTTTTGGGCTTATTCCTAGCTCCTTTAAGTCCCCTGCTTAAAAACCTGCTTTAGTACGGTTTTTGCGCTTGTTCCAAATCAGCAAAGCTCCTTGTCATCCTGCAGAGTGATGCTAGCAGCAGAGAGATGAAAAAGAGTGACTGCTACCTGATTTATGTACCTTTTATTGCCTTTACCTTTTTGACTGTGTATTCTCACTGAAAAGTGAGTTAGAACTGCTCTTTTGCTTGAAATAAGCTTGTTAATTCATTTATTATTACTTGCACTTTGAAATTGTCTTTTGTTTGAATTAACTGTTGAGGCTGCTCACTCAAGTGCCCTAGCCTGTGTAAAGTATTTATTGTAGTTTTTCTGTTGTCTGCCAAAGAAAAAAAGAAAAACAAAATCCTTGTTTTCCACCTTTCCTGAGCTAGAAGAGTCCCTAATACAGGTATTGCTGTATTCTGGACTTTAGAATAGTCCCTGTGTTGCCCATATCCTTACTTGGATAGAAGGAAGCTTCTTTGTTCACCAGTGGGTGTGGGGAACTTTGAGCAGCCTATCTGTCCCTGGAGGAGTGATCTCAGCCCAGAAACGTGTTGTTTGTTGGCTGTTTTGGGCTAATTCCCAGCTCTTTTAAGTCCCCTGCTTAAAAACCCACTTTAGCACATTTTTTGCGCTTGTTATGACTCAGCAAAGCTCCTCGTGGTCCTGCAGAGTGGTGCTAGCAGCAAAGAGATGAAAAAGAGTGACTGCTACCTGATTTAAGTACCTTTTACTGCCTTTACCTTTGCGACTGTCTATTCTCACTGAAAAGTGAGTTAAAATTGCTCTTTTGTTTGAAATAAGCTTGCTACTGCATTTATTATTACCTGCACTTTGAAATTGTCTTTTGATTGAATTAACTGTTGAGGCTGCTCACTCAAGTGCGCTAGCCTGTGTAAAGTACTTACTGTGCTTTTTCTGTTGTCTGCCTAGGAAAAAAAAGAAAAAAAAATATCTTTGTTTCCCACCTTTCCTGCGCTAGAATAGTCCCTAATACAGGTATTGCTGTATTCTGGACTTTAGAATAGTTCCTGTGTTGCCCATATCCTTACCTGGATAGAAGGAAGCTTCTTTGTTCACCAGTGGAAGTGGGGAGCTTTGTGCAGCCTATCCATCCTTGGAGGAGTGATCTCAGCCCCAAAACTTGTTGTTTATTGGCTGTTTTGAGCTTATTTCTAGCTCCTTTAAGTCCCCTGGTTAAAAACCTGCTTTAGTGCGGTTTTTGCACTTGTTCCAACTCAGCAAAGCTCCTCGTGGTCCTGCAGAGTGGTGCTAGCAGCAGAGAGACGAAAAAGAGTGACTGCTACCTGATTTAAGTACCTTTTACTGCCTTTACCTTTGCGACTGTCTTTTGTCACCAAAAAGCAAGTCAAAACTGCTCTTTTGCTTGAAATAAGCTTGTTACTCCATTTATTATTACCTGCACTTTGAAATGGTCTTTTGTTTCAATTAACTGTTGAGGCTGCTTACTCAAGTGCGCTAGCCTGTGAAAGTATTTACTGTGCTTTTTCTGTTGTCTGCCTAGAAATAAAAGAAAAAAAAATCCTTGTTTCCCACCTTTCCTGAGCTAGAATAGTCCCTAATACAGGTATTGCTGTATACTGGACTTTAGAATAGTTCCTGTGTTGCCCATATCCTCACTTGGATAGAAGGAAGCTTCTTTGTTCACCAGTGGGAGTGGGGAACTTTGAGCAGCCTATCTGTCCCTGGAGGAGTGATCTCAGCCCAGAAATGTGTTGTTTATTGGCTGTTTTGGGCTAATTCCTAGCTCTTTTAAGTCCCCTGCTTAAAAACCTGCTTTAGAGTGGTTTTTGTGCTTGTTTCAACTCAGCAAAGCTCCTCGTTGTCCTGCAGAGTGATGCTAGCAGCAGAGAGACGAAAAAGAGTGACTGCTAACTGATTTAAGTACCTTTTACTGCCTTTACCTTTGTGACTGTGTATTCTCACGGAAAAGCAAGTTAAAACTGCACTTTTGATTGAAATAAGCTTGTTACTGCATTTATTATTACCTGCACTTTGAAATTGTCTTTTGTTTGAATTAACTGTTGAGGCTGCTCACTGAAGTGTGCTAGCCTGTGTAAAGTATTTACTGTGTTTTTTTGTTGTCTGCCTTGAAAAAAAAGAAAAAAAACAAAAAAAAATCCTTGTTTCCCACCTTTCCTGAGCTAGAATAGTCCCTAATACAGGTATTGATGTATTCTGGGCTTTAGAATAGTTCCTGTGTTGCCCGTATCCTTACCTGGATAGAAGGAAGCTTCTTTGTTCACCAGAGGGAGTGGGGAGCTTTGAGCAGCCTATCTGTCCCAGGAGGGGTGATCTCAGCCCAGAAGCTTGTTGTTTATTGGCCGTTTTGGGCTAATTCCTAGCTTTTTTAAGTCCCCTGCTTAAAAACCCGCTTTAGTGTGATTTTTGCGCTTGTTCTGATTCAGCAAAGCTCCTCGTGATCCTGCAGAGTGGTGCTAGCAGCAGAGAGATGAAAGACTGACTGCTACCTGATTTAAATACCTTTTATTGCCTTTACCTTTGCGACTGTCTATTCTCACCGAAAAGCGAGTTAAAACTGCTCTTTTGCTTGAAATAAGCTTGTTACTGCATTTATTATTGCCTGCACTTTGAAATTGTCTTTTGTTTAAATTAACTGTTGAGGCTGCTCTCTCAAGTGCGTTAGCCTGTGTAAAGTATTTACTGTGCTTTTTCTGTTGTCTGCCTAGAAAAAAAAGAAAAAAAAACAAAACAATATCCTTGTTTCCCACCTATCCTGAACTACAATAGACCCTAATACAGGTATTGCTGTATTCTGGACTTTAGAATAGTTCCTGTGTTGCCCATATCCTTACTTGGATAGAAGGAAGCTTCTTTGTTCACCAGTGCTTGAGCAGCCTATCTGTCCCAGGAGGAGTGATCTCAGCTCAGAAACTTGTTGTTTATTGGCCGTTTTGGGCTAATTCCTAGATTTTTTCAGCCCCCTGCTTAAAAATCCACTTTAGTGCATTTTTTGCACTTGTTCTGACTGAGCAAAGCTCCTCGTGATCCTGCAGAGTGGTGCTAGCAGTAGAGAGATGAAAAAGAGTGACTGCTATCTGATTTAAGTACCTTTTACTGCCTTTTCCTTTGCGACTGTCTATTCTCACCGAAAAGCGAGTTAAAATTGCTCTTTTGCTTGAAATAAGCTTGTTACTGCATTTATTATTACCTGCACTTTGAAATTGTCTTTTGATTGAATTAACTGTTCAGCCTGCTCACTCTAGTGTGATAGCCTGTGTAAAGTATTTACTGTGCTTTTTCTGTTGTCTGCCTAGAAAAAAAAAAAAAAAAAAAAATCCTTGTTTCCCACCTTTCCTGAGCTAGAATAATCCCTAATACAGGTATTGCTGTATTTTGGACTTTAGAATAGTTCCTGTGTTGCCCATATCCTTACTTGGATAGAAGGAAGCTTCTTTGTTCACCAGTGGGTGTGGGGAACTTTGAGTAGCCTATCTGTCCCTGGAGGAGTGATCTCAGCCCAGAAACTTGTTGTTTATTGGCCGTTTTGGGCTAATTCCTAGCTCTTTTATGTCCCCTGCTTAAAAACCCACTTTAGCGTGGTTTTTGCCCTTGTTCCAACTCAGCAAGGCTCCTCGTGATCCTGCAGAGTGGTGCTAGCAGTAGAGAGATGAAAAAGAGTGACTGCTGCCTGATTTAAGTACTTTTTACTGCCTTTACCTTTGTAACTGTCTATTCTCGCTGAAAATGAATTAAAACTGCTCTTCGCTTGAAATAAGCTTGTTACTGCATTTATTATTACCTGCACTTTGAAATTGTCTTTTGTCTGAATTAACTGTTGAGGCTGCTCACTCAAGTGCGCTAGCTTGTGTAAAGTATTTACTGTGCTTTTTCTGTTTTCTGCCTACTAGAAAAAAAAGAAAAAAAACAAAAAAAATCCTTGTTTCCCACCTTTCCTGAGCTAGAATAGTCCCTAATACAGGTATTGCTGTATTCTGGACTTTAGAATAGTTCCTGCGTTGCTCATATCCTTACTCGGATAGAAGGAAGCTTCTTTGTTCACCAGTGGGAGTGGGGAGCTTTGAGCAGCCTATCTGTCCCTGGAGGAGTGATCTCAGCCCAGAAACTTGTTGTTTATTGGCCATTTTGGGCTAATTCCTAGCTCTTTTAAGTCCCCTGCTTAATAACCAGCTTTAGAGTGGTTTTGCGCGATTTTGCGCATAGCGCAGCATCATCCAGCGCCACTTAAACAGGTTTAAACTATTACTGGCTCCACAGAGTCTGCTCTTCAGTTTTTCCCTTGGAACTGATCTAAATCTCAAAGGAAGCACTCTATTTTCATTATAAAGCCTTACACTTGCACTTATAAGTAATCTTATAAGCAAAACACCAACAAACTTAAGCACTAATCCCCTCTTATACTTTTTAAAAACTTAACACCCTAACTGAACCTTTTTGACCAGTGAAAAAGTATTTCATCATAATATCCTGACATGTCCAAAGGTCAGTTTTGCGTGTACTCTCCAGTCCAGCTGGTGAATATGGGAATTTTGAGGCAATGTTACAACTGCCTTATGTACACAGACAACCCTCTCCTCCTCCCAACAAACTTAAATATATGTGAGAGATGCAACTATATAGCCAAACTGGAGGCTGCGCTCTCTCGACCCATTACTGGCACAGTCAATCAGGAGGAGAAGGTAACCACACACCACAAATCCAGGCTCACATAGACCTATAGCAACAGCAAATCAAACACATAAACACACAAAAACATACTCGGAGTCTCTAAATAAAAATCTGCCTAAGCAGCAGAGACCTCCAAAGCAGACACCCAAACAACTGCTACCCCCAACAATACCCACATATCACATAGTTCACAAAGTCAGTGTGCCACACAATCACAGCCCTTAAGGCTAAACAACACACCAAATACACTTGTAATAGGTGACTCTATTGTCAGACACACTGATGTCCCACTCACCAGGCGGAACAAGGAGAAGGTCACTGTAAGCTGTCTGTCGGGTGCCAGGATCCGCCACATAACACATGCACTCAGGTCACTCCAAAGCAAGTACAAATATGACTCTGTCATTGTCCATGCTGGTGTGAATGACCTGAGAAGTACCTCCCTGGACTACATGAAAAGAGACATAGAGGAGCTCTCAGATCATGTAGCCCAGGCCGGTATGACCTGGACCTTGAGTAGCATCTTACCCTCACTAAGAATGATGCCACAGTATAAAGACAAAATGATCATTTTTATCAATTGGCTAAGGTATTGGTGTCACTCAAAGGGGATCCAGTGTCTGTTAGCCTGGGATGACATGCTCGACAAGCCACATTGCTTCACTAGGGACGGCTTGCACCTATCACCCCATGGCTTTCGAATACTGGCTAAGGCTCTTGCCACCCCCATAGTGCCTTTTTTAGGCAAGGCTCAAAAGACAAACCCACCTCCATAGACAATACAAGGAAAAAGAAACCAAGGGTAATGCTGCTCAATGCCAGAAGTCTAAACCTCAAAATGCATGCACTCGAGGCTCTCCTCAGTATGGAGAATATCGATATCAGTGCAGTAACAGAAACCTGATTCAAGGCTTCTGAAAGCACCCCAGCACTACCAGGATATACTTCACCCCATACTTTTCAGCCAGAAAACTAGGACCGAACCACAAAAGGAGGGGGAGTATCCATATACATAAAAGATACCCACACCTCCAGGTTAGTAGCACTGCACGAAGCATCAGAGACCATCCATGTGCAACTAACAGTGGGCAAAACTGCCTTTCAGTTTGTAGCCTGCTACAGACCACCCTCCCAAACTCAGGAACCCCACTCGGCTTTCCTGAGAACACTGGAGAATATGAAGGTCTCTCCAAACACCATTATATTGGGTGAGTTCAACTACCCAAACATTGACTGGGAAAACTACTCAATCCCACACACCCTCACCAAACGGTTCCCAGAATTTATAAACTCAAATGCTATGGAACAACTGGTCACCACTCCCACAAGAGGAGAAAACATATTGGACCTGGTCATCACCAACATGGGGACTCTATGTTCCACACCAGAGGTATACCCCTCATTGGTAAGGTCAGACCATAAATTAATCTCACTGGACATCCATATTCCGTCCCCACCCCCAGCCAAGGTAACCACAGTGAAGAACTTCTCAAAAGCAAACTTCACACTTCTCAAAACTGAGGTGGTATCCTTCAAAGCCCCCGGGCCAGTGGAAAATATGGCTCAAACCGCAGAATCCTTTACAAACGCATTCTATGGACACCTATGGGAATGCATGGATCATGCTATCCCAAATAAAACCAAGACTCACTCCTCCAAAGGCAGGAGACCTGTCTGGTGGACCCTGGCCATAAATAAGCTATACAACAAAAGGAGGAAGCTACTACATGATAGAGCAAAATCTCAAAAAGGGAAGGCATCTCTGATCAGTACTAGCAAGAAGTTACGATCCCTCATAAAATTATCCAAGGCCAGCTTCGAAAGAAAAATTGCACAAGACACTAAAGACAATCACAAGGCCTTCTTTAGTTATGTCAGGAACCTGGGTGGCAACTCCCAGATATGCTCTGAGTTAGTGTAAAATGACAAAAAATACACCAAACCCACAGACATTGCCAACATCCTGGCAGACAGGTTCAGTGCAAATTTCTCCTCCCATCCTCCCCCAAAAGAGCAAATGTCCATCCCAACAGAGTGTAGCCTCCCTGACATCACAGATGAACAGGTAAGAGCTGCCCTCTCCAAAGCAAAAAACACAGCATCAATGGGACCGGACGGTGTCCCGGGCTGCGTCTTACACGAGCTTCAAGAAGAACTTAACCCTCACATAAAGTCACTGTTCAATCTCAGCCTTACTACAGGATATGTACCCAAGGAATGACGTACAGCAACAGTGGTCCTGCTCCACAAAGGAGGTGCCACAACGGACCACAGAAACTATCACCCTATAAGCCTGACTAGCCTGGTCTGCAAAGCTATGGAGCATATCATCATGGAACTCATAAACAAAGATATCGGGAACCTCCAGACACTGGATCCCACCCAATTTGGCTTTGTTAAGGGCAGATCTTGCCTCTTGAACCTTTGAAACAGTTACCAGGGCCATAGACGAAGGGAAGGTAGTCCACACAGCCTACCTGGACCTCGCAAAAGCCTTAGACACAATACCCCACTTGGGCATCATAAATAAGCTCACCAGCTTAAATATCAACCCCTGTGTCACAAGATGGGTTGCAAACTGGCTCAGGGATAGAACCCACATGGTCAGAATTGCTGGTGCCATGTCAGACTCTAAACCAGTTACAAGTGGCGTCCCACAAGGCTCAGTCCTGGGACCTCTCTTGTTCAGTATATATTTCTCTGAGGTACAGGCTAACATGGGAGGACTATGGCTGACCAAGTTCACAGATGACTGCAAACTGGGTGCCATAATTGACTCTCTGGCTGACACAAGCATCCTCCAAAAGGGTCTGACAAAGATGGACAACTGGTGCCAGAGCCATGGCCTAAAGCTAAATGCCAAAAAATGCATAGTTATCCCCTTTGGGAAAAACAAAGTGCTCACAAATTAAAACATAGGAGGTAATCCATTAAGTACGGAAGAAGTAATCAGGGATTTGGGGACCCAAGTAGATAGTAATCTCTCCTTTGACAATCACGTTGCCAAAGTGGTTAGAAAGACCTTTTATATAGCCCACCTTATCAAGAAAGGTTTCACATCTAGATCAAGAGAGGTCATTGTGCCCCTCTACTCATCACTCATCAGGCCCATAATTGAATACAATGCCCCATTTGGGATGTACCTTACCCAACACCTGCAGCAACTGGAAAGACCCCAAAAGTACCTCACCAAGAGGATCAAGGGACTCAAACAGGTGCCCTATGCAGTTCTGCTAAAGAAACTCCAGCTCTACTCAATTGCTTACCGCCTACTCAGAGGCAAGCTGTGCCTGATGTATTAAGCCATGTCCAAACCAGAATTAATGGACATGCTCCACCTCAGAGCTACATGCTCCAGGGACTTAAACCTCAGCACAGAAATAAATAGGACATGCTGGAGGGACAGAGTCATATCCCAGAGGCTCCCCTCACTCTGGAACAAACTCCCAGTCCAAGTTAGGCAGAGTCCCTCACTGACCCTCTTCAAGAGAAATCTTGACGAGTGGATGGGAGATCGTAAGTTTACCCCCTGGGATCTCTTATGGGTCCCTGCTAGACAGAGGCACAATAAACTAACCGTAAAAGGGCTATCTTCTGTGACCTACTATTCAAAGGCACAGTCTACTAATCTAAAAGTGTGGCGAAAGCCAAACACACTCTGGCTAAGCTTATAAATGCCCTAGGGCAGATAGCCTAGTATCAACCTATGAACCTAAGATCTGCTGCAGCTCCTGGAAGTCATAAAACAATTTCCAACCTCCACCCCTCAAGAGTAGCAATTAGTTCACCCAATGACAATGCAGGATGCTGTCTAGTACATACTTTTTTGTCTCTGGCTGCATTGAGAACTGTGAGATAACATCTTTATGGCATAGGCCCAGTAATTCAATTTCAGAATATTTTCAAAGTTTGAGATTAACCTCTTTTCTTCCTGTATCCTCTGTTAAAATATATACATTTAAATACTTACAATAATGCATGTATGTTTCTTTTCTGTCCAGCGGGGCACACCGTTGCTATATTTTTAACACATTTTTCAAAATAAGCATTTTTCAACGTAAACATCTGTACAAATCAGTCTGATATACAAATGATATAGCATTCTTTACAAAATTCCAGCTAGCTCTGCTGGCATATATTACATATCCACTGCCCTACATCTCTAGGCATCACTGGTAATACCACACATTGTGACACTGCCCTTAAGATGGTATGTATTTTCCTTTAAAAGGAAACAGTACAACTTTAAGAGCTGGTGGTTGAAATGTCATCTGCCTACCTAAGGTTAAAACAGCCAACAGTTGTTTTTCCACTATGCCATAGAAATGTCTCATTGTGCCATTTGATTAACAGAATACGCTGACACTGTATGCTATACACATATTTTTTCTACTGCTGCAAACATAAATGTTTTAGTGTTTCTGCTGCAAACATTCTTTTTACATGTGTTTGATTGTTATGCATATTTATTTAATGAGTTCCTGTGCACCTTGTTGAGTTAATAGTCAGCGAATATTTAACTGGATAAAAACAGCCAGCTGGAACTTCCATTTGATTACATATTTTTAGGGGGAGAACCCCTTTGAACTCCCCCATGTTTTAATCCCCCTCACACCCTTGACCTCCATATCAACTACATGATTGCATGAACATAGGGAAAAGAGAAGCAATCACACATAGTACATAGTACTGGAGGCGCACACGCCCGTACACACACACAGCAATAGAAATTGCACTGGCAGTGATTTGATATGGAGAAGAGAGAATGGGAAGCACAGAACTGATAACTTTAAACTGACAAGTTGAATGCTTGTCCATTTAGTGCCCAGAGACTAGTTAGTAGTAGGTTAGCCTATTTAATGGATTTATTTGTAAAGAAATACTGTACATTTATACTGTGAATGGCACATAATCAGGCTCAGGCCAGCCTGAATGTGTTTATTTGAAATACAGCCACTAGACAATATGCCTGTATCTATGTGTCTTTGCATATGTGTTCTTCTGCTTATAACATGCCTTTTTGAGGGGGGTGTTATTTTATAAGGGTTATGTCACCCGGTGTGCAGTGTGTTCCACTACTACACCGCTGCTCAATTACAATGTAGAACACATGGCAGAAATGTTGCCCCATCCATCTATTCATCCATTCATCCAACCATGTTTTAAATTACTTGTCCTGGTAAAGGATGAAGGATGCTGACTTCTCTGCATACATCTCAACTATCCCTGATTTTCAGGGATATTTATCCCTGATTCTAGCTCAAGAGTTTGATCTAGCTCTACTAAAATAATTTAAGCTGCACACTCACTTTCCACTCTGGTGTTTTTCAAGTTTCTTTTTTTAGCCAAGAAGGAAAAAAATTATGTACTTCCCACTGTAGGCACAACTGTATCTAAAATCATTAACTTTATAATTCTCAATGAAGGGCTCCTACTAGTCTGAAAGTTTGAACAATTGCAAAATATGTTTTGATCCAATAAAAATGATTACTTCATGTATGTGCTCCATTGTTTTTTTGTTTACTGTTAATGGACTAACATGGTAGTTATTTTTCTTTTCTCCTAAAATGAGTGATGCTTTGTGATAAGGTGATAACTTACAGTCAGCAAATAATGGCAATCATTACACTCATGGACTTGTTTTACCTCAGAAAATGCATGTCAACTAAAGCCCTTTTACTCTTTAAATGTTTGAATATAGTAATATCAATAGTTAAAAATTGTACCAGCCATTTGTCCTTTGTCCCTGAATATGTTTGGCTCTGTCACTTATTCTGGAGAAAAAAAATTGACAGCTATACTTCCTTGTTCCCAGAAACAGCAACCATTAATCCTGTGGAATCCCCCAGCATTCCCAGGCAAGATGAGGTATCAAATCATTCTAATAAAAGCTGAATCTGGTCCAAGGCCTTATCCCATTTGACCATGCTTAGTAAATCTCCATTTAAAACACCACTGAGACATCCTCATAAGATTCCTAAACATACCTCGCAACTGTCCAGATTTTCACAGAATGTCCAGAATTTTGCCTTATATTTTTGGTCTGCTCTTCATAAAATTTTGGTTTTCTGGTAAATCACTGGCAAGTCAGAAAATAATGGCATAAATTTGAGTTTCAGACATCTTACCCTTCAGAAATTTCATGCTAATGCAAAACCTGCTATTCTATCAACTTTCTAAGTTTGTAAGAGCAGTACTTCAAAAATTGTGTCTATTTTTGGGCCTTTGTCCCACCATAATTTATGGCTTTGACCAGATTTCTTGTTTTAAGAAGCTGAGAGGTATAATTTCAAACCATCTCATCTGACTTCTCTCAGCACAGAGAAGCAACAGCTCTAGTCAAAGATCTACAAGGATTGCTGTGCTTCTAATTTTGTCATGGACAGTAAGCTCAGATGCTGTGAGAAGGTACTTAATTTCTTCTGCTTGCATCTATGACCTTATCCTTTCAGTCACTATTCAAATATCATTTCCATAGATAAGGATGGTAAAGGCTGGCAAGTCCTGTGACTCAGTTCTCCTTTCACCATCACAGACTGGAGCAATGCCAACAGTATTGTTGCTAATATGCCCACCCTTGGTAAATCTTCTGATCCTAGTTATATTCACTTTTTAAAAAAAAAAAATCACATGTTCTTTTAATCTTTCACCTGAGGTAGCCGGTTAGCCTCATCTACAAATGTGTTCCACTCTTTTCCAATAAAAGTCATGACTTTTGATTTGGATGTGCCAATGTGCATCCTTACTTCACACTGAGCAGTAAATTGCTCCATTATACACTGGTGATCACACTCACTTAGGACTAATAGGACAACATAATTTGCAGACAGCACAGCTACTAATCTTATGCATCTAGACTGAATACTGTACAGATGTTGGCTTTGTCTTGGGATCTCTTCTGTGAAATTCACCAGTGGGAACAGAGACAAGAGATATCCTTAATGGAGTCCTATACCTACCTTTAACTCATCTGGTTTAGCACTAAGAATGTAAATCTGGAAACAACTGCTTATTACAGCCCTGAATTATGAGTAGTCTGAGTAGTCAGGGTTTCACTGCAGTGCACACTGACTTCATTGTGCAGTCAGAGAATAGGGAGAGGTTGAGTTTTTCTTTTGTTTTCTGCCTTCTCCCCCTTCCTCACAGTTCTACATCCTTTAGCATATGTATATTTAAAGATCATGAGAGTGGAGGCTTACTCCTTCATTGTGGGTTCAAACTGTCAATTGTTTAATGCCTTTTTGGACCTCAGGAGTACCACTGCTGTGAAATTTGACTTCTTAAGGAATTAAATATTCTGGTTTAGATTTATTGTGTGTTGATTAAATGGCAGACAGCAATCATAGTGCATCCATAGAACTGGAGGTCATATGAAATAGCAGCAGTAAGAGGGTCTGATTTAGTGTACAACGTACAAAGATTCAATACATTCACTCAGTCTGTATATCAGTCAGCCCTGGTAATCACTTTTCTGCTTTCAGATATATTGATAGGATCTGTTTGATGCTAGGTCCTTCCACATTCTCTGCTACTCCAAAGAAATGCACATTATTATATTTGGATCTATTTGCCTGCATTTTAATTCTGTGAGTGGGCATATTGTTCTGTTACAGTAAAACATCAATTTGGCCTATAGACTCCTTCAAGTCTAGTAACTATCCACATTGTCAACCGTTATTTCACACTGGCCATATATACCACTAAAGCATAATCTCTGCTGACAGTCACAATATTATGGTTCAGTACGCATATGTAAAGAAGAGCCAGCATTCCTAACTGTAGTCAAAGCAGCAGTAAATGTCTGAAACTCCATTTATTCTTCTTGAACACCACCATTGTTACCTGTCACTAGGGGAATCTACAAACAGTGCCTAGAGATCTCCACACAGTATCCATGACATCAGACTTCTGACCCACCAACAGTCTCAGAAAGCTTGAATTCTTAATTAGAATGTTTGAATTATCATACAGGGAAATAAAGTACTGATAACATGAAAGAAGCAAAATACGTCACTACAGCAGGGTAAAAGAATTGTTGCATAGATCATGTTAATCTCATCTCCCCATGCTTCTGAGAAAACTGTTTTTTACTCCAATGACCATCAGATATTAATGATTCACCACTGTGTTTTCTGCAATATAGATGATAAAATGTGCTGAATCCAGTATGACAAAAATTAGTGTTAGAGTATCATGTATAATTGATTATATTTTTTCATACTGAGATACAGATTAAATAGGGTTTGAACCACAAATCCAAAATTCAGGCTAAATGAGACTACCTTTATATAGCATTTACAAAAGATTTTACATCAACCTGTGTGATCAGAAACAGTCCGACTAAAGATAAATTAAACACAAAGATATATATATTTTTTATTTACATTTGAATAAGATAATAGAAGCATATTCATTTAAAGCCCAGTCTAGGCATTCATGTAGAAAAAATATATGGTGCAACTGTTTAACAAGCATAGAAATTCAAGCAAACTAGATTAGTTTAAAAATTCTTGATCATTTTTCCATAAAGTTGTTGTTAACATAGAGAATTACTAGTGTATGAACCACTGAACTGCTTTTTAATTCAGAAAGAAAAAAGTAAACTGGTTAATGAGTTGACGTTAAATAAAGAATCTATCTATTTATCTATATGTATGTGTGTGTTTATTTCTGGTGAAATCTGGCATATTAGGTTTGTTAAGCTTTTTGAAAACATATACATTGTATGATCAGCTACACCCATATTTCAAAGATGGATGCCCAGAATAGCCTAAGGGCAATATATATAAGAAGGAAGAGAGAGAGACCATAAATAAATGTGGCACAATGCAAACTAAAAATTAAACCACAAACAGTGACCAGAACCCAATAAAAGAACACCTTTAATATCTAATATAACATAAGGAAAAACATGTCACTCTAAAGAATTCTTCTACTCTAATTATGTTGTACCATATATGTTGAGATGGTAATAAGGTATTTGATGTAAAAAAAGATCTATCATGGAAGGAATTTCATTTTTTAAACTGTATTTTGCATATAAGGGAGATTTTAAGAAAAAAAATATTTGATTCATTATTTTACATGTTGAATGGAGTCTGCAGCAGTCTGTTGATTTTCTGTGGTAAATCATGGTGGTATCTATATTCTAGGAATTTAAATAATTATTCTTTTTGGATATAATTGCTAATTTTGGGATTCTCACTGTGATGCCCGTGAACTGGCCCAGCAATCTAGGAGCCTCAATCCACACCACTAACACCAGTGAGGAGAATCCATACAGGGAAATAATAATAAATACACACACAGTAAAGTACAATTTCCCTTAAGGCTCACAGAGATCACAGTCAGTCTGTGGCTGGTTTCTCCCTTTCTCTCCAGGTCCTCAGTAAGACTCCCCACTGGCACAGCTATAGGGTCCAGATCTCAGCCTAGTGGGCAAGCTAAAACCTCCAGCACCCTTTCTGTCCAACCAGTGCTTCATGTCCCTGCCCAAGTAGCTAACACACACACACTTTGAGATAAGAGTTTATACAACTACACAGACACTCCTGGGGAAGGATGGCACAGGTTCTCCAGCTGTGCCCCTTTCCTGCTCAGTCTAAAAGGTATTATACAATGACCCCCCATTAATATTCCAAAACATGCATGCTGATTGGCCAGCATGCCTGTTGTAAATCCCACAATATACCAATGGAAAAAAGTCCGGTTGCCCAGACTTTTATCCATTGGTATAATGTCCTCAAAACTTTTTTTTTAAACAAATAAAAAAAAAAAGAAAAAAAAATGGCGCAACAGAGACTTTCTTTTCTCCATGCTTCCATTTCAAAGCATTGATGTACAGGGTATGCATGGGATGCAAGTCCCATATGCATGCTCAGTACATCAAAACAAGGAAGCAGTCTACCACAACCAGCAGAAGAACAGTAATGCGCCGTTATACAAAGATATTACTTAAGAAAAGTAAGTATTTTTTTCTTAAATAATGTCATTGTATAATGGCAATAACCGACTCCGTGGTTGTGGTATATTGAAATTTACCCATGGTTGGCTTTATTTAATCACTTGGGCTTTGCCCTCATGATTAAACCACACTAACCATAGGTAAATCTTCAATATAGCACACCACGTCATTGGTTATTGCTTTAGTACTGGCTGCCACCACCCGTTAATATTTATCAGCTACTCAAGGGCCCTTAAAGGGTGTCATATTATTACTGTGCAATATTATTATCCAAATGCTAAGTGTGACTGAACAGTCAAGGCTTAGTAGAGTGACTTGGTACAGTATCACTATATACATGCAATGCACTATAGAGCTTAAATTAACTCTACATAAAACAGCCACAGTTGAAAGGTTTAAAAAATATTTAATAATAAATAATAAAAATACAAAACAATACTTCTTACTAAACAGTGCTAGTCAAGAGTTCAGATATCACACAGAAATACTTAGAATAATACCGTAGAAAAGTTCTGACATCACAGAAAAACACTTAGTTTAATCTTCCTAATTCCTAGCTATTTCTGAGAAAAAACACAGTTCTAAATAACTTACATATAGAGCAAAGCATTGCTGGTGATGTTGGATGTTCTCAAGACAAAATGCTCTGAGCTCTCTGATTCTCTCTCTTTAAATTGATAACACAGAGCTGCTTCACATGACATCATTCTTCACACTTCTCTGGTGTTCCCAGGCTAACAGAAACTACATTTACATTCATTACACCTAGTCAGAAACCAGAGCAATGAAGGACATTTATACATGCAAATTCTAGCCATTAACTCTGGTCTTAAAACAATAGGCATAATGCCTCTCTCTAGACAGATCAGCTCTAAATGTTGACATCAAAGACAGCCATGAAATGCTTGACTTAGTTTTCTTATGGCAGAGTGCACTGTTGTTACATTTTTGCAGATCAATATCCAATTCAGTCTTTTCACATTTAAGAGAACAAGCCTGTGGCTTACATTAATGTTTACAAATGACAGAATTATCTGCAAAATTCTATCTGGCTAGGCTGGCAGCCTTCACCTATCTTCACACTCACTTAATGCTGTTGCCTAGTTTTCCTAGATTAATAATCTAAAAATGCAGAATCTGTCTGATCCTGATTAATGAATTTAATTTTTTTTCTCTCTTGTAGTGTCAGCAAAAAGTCACCTGTACTAACTGGTGCAACCTACCTGGTAAACTTAACTATTTTATATTGATAGGCATAATTGTTTTGGTTTTGACTGAACAGATCCAAGAAAGGTTTCTGTGAGCGCTGGAGTGGATAGTCTTATGGTACCCAAGATTGATGACAATTGTTGAATATTTATTTATTGATGTATTTCTTCCAGTGATAATCAAAAAATTTTATTTAATAGCAGAGATATTACATTATGATAAAAAAATAGTATTAGCTAAAGTATGTTTAGATAGTATTAAAAACATACAGGACATCATAACTGTGTCAGGTATCTTATGGGCATCTGTAGCTTTAACCCAAACATGAACACTGAATACCTTCTTTGAGTCTGCAGATAGAGAATACTAATCTATAAGACATGATTAACTTGTTCATAGTAAACCAAACTGCATATTCAAAATAATTTAAGGAACAACTTTTAATACAATTTCGTAGCAATTTGGTACATAATATGCAGTGTAGATTCAACCGAGCAATAGGATAATAACTGTAAATCTTCAAATGATCATTGTTGGGCTTTGACAATAATATTATCTTATATTATATATATTATCAGATTACTAGCCTGTGACATATTATTGTCAGTAGTAGTAAACTTAGAAAATCAGGGACTTTTTTTTTTTTTAAATTAGGAACATTGTCAGGTCGAGAGCTTTGTTATTTGATACTTTGGTGTATATCACTTCCATAAAAAAGAAACTGAATGGAAAATGTTGGTGCTAGAAAGTTGAGAAAGGTGGGTATTGATTAATGATTCATGTTTTTTTTTAATTTGAGCTGGTATTTTAATTTGAAAAAACTTAGCATAGTATTGTATTTGGTATTTAATTAATCACTGAGCCTTGATTCATTGAGATTTAATGAATCCAAAGAAGCAGTCAAGGCAACACACTTTCAGCAATGTAAGATATTGCACATCATATCCTATTCATATATAAAGTGTTTTTCATGGATACTGCACCCCCTGTATCAGGGCTACAGTCCATACCTCCAGTCTCTAAACATACCAACACTAAGATCATACAAACTTCAAAGAAAGAAGAAAGTATGTTTAGTTACTAGCTTACCCTTTCTTTCTTTTTTGTGCATTAGCCAGCTCAAAGTCAGTGCACTGAGTCAGTATATACAACCACAGACAGCACATTTAATAAAGCAAAACTCAGTGATTATCACTAGTAAGCACTCTGTTTTATGACATACACATTATCCATGTGCTCTCAGAGGATTATGTTCCTATCTAATTGTTATCTGTAGAATCTATAGTATTTATTGTAGTACATGGATACTGTTTCTAGATTTTTATTTGGTGACAATTATTGAAGCAAATTTTTCCACCCCTGTCTACAATTAAATGGTTGCCTTTGTAATAAACTGTGCTTTTCTGTCTATGAAAGCTAATTGCTAAATATAAATACAGGTATAAACTTTAATGTATATTTCAAAGCATTTTGTGAATCATTGCTATGTGATTTAAAGTTGTTCTTATAATTTGTAAAATTCGGAGCAGATGTAACTTTTGTTTAAAGATGAAATCGTTTATAGACCAATCGGTTTATAGATTAGTACTAGGCTAACTGCCCTTGCGAGTCATTTTAAGCCTAGCCAATTACCCCCTGTGAGACTCAAACCCTGTACCTTGTGTTTGTAAGGCAAAAATCTTAACTATCAGGCCATCCTCCCAACCCTGATGCAGAGATATTTTGAAAGAAACCCATTTTCTTAGAAGAAAACTATTTACAAAGCATTTTATCCTACTAGTTGCTAGATTAGATTGTAATATTGTATAAATATGCATTATTCCTTATGGCCAGTTGGAGAAGGTAACCAGAAAGTATTTTCAGTAATTGTTTAATACATATAAAAGGCTTTAAACATACACAGAATATATGTGTGTGTAATCATATTAACGAGGATTAAAGTAACTCCATGAATAGTATAAACAATGGCAAGCAAGACATTGTCTCCATTTCCAAAAGACTTGCTCTCAGCGTAAATGAGAGTTGGCTGTAAGTAGGTGTTTTGGAATCTGGTCCCTGTAATAAGCCTGTTCATACATAGGCCTTACACTGAAGTAAGTCACTTACACTAACATCAACTCTTTTGAAACCCAGCTCATTGTCTTAATTGTTTTGAATTACATTTGCTTGTGTTCAATTTATGGAGTCAGAATTGTGTTGAAAATATCAAGAAGAGAACTGAAATCAAAGTGTTACTTCTTTAATTTACTTGGGATAGAGCTATGTGTAATTCAGCAAGGAAAGATACATACTTATTAAAAGGGCCATAAATGGAACTCAGTGTAGCAGCTGTATTGCTGCAATATGATTCTAAATGTATATCTTGGATGGATTAGGATAGCTTATTTGGTTTCCAGTAAAAAATAATTAATTAACTAGCTCAGTTTTTTTTCTGTTATGCTTATCTAGAATTAAATTCATTTTTTTAAACAAGCTATGAAAAGAGGCTGTTTAGAGCAAACATTTAAACTTATTTTTTTTAATATGGTGATTTATTACATTTATATTAACTGAGAGCACAGTCTTTTATACCATACCAGGTTTACTGCAGTAGAAAACTAAAAAGCACATATCTATCAGTTATTACAGAGGTAGCTACCAGTAATAAATCTGTAGAAAATTGAACATTTTCCACCACAAATATAATCAAATATATTGGAAAACCCTAAACCACATTAACAGTATTAATAGCTATATACTAAAAACCTATCCATCTTCACGTAATCAGTTATTGGGACACATCAACAGTACTAATATGCTCCAAACCATCATTAGCCAATAAAAAACATATTTACTGCATACAGTATGTTTAATAACATAATATATTTCATACATTATTGTTACCCCATTAAAGAAAACAATTTTCACTCTGTTAGGACTAACTAAAAGTTCACCTCACTGCAATATGGGATCATGAATACTTCTAAATCTTACCTTCTTATTTGTAGGCCCCAAATAAAATTTGAGTAAAACAACCTGTAGGTGCAGTGCAAAGCTTAACATTTCAAATCTGTAAAATGGACAACAGGCAAATGTTTGCATTGCATGGTTATAAATGATTTCACTATGGCTGAAGGGACCACTGCTGAAAGGTGATACCAAGCTTCAACACGAAGAGGAGGAAAACTATGAAAAAGAAAGGGATACAGTACATTATCTTATTCCTCAATGCTTCACCCCTCACACAGTGCCAGAATTTATTCAAGATGTCAGTTCCCTGTTACCACATTCATCATGTCTGGCAAATGTAACATTTTGTCCTTCTCCTTGCTCATAGTCAGTGTCCAGTGAACAAGCAAATTAGGACCTTTTTATACACGTGACATTCCATTCCATTTTAAATATCAACAGTAAAGCACTTTAAATACATCTTCTTTGATAGGCTTAGCTTGTTGCAAAGTAAAATCTAATAAAATGTAAAAAAATCGCATAAAAGCTGAAAATAGCATACACATAAATTAATGACTATGTCCATAAACACATCCACAAGAAAGAGACCAGGCATTGGCATTAATTTATTTAAACAGACTTCCTAATACCTCATCCAGCTTAAGCTAGACAAGGTTCTATCTGCTCAAGTTCAACTCTTTGACGTTGAGCTCTCTGATCACTGTTTTCCAGGGGAAATTGCTGTTGATGTGGTTTGTGTGTGGGCTTGTCACTGAATCCTATTATTTGGAAAATTTCTCTTTTCTTGTAACTATGGAGTTGGTATGTCTCCATATGTGTTGGTGGGTGCTGGTTTCCCCGTATTGGAAGTACAGGGAGCTAATTTTTGGTTTTGAGTTTTGCCTTCCATTTTATCTTGCTGCATCATGTAAGTAATTATATTAATTACATATACAACTAGTTTCAGGACTGGGATGTCAAAAAAAAAAACTTAAGTTATAACAATATGATTTGGTTTCAAGCACCAACATTTTTAAAGTCAGATGCAAATATAAAGTTAACTGTTTACATTGATAAAAGCTAGCCATCATTTTTTGTCATTTTTAAGCATCAAGAGTATGTGCTGAGCTTGTGAGAGACGGTATTTATGGCAAATGTTCAATAAAATACTTAATCATCTTCAGAGAGCATGCAGGACTTGTATCACAGTCCAAGCCAAATGTTGCTGCAGTTGTAGGAATAATATAATTTCCATTGTTAGACTTTTTGTTACGTGTGTAGTAAGTTAATTTTGCCCATAATTTTGTTTGTCTGTAAGTGAAGTGCATCAATGTTCATTTTACAGTTTTGCCTGGAAGATTGTGTAATATTGTCTTTCAGTGTAACAGTTCAGTCAACAGTCTTAATGCAGGGAACAATTTCAATAACAGAATTTGAAGTAGTACACTCTATAAAAACAATATTATCCCATAATGTGTGATTGTCATTAAAATGGGGATCTGTCTTTCAAAACAACAAGTCTGAATATTTTATTCAGCAGGAGCTTTTTTTTATATTCCGCATAGTGGAAGAAATCGGAGAGCTTGAATTATTGCATCCATTTTCATTATCTGTTGTTGAAGACAGAAGCAAGTCTAAATTTGATAGTTGGGCAATGCTCATTGCATTTCTATGGTTATTGGTTCTTCCAGTCAATAAAAGCTGCAGCTTTGGTAACAGAGAAGTAAAATTCCTCAGATATACCCACTTCCAAAAGTTTTGCTTAAAAAAAGGATCGATGAATAGCAGTCACAAACTTTGGTGCTCTGAATGTTCTGTTAGAGCTTTGTTGATCTCTTTAGGGGTTTCTTATGTTTTCCAGAGACCAACCCATAAGGAAAATCTACTCATTTCCAACAAGGTAGAACAGGTTAGCAAAATGGAGCACCAAATGTTAATCATCATAAATTATTTGATAAAGGCAAATAAATCCACTAGCAATTATAAGACTTTCAAATACTGAGAAATAGGAGTGTTTATACTTGTGTATATTCTGGGAATTTGTTGCAGTGAAGTAAGCTGATAGGGCATAATGCAAAGGCTGTTCAGCAGAATATGCAAGCTTAAAGTATAAATGAAATGCCTTAGAATATGCAAGCATAAAGTACAAATGAAATGCCTTAGAATATCTAAGGTTAAAGTATAAATGAAAGAGTTCCTATTACTTGATCGAATGTTTAGGTTAGCGAATACCTAAACATCGATCTGGTAATAGCAAAAGCAAAAAAACGTGAATGGCCGATTTAACACAGGGAAAGAATTCCCTTATGTTATGCAGATTTTGCCCCTTTCCCTACTGTAGAGCAATCTCATAGTTGGTATATTTACTTAGGGGGGTGTGAAGCCCCCCACTTTATTTTTTTATTTTTTTATTTTTTTGCGAGGCTGAGGGAATTCAATCAATAAGTTAATTCTGCCGTTCACTGTTTTAATTTTTCAATATTGCCAGGTTGGCGTTTTGGTATTCGGGTAATATAGATGTTAAATTAAATGCCTTATCATATGCAAGCTTAATGTGTAAATGAAATGCCTGAGAATATGCAAGGCTAAAGTGTAAATTAAATGCCTTAGAATATGCAAGCTGAAAGTACAAACGAAGTACCTTAGAATATGCAAGGTTAAAATACAAATTAAATTCCTTAGAATATGCAAGGTTAAAGTGTAAATGAAATGACTTTGGTATTTCTAAGCTGGATCCAAATAAGATAAACACAGTGATTTTGCTTAGATGTGATTTGTAATGACTGATCTGAGTGGCAACAGCAATAGTTATGATATGAGATACATATTTAAAGACAGTATTGCTGAACCTTTGCAGAGCAATACAGCATTCCTTGTTTGTCCACAATTTTCTTGTTACCATCATATGACACTCCCTCATGGCTGCAACCTCTCTGACATAATCTTGAGAAAAATGTATATGTCCTTAGTAGAATGCTTTTCTGGGCTAATCTTTGTAATTCTTTTGCCCACAGGTATTAGAGTATTTTTTCTACAACCATCTTATAATGTTTTGTACTGGTTCATGAAAGTAAAACTTTTTAAATGAACATTAGCCATGCTGGAATAATTCAATAACTATGTCTGCCCCTGCATCAAAATCTCAGACAGTTTATAGATTAGTACTAAGCTAGCTGCCCTTGCAAGCCATTTTAAGCCTAGCCAATTATCCGTTGTGAGACTCAAACCCTGCACCATGTGTTTCTAAGGCAAACACCTTAACCATTAGGCCACCCTCCAAACCCTAAATGAAATGTCATAGGTTGGTACTAGGCTAACTTCCCTTGCGAGCCTAGCCAATTATCCCTTGTGAGACTCAAACCCTGCACCTTGTCTTCGTAAGGCAAACACATTAACCACTAGGCCACCCTCTCATTTAAATGTTATGTTATCACCATGCATGTCACTGCCAATCTTGAACCCAGGACCCTGTGCACTATAGTCAGAGCAACATACCACTATGGCAAATCAGCAGCTGAGCAGATCAGCAGCAACATAAAATGTTTTTGGAATGGAGTTTGAAACTAGTTTATCACATGAGTAATCTAAATGACAAAAATGAATATCTATGAGAAATAAAGCTTAAATACGTGGAATGCTTTAAGACTTTGAGGAATGCCAATTAAAATATATTTACTTGGGCACGAAACATTGATTGTTTTCAACTAATTAAAATTAGAGAACATGATTTATCAATATGTCCTTTTTGGTTTTGCACTTCTGACCAGAAAAGACATTTGGTGTGAAAGTTAACTTGCCATTTCAATCAGTCTACTCAGGAACTTCTCCAAAAGTTTGAATACTTTGCTGCATTATTTTTGCATAGCTATAAGCTATGCTGTTTAAAAACAGAGTAGTGAAGAATGTTTGCATTTAGCAAGTACTACTTTTTGGGTGGAAATATTCTTTTCAAATGTAATGTTAACATAATAGTGCTTTCTTTTGAAATGTAACACTGTGAATAGTATTTAATTTATTGTTGCTACCTCAAACTGCTGTGTCTTTTGCCATAAATGTCTATCCTCTATGCTTATTATCACAGCCTTTTGCTTAGCTTTTCTGTTTGATTGGCTGAAAATGTGTGTGTCAGGCTTTCTGAAATTCATACTGAAGTACTAGATAAACAACCAAAGAAGCACACTAACATCTGTATACTCTAAATGCTTTTCTTTCTACTCCATATGAGATACAGTGACCATGAATGCTACAAACTTCAAAAGCTATGCCAGTACCTAGATCCAGTATATGGATAATTACTGTAGATGCAATAAACAGGAAGGTGTCACCAAAATATTTAATAGGTAAATAAACTTTCTATCACTGTTTCTCAACTAGATGCTAGATGTACGTATATGCGTGTAGCAGTCTGTATGCATGTGCCTACTTTGAAGATGGCGTCTGATTTTCAATCTGCCTTTTTTATTAAGTCAGACTCTTAGGCTTAAAATCTGCAACTGTGGCAATCCAAGCATTCGCAATCGCATTTTGCACTGTACTTTCTTGCAATGGCTAAACATCATGCACAATTTAAAAGTAGTTCTGGAAGCCAACATTTGTTACTGTGATACTTTAATAGATGGGGCTGAAACATTCTGATTTGTATTTTATCAGATAGAATACTGTTCTGCGGTGAAAAGCTCTGCTCTGAAATATCTCAAGCAATACTTTTTTGACAGGAGCTGTGACTTTCTGCTTTACATTTCATCAGCATTGTTAGCAAAATAATGTTATTCTGAAATATTCAAGCTATGACATTTTGCTTTGCATGATGCTATCAGACAAAACTGTGCATTTTAATATGTTTCATTCAACCATGTACTATTGAATTAATAAAAAAAAGGCAGGACACATATTGTTAGCAACATTACATTATTGTGTGCTTCCTTTATCAAACAGAACACTCACTGAGGGTATTCAGAGAGGAGACATACTTATGTGAAGCACTACTTAAGTATAAAAAACTGTATTTGAGATGTATAATAAGCTGATATAGCCACATTATGGGAAAATGGATAATAAAATCCATCTTATCATGCCAAGAAATTTGCTTGGGAGGTCAATCTTAGCATCCACACTGAGAGCCAACACAGCTGATTATGACTGAACACATGACCATAATTCTTTATAGTATATGGAACTTTATCTGCTCCATTTTGTATCAGATACAAAAAATAGTGTTGAAGAAGGAAGTGTTTTATCAGCTTTCAAAGCTTTTGAAAGCTGGTAATAAAACTTGCCATGGTCAAAGACAAATTAAGCAGAAATGACATAGCCCTCTTGTATGCACTTCATTCTGCCACATTTTCTTTATACATATGGCGTAGTCAAGTTCTAACAGCTTTTACAAGTTGTTTTAGATTCTGCCACTGTTTTCTGCCAACCTGCAATGTCTCTAGCTTGAGACCTGATTATGTATTAATTAGGGGAGCTTAGCAAACTTTTCCTGGGACAGAATGTAAGTATTTAAAATGGGGTCTGTAAAATATTTGCAATATTTGTTATTTTGTGGATAAACTGTGTTCTTACAGTGATACTGCTCTTTGCTGTGCAGGACTGAGTTGTATATGAATATTTTTCGGACAATGGGCGTAGTGCAAGACTGCTGTACATTAGACTGTTTAAACGTCATTCAGACTTGCATTTTGTACTTGGCTTTTCTTACTGCATTTTCAGTGCTGCTGTTATTAGCCGAAGTCCTATTCTGCAGTTTGGTGTTTGTTGCATTCTTATCTGCACTCATAACCTCTCAACTGTCCAGATTTTCAGAGAATGTCCAGATTTTTCCCTCATATTTTTTGTCTATTTCTTGTAAAAGTTGTGGTTTCCTGGCAAATCACTGATAATTAAAGTCACTGAATAGTGACATACATTTGAGTTACATACTTGTTTGACACTTCATATCCTTCAGAAAATGCACCATAACACAAATCTAAGTATCCTAACAACTTTCTAAGTTCGTAAGAGCAATATTTAAAATCCTCCCCTATATTTGGGCCTTTGTCCCCCATTATTTTAGGCTTTGCCCAGATTTCTTGCACTAAGAGGTTGAGAGGTATGCCTACATTGCTATATACTCTACTTCACTAAATAAAGATTCCACTTTCCATTTTTGTAATAACACGCTCATTATATTTTCCTCATCAGGCAACATGATATTACAGCGGTCAGTTTTGGCAACTCACAGAACTTAGTAGTCCGATTCAGCCATCATGAGCAGAGTTTGCATGTCCTGCCTGTGTCTGCATGGGTTTGCACCATTCTCCTCAGTTTTCTCAGACATTCTAAGGGCATGCTGTAGGTGAAATGGAGATCCTCCAAATTGCCTGCAAGTATGTATCCTATATGTAGATGAGTATTTACATGTATCCACGTATACTCTGATAGCTGAATCTCTCTGCCTTGTACCGTTCAGTCCTGGGACAGTCTACTACTCCCCTGTCACCTGGAAATGGATTAAGCAGTTAATCAGAGAATGAATAACCATAATGAGTGAATGAATGAATGCATGAATATAGTCACACGTTTTCATTGTCATAGCTGTAATCTCACTAAATCTAAACTACGCCTTTGTAGTTATTTTCTCAATCTTGACACAGATTTTTCTCATAGAAAAGCGTTTAATTTTTCACCAAATGCAGTATCACCCCATTACTTCAGCCACTTACAGTTTAACATTTTCTTCTTTCTGCTCTCCCATTTACTTGTCTCTGAAATTGGTCATCTGGTGGCAAAATAATCTGCTGACAAAATAATTTTGTAAAACATTTGCCAAGTCTATAAATGTCATAAAGTCTGTAATATATTTCCAGTCAGGTGTTTTTATTCATGTTTCACTCAACACAGCAGGAAACACAAAGGTACTGGAACACAGACATGATGTAATACCTTTTATTGGACCAAAATTGGTTTTGTAATCACATAGGCTTTCAAGCTGGGATGAGCCCTTCGTTAGGAGTTAAGTTACTATGTTAAACAGACTGCTTAAATATCCACTTATGCCCAGAAAGGGAAGTACATCATTTATTTCTAATTGACTAAAAAGAAATCTTGAGAAATGCTAGTGGGGAAAACATGCTGCTCATGCTATGCCTCAGAGACAGACACCGTGTGTGTGTGTGTGTGTGTGTGTGTGTGTGTGTGTGTGTGTGTGTGTGTGTGTGTGTGTGTGTGAGGGAGAGAGAGAGAGAGAGAGAGAGAGAGAGAGACCAAAAGTGTAGAAGAGGGTCAAGACATGCTGTAAAATCAAAATTTGGCATGTTACATTACAGCTAGTGTTCACTGAGTGGAGAAGATAACACTCTGAGAGACTGCTCTGATGTTTAATGAGACAATAAATATCAAAACAGGTGATTTATACAAGTGATTTTTTTTTTTTTTTATCATTTTTTAATTAGTTTATTTATTTATAACAAGAGTCCCTAGCAAACTATTATGAAATCAATACAGAACAGTCAGCTATTCCTTTAGTTCTTTATAAAAAAACCTCTGCAGCCTCAATAGAAGCATTCATTATCATTAGAAAGATATACCCAATTCAGATCAGATACAAAAAACATGAATTAAGTAGGGAAATCTAGTAAATCCTGAAATGTAACAGAGTATTTATTTCCCATATACTTACAAGTATGCAACATTGGCTTTAAGCTTAGAAGGAGAAGCATGGCTGGGTTTTATTATGTGGGTATGTAAATGTGCAAACAATATGCAAAAGGTTTGACCTCATACTTGTCTTGAATACTTTCTTGGGGTGGAAATTGCACTTTCTGAATTTTGTTAGATCGCTTAGCTTTGTTAGCAGGCAAAACTCTGACATCGCTTGTTCAGACCTGTATAATGCAAGAGGATAGTACTGAGTAACACATGCATTGGCTTGTTAATATTCAGTCTGTCTGATTTCATCTTTTGCAAGTCAAATGAAACAAATCTGAATAGCTTAAGTGCAACCCATGATTTTGTAAGTTACATCCCGGAGACAGTATCCAACCTTCTGCCATTCTTTTCCTTCTATCAGCCAGAACACTATCAGCTTATAAAAGTAATAGATTTTGTCCCTGAGCTAGTTCTATCCTGATGCATCTGAAAACAAGATTATGGGAATGAGACTGTATATTAAGCCCATTATTCATCCTCCAGGTCGACAATCTTTCTAATAAATATATATTACTTTCTTAATTACTTCTGACATTTAGTTATGTGCATCTGGACTACAACAGGAAGGCCTGTACAGTTAACCCCATGATTGCTAGAAAAAGAAAGAAGGGTTAAACTAAGGACAACATAATAAAAGGAAATGGAGACGGCTGGACTCTTAAAGCTAGCAAATGTCTGTGTGCCATAAATTATTGCACAGTCATTCAGCCAAGATACAAACAAGTAAAATAATATGAATGGAAAAATGGTATATTGAGTATAATAGTGTATGTAGTGAGATTAAGATTTAGTCATGTGACATTGTACAAATGCCTGCACTTGTAATAGTCTCTACTGTTCCATTTCATAATATCCTTTTAAGTTCTTTATTACAAAGAATTGGAATGTCATGTCACCAATTACATGGGAAAATTTTAGCAATCTTGCTATCAAATATATCTCATCTCACAAATTATTTTATTCAAAAACAAAAAACAAATGCTATTATCAAAAAAATTGGGGTTACTTGCTAGATATAATTCTTGACAAATAAAATTTGCCTACAAATTGTCATGAAAAGCTAACCTCTAAATAAGAAATGAATGTAGTATGACCAGACTTTCATGCATCGTCTCCCTTTTCTTGGTATATGTGTAACTAGATATTTTCCCTAAACATACAAATAAATAGTTACATTTCTATTTTTGCTTTATATATAGACTATCCCCATTCTAACTATCCCTTATGAGACCAAATGAACATAAATATTCTCATACTTTACTTGACGATGTAGTGACTTCTTGTGTATATATTGTACATATATATATATATATATATATATATATATATATATATATATATATATATATATATGTAGAATTTTCTCGGAATGAGATTGTTGTCTGTTTTCTTTAGATAGGTATTTGTATTGTTTATTTGTGTTTTTGAGTTACCGTATTGTTGTTATTATTTGAAAAAAGAAAATTGAAATAAAGAGATTTTGGAAAAAAAAAATATCCTTTTCTAGGTGCTTGACTGTTGTTGCTGTCTTTTGGCTTTTCCCGGTTAGGGGTCGCCACAGTGGAACTCCGGTCTGCTAATGATTGGCAGTAGATTTTCACGGTGCCTTGTTGCCAGCTCGATGCCCAACCTTCAACAAAGGCACGCCCATTCATGCATGTCTTTCGGAACACCATTCGACCCATGGGGAAGACATGCAGACTCCACACAGAAGGCACTCCCCACACACTAGCTGAGAATCGAATGGGAGAACATCTTGCTGTGAGGCAACAACGCTACCGCTGCACCACCGCGATCTAGGTGCCTGACTATGTTTGTATTAATAGTATTTCTGAATATCCAGAGCAACTCTTCCAGCTTCTTCAGTTCATGCAGACTGGCCCTACTATTCACTTTCATTTTCAAGTAGTTTATTTCTGTAACTTTAACGGTGCAAATCTGTAGAGAGAAAGAACAGACCATTATTTAATAGTGGCTTCTAAAGATCTAGTAGGTGTAAAGTAAAGCTTTCAGAAAAATTATTATCATTTCCTGGAATTCAGAAAAGCTTACCATGAGGTGGAAACCTTATCATCTTCCTGATCCATAGATTACTCTAGTGCTAAGGTTTTTCCATTGCAATGACCTTATTGTGAAGAGCAGTCTTACTCAGGATGCTAATGTGGCATTCTGAGAGAATGGATAATTTGTCATATGCTTTCCCCTGTAAATGTCAGTGTCACCCAATTTGTTTGGATGAGCAATTTAGATAATTACTTGGGTGAGTAACATTTTGTGCTAGGAGGAAAAAGTGAATTGTGTCTTTTGACAGCATTCACCCATTCATTCCTGTGGGAGTACTAATGGTACAGGTTAAGTACAGTCACTCCATGGGGTAGAGGGGATGTCAGTGTATGAATACATGGATGTGTGTATGTGTGTGTGTGTGTGTGTGTGTGTGTGTGTCTGTAGAGACATGAGTGTGTGTGTGTATGTGTATGAATGTTTGTGTATGTGGATGGGTGAATGTGTACGTGTACATGTGTGTGTGTGTGTGTGTGTGTGTGTGTGTGTGTGTGTGTGTGTGTGTGTGTGTGTGTGTGTGTGTGTGTGTGTGTGTCCATGTGGCTTCTAGGGGTGTACCTTTGCTAACATAATTCATGGGCTGCTAGTAAGAACACTAGCGTGGTCAGGTTTGATAGCATTATATATATATATATATATATATATATATATTTTTTTTTTCCTGATACATTGTAATGAACTGCTAATGAGGTGTTTCCCTGTGTGGTTTTACTAGATCTTTGTATCAGAGATTCTTTTTTGATCTATTTGACCAACCCATGTTGAGGAATTAATACAGGCCCAGAAAATCTTTATAAATCCTGCCCATTGATTCAATATATAAGTTTACCAAAAATGGGAAAAAAGTAATCATGCCTGAAATAGTGTAAAAGACTGGAGAAGTATGGGACACTAAAATGCATTTATTTTCAAATTCCAAGAACTCTCATAAAAAACAAAATAAGAAAATACCAAATAACTGAATTCAAAGATGTCATTACACAGATTATTTTAAATTTCTTATTAACATAAAAATGGGTTAAAATAGCATATACACAACAACTAAATGAGGTGCTACCTAACTTTTCCTTTGGGAGTTGTCATTTGTAGTACTGTGGGATTAGTGCTTCTGTTTTTCTCCTGTTGAGAGAAGGAACAGGGGGATATCGGACAGCGCAGTGGTGCAGCAGTAGCATTGTCGCCTCAGAGCAAGAGGTTCTCTGGTTCATTTCTCAGTTACTTTCTATGTAGAGTCTGCATGTCCTCACTGCATTCCTGTGGGTTTCCTCTGGGTGTTCCAGTTTCTTCCCACAATTCAAAGACATACATCTAGAGCATTTTTCCCTGAGCCTCTGCTGAAAATTGGCTTTGTTCCAAGTTGGACTTTCCTGTTAAATAAATATTAATTCTTATCCTTCCATTTTATCAGTCACTGGAAAAACTAAGATTCAGTTCTTAGTAACCATCTTGGAATTAATGCTACTGCTTTGTTCCTGATGAGAGAAGGAGCACAGGCCATTGATTCCTGATGGTCTATAATTGGGCAGTATATATGGGACTTCAGTGATTGGTATGGTTATAGATGATCTTTGTGTTTCACTGTTGCAGTCCTCACACTTGGGTTATCTGCCTGCAGGTAGCCCTCAGTCGGCCCAAATTCCAGAGTCTTGGGATTTCTACGTCGGATGCTGTCGCTCTTCCATGATGTCAAGTCATCAGGGGTATACAATATGCAGCTGAGGCCATTCCATCAGCTTTTCTTTCCACACGGGAGCCTGAAGCAGAAGCAGTTTGCAAGTGCCGGTCAGCCGCTACCTGAAATTTTCATTATTCAAGTTTCAAACCTGAAGTCTTCTGAAGCTAAGTACCCCGTTGGGGATCCTTTTTTTCTTGCTCTAACCGATATCAGAAAAAGTTAACAATTGTCTTGCCTGTGGAAAGCAAATAACTCACAGAGATTTTCATTCTTACTGCATCACCTGTTTAGACCCAGACCACGACATTCCTCGCTGTTGGTTTTGTGCCTTGTTTAACGCCCAAACTATTTGTCTTCGGGCTATCTTTGTCACTAAATTCTTTCACTCTCATTCAGAGATAAGCCATCTGACTACTGATCTTCTGAAAAAATGTAAGGATAAAGACAGAGACAGACCACAAAGGTCCAAAACTGCCGACGACGCTTCCATTAAGCTAGTCGCCAGTCCGACCGGTACTCAGTGAGGTACTTTTGCAGCCCCTGATACCTGCTTCTACAGATTCAGAGGTCTCTCCTGAGACCCATGCCGAGAGATGCTTCTTCAACTATGAAACCTGTGGATGTCTCTACCTTGGATGGGTCCAGAGCCGCTGTGCAAGCATCGGCTTCTGAGGGTGTATTCCGACCTTCCAATGTTCGTATTAAACCATCTACTTCACTTCTGACTAAAACTTCCAAGTTTCTCAGTCCCAGAGCTCACACTTCGCCTAGAAAACCGATGACCAAGGTGCATGTTCCAGCTCCCATGCCACAGAAACAAATGCTTAGAATGGCTGAAGACCTTGTAACTTTAATTAGGGGAAGCAAGCCTTCCCCCTCTAAAAGACAAAGGATTGAATTTCCTTCTGATTCTACAGACCATGAATCCGATGACTCTGATCCCTCTGATTACCAGGACATTCCCTTATCTACCTATGAGGATTCAGATGCAGAGGATTCCCTCCAGAGGACTTTTCTTTTGGTGAAACCTTGCATACCTCAAGAGAGCATTTCCGCTGGGAATGCCAGGACTACTCACAGTCCAAAAAGGGACTCAGAGAATTTTTAGACTTGCCTCAGCACAGGCCTCTAGCTATACCCCCTGTCCTGGATATTGCAGATGATGTCTTCAGGGAATCCAGTCTTACTCCTGATACTTTACCACCAGCTCCTAGAAAGCCTGACAGGTACTACAGAGTACATGACTCACACAAGTTTCCCTTTAAGAATACACTGCGGATCCAGAGACCATTTCCCAGGGACCTAAAGGTATTAAGGCTACTACAGCCAAAAACCCTATCCCTTCAGACAGGGATTCCAGAGCTTTAGACAGATGGGGTAAGAAGATATATACCTCTGCAACTCTTGCCATAAGGGCTTTAAATTGCCAGTTTCACATGTTGAAGTATCAGCAGCATATTATGGAACTAATTAAACAGAAAATGTTGTTGCTTCCAGATTATGCAAAAAATAAACATTTACAAGAGTTAATGCATTCTGCAAACCAAGTTAGTAAACATACTTTGCAGTGTGGTTTTGATGCCTTAGAGGCATCTTGCAGGGCTGCGGTCACTGGGTCTGTACTGAGAAGGCATGCTTGGCTGAAGGAACAAATCTTGCTTGACCATGTCAAAGCAAAATTACTACATGCTCTATTAAACCAGGAACGTTTGTTTGGCACAAAAGCAGAAGAAGTTCTTAAAAAGATGGAGGAAAAAGCTAAATCCATGCAAACTGTTAAAGATTTCTTACAAGTACAGCCACCTAGATTCAGTAGGCATTGGCCTTCTAAAAACTGGTCCTTTCCAGTCCCTCCCAGGCCTTCTCAGTCCAAACCCAGGGGCAACAGACCACCAAGACTACAGTCTCAGGGTATGCAGAGATCTAAACAATGGAGTGCTCCCACCTCAAAAACAGGGCAGGGAGTGGTAAGCCACCCCCTTATGGAAAAAGTTCACAATGACTTTTCTATAATCCTTCCCAGCCATGCCAAAATACTTGCACCCCTAGGAGGAAAACTTGTTCTGCATGCAAAAAACTGGATGCCCATTACCCAGGACTGATGGGTCCTAAACATTGTATCCCAGGGATACAGATTCCACTTCCACTCACTGCCAACCCCAAGTGGGTTGCTAGACCTTCCTCCAAACCAGTGGGCAGAGGCTCAAAAGCAAGTACTTTCTCTTCTCACTATCACGGCTATTCAACCTGTTCCAATAGAGCAAAGTGGACAGGGTTTCTACTCCAGACTATTCCTGGTGCCCAGAAAAGAGAGCTCATGGTGCCCTATCCTGGATCTGTCCATTCTAAACACTTTCCTGGTGGTCCCAAATTTCAAAATGCTTACTCTACAACAGCTGCTTCCTATGCTAGTCCAGGACTGTTGGCTAGTCACTCTAGACTTAAAAGAAGCTTATCTGCACATCCCCATAAGGGAATCTTGCAGGGAATATCTATGTTTCAGGGCAGACTCTATGCGCTATCAGTTCTCTGCACTTCCTTTTGTCTTATCTACTGCACCCAGGGTATTCACAAAGTGCCTGGCTCCAGCTATTGCATACTGTAGGCAGAGAAATATTCAGATTTACTTGGATGATTGCCTGACTCAGGCGGACAGTCAGGAATTGCTACTTCAGCACCTAGCATTTGTAAAGAGACTTCTAACTTCTCTGGGTATACCAGCAACGAAAAGAAATCACATCTGGTGCCCAGCCAAAAGATTGTATTCTTGGGAGCAAGTTGAACACAACTTCCCAGATGGCATTTCTCACTCCAGAAAAGCAGGTTAATTTGACAAACTACTTCAAACTAATGGCCACCAAAACCCAGCTATCTGCAAGAAAAATACTTCAAGCCCTAGGGTTCATGGCCTCATGCATTCTACTAATTCCATATTCAAGACTGCATATAAGGAAACTTCAGTGGTACTTAAAAAGTCTCTGGTGTCAACATTCTCAGGACTTGGAAACACTGATTCCTATCATTCCTTGTCTAAGGGCAGAGTTCCTTTGGTGGGCAGAGGCTTGCAACCACAACAAGGGACTTCCTTTCACTCAACTCCTCGCCGCCCAAACCCTGACAACAGATGCATCAGACTATGCATGAGGTTCTCACATGGCAGGCAAATGCATTCAAGGCAAATGGAGCCCAGGACAAATTCACCTGCATATCAATCAAAAAGAATTGTTAGCTGTACAGAATGCTCTGACAGCCTTCAAATACCTTATCCTTCCAGGACAACTCTTGATAAAGACAGACAACACCACAGTTATGTGGTACATAAACAAGCAGGGGGGGGAACTCATTCCTACCCACTCTGCAGGTTAGCCATGGCCCTATGGAACACAGCCTTGAGCAACCAAGTGCACCTGCAAGCTCAATTCCTGCCAGGCAAACAAAATTCACTGGCAGACGACAAGCAGAAATCTACTGGAACCACATGGTGGAAACTGGAACCCAACTCATTCAAACTTCTAATCAACAGGTGGGGGACACCAGAGGTGGACCTCTTTTCTTCCCCCCAAAACCATCAACTGAGCAAATTTTGCAACAGAAATCCTCACAGCCAAGCATGGTGAGTGGATGCACTATCCTTCACATGGGAAAACCTCTCAATTTCTGCCTTTCTCCCTCTGCCCCGCCTCTCAAAAGTACTACTCAAGATCAAGCAGAACAGACCAAGGACAATCCTTATTGCACCAGACTGGCCACACCAGCACTGGTACTCACTCCTACGCAGTCTGATAGCAGTGCCACCCTGGCACCTACATCAGACCTCTTCCCTGCTGTCCCAGCAGGAGGGACAGATTTTGCATCCTCAGCTGCCAGCAAACACTGAACCTTGCAGCCTGACTTATTCCCTGAACACACCACCAGCAACCCTGAGCAAACAGGTGCTGGACATCATCCTTAAGACCAGAAGGCCTAGCACTAGGAAATCCTATTCAGAAAAGTGGAAAAGATGCTGTTCTTGAAGCCAGTCTCTAGGAAAGGACACAGCTGTGCCCTCCTTACCTTAAATCCTAGATTACCTAGCAGATCTGCTCCACAAAGGCCTATCCTTCTCATCAATTAAGATTCATGCCTTGGCCATCTCAGCTCATTACAATACTGAGCCACCTCTCTTTTCTCACCCTCTGATCAAACAGTTCCTGAGAGGAGCTAACAATTTAAGACCCTTGAGGAGAGCTCCCACCCGTGCCTGGGACCTTAACTCTGTACTAGAGAAGCTCACGCTTCCCCCTTTTTGAACCTGCTGCTACAGCAGAGTTAAAATTCCTCTCTTGGAAAACAGCCTTACTTCTAGCCATTACTTCAGTAAGAAGAGTGTCTGAATTACAGGCACTAATGGCTGTGGAACCCTTCATTATTTTCCATGCTGACAGGGATTCCCTCAGGACTAACCCATCCTTTATGCCCAAGGTGGTATCCAGTGTGGCTTTAAACCTTTTTCCCTAATCCTCAGAATAAAGGGGAAAGGATTCTGCACTCCTTGGATGTGCACAGACAGCTCAGGTTCCACCTTGACAGGACTAAACCTTTCAGAAAATCTGACCAGCTGCTAGTCAACTGCTAGTCATCTTTGCTACAGGGGCAGAGGGCAAGGCCATTTCAAAGCAAACCATTTCCAAATGGATAGCACACTGCATCCATTTCTGCACAAACACCATGGAAAACCTACCCCACAGGGGATCAGACCTCATTCCACTAGGGCTACCTCAACCTCTACAGCACTTCTCAAGGGAGTCCCTACCAGGGACATCCTGGAAGTTGCCACCTGGAGTTCTGTACACACCTTCACCAAGCATTACCACTTACCTATTTTTTTCTAAATCCAGAGCTGGATTTGCTACAGCAGTGTTACAAGGCCTGGTAGCCAGCCCTAACACTTCTCGATTGCCTCCACCCTTCCTCAGCTTTGGGAATCAACCCAAGTGTGATGACTGCAGCAGTGAAACACGAAGAACATAGTACAGTTGTGTACACTTACCATAATGTAGATGTTAGAGTGTATTCACTGTTGCAGTCCTGGTTACCCTCCCTCCTGCCCCCTGACTTTTCTATACTTTCTACCTATCCTCTTTTTGGCCATATCTTATGGCAATGGTATTTTCTATTTACTGGAGGTGTTCCACACCATGTAATTGCTTCCTGTTTTGGAGGCTCCTGACATCTGGGGCAAGAAAAACTGATGTAATGGCATCGACTGCATGTTTTATACCCCTGATGACCTGACATCATGGAAGAGGCAACAGCATCCGACGCAGAAATCCCAAGACTCTGGTATTCGGGTTGACTGAGGGCTACCTGCAGGCAGATAACTCAAGTGTGATGATTGCAACAGTGAATACACTCGAACATCTACATTTATGGTAAGTGTACACAACTGTACTTTTTGAAGAGAACCTCTTCATGGCTGTCGGGCAAGAAAAACTGATGTAATGGCATCAGTTGCATGTTTTATACCCCTGACGACATGACATCATGGAAGAGGCGACAGCATCCAGTGCAGAAATCCCAACACTCTGGTATTTGGGCTGACTGATGGCTACCTGTAGGCAGATAACCCAAGTGTGATGACTGCAACAATGAATACACTCGAACATCTACATTTATGGTAAGTGTACACAACTGCACTTTTTGATGAGAACCTCTTCATGGCTGTCGTGCAGCTTGGCTTCCCATTGTGCTGTATTGTGCTATCCAGGGTATCTACCAAGAGAAGACTATGTCAAGTGTACTGAATGTAGCAGCACCAGCATCAGGAACAGTTACTTCTCAGGGAACAGCTTGGTATTAGTGCTACTGTTTTGCATCTAGTGGTGGAAGAAACAAATGATCATTGATTCCTACCAACATACAGCTGTAGTGAGAGCGGAACTAGTACTCAGGTTGTAGCCAAAAGGCAAATCACTATTATTCATCATTCTTGGTAGACCTAATTCCTTCTTTTTACTAAGTACTACCAGATTAGCTACAATCCAACCTAATTTAAGAGTATCATCCTGAGTGCTTCATCTATAAATCTTCAGGGCCTGTTCTAATAGTATTTCTCCAACTCTTCAGTACTGTGAAAAGTTCTAGTCTTCCTCCCTCTGGCAGCATGGGTCAGCAGGCTGCTCTCACCCCATTTGTGGCCAGTCCGATCACATTAGTTGTCATAAAGCAGTATAGCAACTGCCTTACACTTATCTGCAAGTTGATAGTAAAACCTGAGATAGAGAGAGAGAGAGAGAGAGAGAGAGAGAACTATGGAGGTAAACCTCGCACATTTACCCACTGTCAGTAAGCATCACACGTGCAAAACAGCACATTCCTCGCAACACACCACTGGGCTTATAACTTATGTTGAGGCTGTAAAGAAAAAATCGATAATGCCTAATAGAACAGTCTAAAAGATCCACAACCACATGTCTCAGCTTACAGACACACACACACACACACACACACACACACACACACACACACACACACACACACACACACACACACACACACACACACACACACACATACGCATGCTGCATATCCACACAGTTCACCCAACAGTCACCAGAAAAGCAGACCTAAGCCCATAAAGTCTACTATGTCTGTTTCTGCACAGGGAAATATTTTAGTCAAAAGTGACTCTATAGTTAGTCATAGAGACTTCACATTCACCAGACTGTACAAGAACAGGTAACTGAAAGCTTTTTGTCTGGTGCCAGACTGATATTGAAAGAGCCTTTAAACAAGACAAACATGACTACAGCCTAGTGATAGGCCATGTGGGAGTAAATGACCTGAGGTGCTGCAGCCAGTCAGGCAGGAAAGACATTAGTTTTTGAGCAGTATCTTACCTTTACCTATAGTGATGCCTACAAATGAAGACAAGATAATTGGCTTTAACAATTGGCTAAGTGCTTGGTGCTTTTCTAAAGAGATCCAGTATGTGTCAGCCTGGGATGAAATGGTAGATAAGGTTTCCAGTTTTTCTTAGGATGGCTTACATCTCTTGTACTTGGGCTCCCTCATACTTAGTAAAGCCTTTGCTGCCCCCAGCATCCATTTTTTAGGCAGAAAGACATTCTACATTGCAAATTCAAACTCCCCTTCAGACAACATCATGGTGGCATTGCTCTTTGCTAGGAGCCTAAATATGACAGTGCCTGGACTTCAACTGGCATGTCTGCAACTCAGATACATTTATGTTTGTGTAGATACTAAAAAATTGTTTAATGCAGTAACAGCACTTCTTCTATATCAGGATGCCTATCATTCCTTCAGGCCCCTGAGTAATTATGAGGGGGTTGTCTGCATTATCCACAATTCTGAAACTCCTGGAGATCCAAATCACCATTAACAAATCCAACTATTACTTCATTTCTATCTACATATCTCTATCATTGTCCCCGAAGATCATGGAAATGACCTTAAATATCATTTAGGGTTTCAATATCAAACCAAATACATTTTTGCTAATGGATTTCAATTATTCAAGCATTAAGTATTACATTCACACCACTGAAAATGGATATTTTCAGCATTTCCTTTGTGAATATGGATGCACCAGTGCAAATTGTAAAACTACCCACTAGAGGTTCTAATATCTTTGATGTGGTTATTACCAATCTATCCCCTTCCTGTACTTCACCCTTCATCTTCTGACCCTTAGTTAAATTTGACCACAACCAGGTTATCTTCTCTGTCAGGACAAGTGGTATCACCCCATCACCATCTTTACGGACTTCCCCATGGCAAACCTACTTCAGATTGTAGAAGACCAATGCTAAATTATCAACAATCCTCTGCAAATGGACCCAACTAAGAGGGCTGACACATTCTCATCTGACTTTTAACAACACATAAACAGCTGCATAGAAAAGTCAGTACCTGTCTGCCATAAATACAATGATGCATTTAGGAATAAATCTCTCTGGTGGTCACAGGACACATTAATAAACTGTATAACAAAAGAAGGAAATGATAAAAGGTTATAAGAAATCCCCATCACCTTATCTCAGGACCACAATGAAACACACCAACACACCAGCAAGGAACTTAAGAGCGCTATCAGAAAGTGTAAAGCAGAGTATGAGCTCGGTTTCACTGCAGATACCAAAGGAAACTACAAATCTTTCTTTAGTTATGTCAGGAAATGAATAAAAATGTTCAATGATGCACTGAGCTCATTTAAAATGATATGACACATTAAAGTGTCAAGAATATAGCAAATATATTAGCAGACACATTTAGTGCTATCTTTGCCTCATGTACCCAAACTATTATATTGAGTATTCCTCAAAATTTAGTTAACTCTGAAATCACATTGTAACAAATCTAAAAATCCCTGTCAAAGATTATAAGTAATACTTCCATGGGACCAGCCTGTGTACCAGGCTACATTTCTATCAGTACCAAGTATACACTATCTGAGCCTGTATATAAACTTTTAACCTCAGCTTGTCCACAGGGTTTGTGGCTGATGCATGGACAACAAGCACTTTAACTCCCTTACACAATGGTGGCCCCTCTACAAATGCAGACAATTATAAGCCCATTAGCCACATTGGCCTTATATGTAAAGCCATGGAATGTATTATGGCAGATGTCACTTATAGAGACCAGGCAACTTAAACGACCTAAATCCCTGTATAAGTTTGTTTTTTTTTGAAGGTCAGGTTCTGTCTCCTGAATCTCATAACCTTCTTTGAAAAGGTTACAGTGGCTGTGAACAATAGTTAGTCCTTGCACACTGCTTATCACAGTCTAGCCAAGGGTTTTGATAGTATCCTCCATGATGGCATGATTAAGAATTAGACAGAGGTAATCTAAATCCATATGTTATCCTCTGGATAGCAAATTGGCTGTCACCCTGCCACTGTACTCCTCTCTTACCAGACCCATCATTGAATGCATTCCCCCTTTGGTATATACAAATGAAAGCGTATTGGTGAACTAGAATGGACCCAAAGATGCCATAGTAAGAAAATCATTGACCTCAAATATTTCAACTTTCCTGACAGATTAGCACAGCTCTCGTTATACTCAGTAGCCTACAGCCTGCTCTGTGGTGACCTGTCCTTTGCTTTTCAAGCCATGAAGGACCCAGTCCTACTTCACCTTCTCTTTCTTTGCAAAACCTGTGTCTGTATATACCAGGTGCACACTGTGGATTTAAATCTACCCCCAAAAATAAACAACACTCACTGGAGAGAGAGGTTTCTAACTTAACATATTCCCAGCCTACGGAAAAAGTTACCACTAGCAGGTCAAACAAAGTACTACTTAGGCTACCTTTAAGGCTTGTATCGGTGACTAGATTAGTAGATCTATATTTATACCAGGGTTATCATATATGGCCTTGCTTGGTTTGGGAGGTAAACAATATTAAATATTTCAAAAGGGAGGAAAACACTTTTAAGTGTGTATGTTTTACAGTGTGTATATGTTTAGGTATCTTATGATCAATTGTCTAGCATTTTTCTTACATTCTTAAGTTTGATTTAATTAGTTTAGAGGAATGATGTTGTTGTGCAGCAGCTGGTTATCTTTGTAGTTATTTTCAAGAAAATAGATAATTTCTGTAGGAAGAATAGACTGAGATACTCCCCTAACTGCTCTTCTATCATTTTTACCTTTGACTTTCAAAGACTTTAACAAATGCGAAATAGCAATCAACAATTCTTTGTGATAGGAATATTACGGTTTTGGCCATAAAACCATCAGTTACATTTTCTGATAAGAAAGAAGCATGCCAGTATATGACTATGCCTGTTATACTAGCAATAACATGTCTCCCCCAGTTATAAAAGTTACAATAAGGGCATGCAACAAGCTTTAAGCAAAAACTATGCAACCCAACAGCCTATACCCTTTACATGGTATCTATTTTAACTTACTAAGCTATCTAAAGTGCATTTCAAGTTTGATTGAACATTTGGTGATAATAAGTTAATCGATTGTCTGTTTCAGGTTGTTTGGGATTCTGGAAGCTATCAGTAAGAAGTAATCATTGATTGCTGGTATCATGAAAGCGTTTATTCAGACTTTGTCCCATCATTGCCATATTTTCCTCAGAAAAGGTCACCTTATAGATGCATATTAAGTCACATTCAAAAAGCCTATGGAAAACTGAATGCAAATTAATTTTTGCAGAATGTTCCACATATGAGAAATCGCAAAATCCTTATGCATTTAGTGTATTACTTTTGCATATGTCCAAGAATTAACTTCGCCATAAGAAAATTTTATTGCCAGAATGCCTACAGATTTAGCATTTCTACAGGTGCTTATGTATTTGTATTTGTAATTCTTCTATGTGTGGGCTCCTTAGCTCCCCAGCCCACCCGAAATTTCCCCTGAAATGGGCCATTCTCTCCAGTGAAAAAAATGAAATTAATGAATACATAAATAAACAAGTAAGTAATTAAGTAAGTAGCAGTTGTCATCACTGAAACCAAATCCATCTTCTCCTTTGAATCCACCATATTTTCTGTAATATCCTACATTTCAGATAAAGTTGTATTTTGAAAGAGCAATGTGTGTGCTAAGTGCCAACAAAGTGAGGCATAGACTTTCTTACCATACCTGCGCAACAACCTCCTTGCCCTGATAAAAGGTAGAGATATTGGAGATGCAGGTGATGTACTAGGATTATCAGAGTCATAGGTATAGCCAAGACAGCAGGATTAGAAGGCAATGGTTACTTATAGTGTTTAGGCAGAGGACATACTGAAGTAGTCAGTGTAACTGTGAGTTATGCCAAGAAGGGCAAATGTGATGCCTGTGAGGTAAAATGGGAGACATGCATGTTGCAAATAGATTACTTTATTCTGTTTATAGATAAATATTTTGGGCTTAGGTTAGCTTTTCAGGAGGAGTTTACTATTATGGTCAGAGTTTTAGAGCTAGATTTAAGGACGAAGTTTTAGAGTTTGACATTTTTATAGGATTAGGGATGGAGTTTTAGGGTTATGGAGAGAATTTTAGGATAAGGATTAGGGTCAGTGTTTTAGGGTTAGGGAGGCGTTTTAGGGTTAGGGTTGGGGTGTTAGAGTGAAGTATGATGTTTTAGGATTAGGGCTATGGAGGCATTTATTGTTTGGATTAGGGACAGAGTTTGAGGGTTAGGGAGGGTACTTAGGATTAGGCTTAGGTTCAGATTTATGAGGTTAAGGAGAGGATGTTCAGTATTGACATTAAGGATGAAATTTCAAGGTTAGGGAGAGAGCTGCAATATTAAGGAAGGAGTTGTAGGGTTAAACATTAGTTCATTACATACAGCAAATGGGCATAATTCACATTCATATTTAAGGAACTATGATAAGCAAGCAAGTTAAACCTGTGTGATGTTAGTAACTAATGGTGAGCAGACGTCTGACTGAAATTAGGATAAGGGTTTTCTTTGTCAAATTTGTACAACATGTCAGCTGATATATGAGCATATACCTGAGAGCTGAGATGTCACCAAGTTTTATTTCATCAGTCTTGAAATGTTTTGAATAACGGGGTAATCTTCCAAACAGATTGTTATTTTCTACATTTCTGCAAATCCCTACTTTGACAAATGGGTTCTTATTATATAATCAAAGCTGCAATCCTTCGAATACATCTTGATCAAACTTGATAGCAAGAAACCAGCAAAATAGCGAAATGACAAATAAGTGATTTCTTTCCCTGGGAAAGAAATCGCTTGGCCGCTTCCATTACTTTGCCATTTCCCTCACTGTAATGCGATCTCAGAGTTGGTATATTTAAGTGGGGGGGGTGTGGGGGTGAAGCCCACCTCACTTTATGTAATGTTTTGAAGTTGTTCCAAGTGTTCGGGATTGTAAGCTTTCACTTACATGGGGTTGACAAATCAGAGTTGGCTTTTTTAAGCATTCACTGATTTAATATAGACCCTGACAAATAACTGTCTCACAGGCCAGTTTTAATTTTCCCTCCTCCCTGTGGTTGCATGGGTTTCCTCCGGGTGCTCTGGTTTCCTCCCACATCCCAAAGACATGCTGTAGGTGGATTGGACACTCTAAATTGGCCCTAGGTATGATTGTGTGTGTGTGTGTGTGTGTGTGTGTGTGTGTGTGTGTGTGTGTGTGTGTGTGTGTGTGTGTGTGTGTGTGCCTTCTGTAGAAGGTTGGGTGCTGGGCTGGCAACTCGACACGGTAAAAACTCCACTGTCAATCATGAGTGGACAGGTGATCCGCTGTCCATACTAACAAAACACCAAACCAGGAATAAAAAATCACCAGCAAATGGACTCCAGGAAGCAACCAGTTAAGAAAACGAACAAAGCCACGAGTTGACCTAGGTTTCGTCTTTAATCCGACTTCATCAGAACACAACTTAATGCAAGTAAAAAGCAACCTTATATACACACCTAAAATGACATCATCAAAATTCAATTGAATAATTAATTGAATAATTGGCATATTTAACATTCAATATGAAGGCCAGCATACATAATAAAAGCACAAACCCAAACCTTAGGTGATCCGCTGTGGCAACCCGTAACTGGGAAAAACCGAAAGAAGAAGAAGAAGACTGTTGATACAGTCACTGAAATTAATGGGGGGATAGAACCAGAAGACTGAGAAGAAGACTATCTACTTATTTTATTATTTATTTTATTGAACTTTTAAAACAATTTGTATGACCAATAATATAAAAGAGTCCAGCAACATAGAAAACATAAACAATGACATACATAATGAGAATAAGACCATTTACCAATATTTCTCAGTTTTTACATAAAAGCATCCAACATTCCTATCTTAACCATTCCCATTGCAATCAAAAATTCCAAAACACATCTTCCTCTGACTCTATTTTCAAAAACAGGCTTCACAATTATGCTAAGCACAGGTATTCAAAATATTGAAATTAAACAAATCCTATTTTACTACATAAACACTTATTTCTTTCTAAAATCCCTGCCTTGATGTAAACTGTATCTCCTAAATGCCATCTATTAAGCTTACCCCCACACTTTAAAAATCTCACCTCCTTACTTAGCATTTCCGACTTAAACACTTTTGATCAAACATATTTAAACCTCAAACTCTCTTCAAACCCATTGGTATACTAAAACCCAAATGTACCTCATATGTATATCTCTACTGCCACTTCAAATCGACCTCCCCACCTGCTGTGCAACTAACTCTTCTAACCTCATATACTAAGTTTTTTACCCATCATTGAAATTCTCTATTCTATTAAGCTGTTCACATATTCAGTACATTGCAACAGATCCGAGTCATGGTCAAGTGGGGCCCTAGGCAGCATAATGAGTTGGGCCCCCTTGCAGCCATTCTAGTGTCCCATTACTTGAGCATCTCTCCCGCGTTACCATGGACACTGTTCAGACCTGGCGGTGCACACACTATTTTCTTCTTTCCTTCTACAGTGATTATGGATATCTGGATTTAATGTAAAACTTTCATTTCAAATTTTATAGCACAAACACTGATAGACATATGCTAAACAAGACAATACCAACTTACAATGAAAACAGCATGAAAATGCATCTGGCCAGTGGTGGATTACATTTATCTTTGGGCTGTTTTCAAACCATGGACCCCTTCCACACATTTTCAGGACCACGCATACATGCAAATGCTCTATGATTCACCTTCCTGATTGTATTAAATTATATTCCTTGTATAACACAGCAGCACTCAACGTGCGTTTTAAATTTGTAGTTTTTCAACATTTTTCCAGTAAGCAATAAAACAAAACATATGTAACAATATGACAAAACTATCCATTTCAGATAATTTTGACCATAAAAAGCCACTCAAACTTCTGTCATTACAATCCACTTATATCAGTTATTATGTACAATCTCTGAAGAAGTAAAAGTCATCTGAATGATTCCACATTAAAGAGACCTGTAACTAATGAAGAGGTTGCTGTTGGTAAACAATTTACATTTCAGTGTTTCATCTACAAATTCAGTGCCTGCTGCCCTTGAAGAATAAATTGTCTATGTTCCATTAAAAAAAATCAGTAAATTGGTAATATTGCAATAGGGAATGGCTGGCAGACTGACAACAGGTTCCTAGTTACTGGGCACCTCATCCAAATCAGGTCACACTCAGGACTGCAGAACCCCAACCACCCTTAAAGTGCACTGCAGTATCAGCAACCCATCTACATGGTGCAGGAGAAAAACCTGCAGCCTTCTGCACCAAAGGCGACTATGCTACTTGTTGTGCTACTAACATTGCTTTCAAAGTCTATAGCACAAATGCTGATGGCCATTTGCTAAACAAAACAGTTACACATTGACTTAGCATGTGCAAGAGTAAACTTCTCTTCCATCAAAGCTCACATTCCTTGAAAATGCACTGAAACTCATATTCCTTGAAAATGTACTGCAACTCACTTTCCTTGAAAATGCACCAGTCTGGTAGTTGGTGCAGAGGATTCGGGCTCTTGTCTCCTGTAGCCAAAGTACAGGGTTTGAGCCTGAGTACATTAATTAACCTGCAATCCCTAACTAGGGCATAGCATGTACATGCACACACAAACATCCCTACCTACTGATCTCATCTCTCTCACAGCCAGTAATGTAACAGTTCCCAAGTTGTCTGTGTTTATGTTTAAATCTGTGTCTATGCATGTGCCATACTAAGGACGCATGCACAGACACAGAGTGTGTCCTTAAAAAAGAAATCACACAGACTGCACTGTTTCCTTAATGAAGAAATGTAATTTTATTTTTAATTGGTTAATTAAAAGTTGTGGCAGCCCCCAGCCAGTGGATCCTAGGCAAATGCCTAGGTCACCTAATGCTGGAACTGGTTATGCCTTGCAACCACCTTAACATATCCTACCACTGATTATCATTGCATTCTTTCCTGCCTGCAACACTGCCAACCTTTCATCCTGCTCTGCAAACACAATATGCTGCTATTCTCAGTTCATTTCCTTTACACATCCACCAATAACCACCTCATATCCTGCTGTAACATCTGCATTTTTGGACAGACACACCATATATGCAGACAATTTGCCTTCTTCACATCCCATTTCCAGCATGCAGCCTCATCCCTCTTAATCTTTTTGGGGTTCTTATACTATCTATGAAACATCCTAAGATTCATATCATGGCCTGAACCTACCACTCTCAACACCCAGCCACTACTCAAAACCACCTTCCAGAAAACATATCTCTCCCAAAACTCCTTTCCCCCTCCATTGATTCTGCAAGTTATCAATTAACCCCATCTGCTCACTTCTCCCTATTGTTCTGCAAATGATTATAATCTTCCATCTTACTAGCTCCAGCCAATTAAGTGTCTCCTCTCAGCCTCCTGCTTTATCTCCTGCCTACATACCCTATTAACAAGAATTACTGTGTCACTGTAAGACAAGCAGTTCCTGGCTTCTATACCAAAATCTTTCTGCAAATCGCCAGAAGACTTACAATGCACATCTCTCTGACAGGTCTTAATTTCTTTATCCACTCAATTTCCTTCTCTACTTGTTTAATTTTCCTTGCACCTCCTTTGACTCATCCTTCTATCACAACTCAGAGAAATGCACATCTTCCTAATTTCCTGGCCTTATAAAAGCCTGAACCATTTTGTGTCCTTTCTGAATGTTGCTCTGATAGTATCAGTTATACCAGATCACCAAACTGCATCACACCCCTTCTCCCATCAAACGTTTCTCAAATTATTATCTCTTATTCCCCTAATATTTTGGGACAAATCACTTGCTGCCTAAAATCAGGCACACCCCCTTACATTCTTTGATGCCCTCATTCTATCTTTTGATACTCTCCATCTCTCCCACCTCCATACAAACCTATCACATCACTTCTGAATGCCAATAATAATCTTATCTTCCAGCCTAGTGATGATATTCTGTAGGCACAGTTCTTACCACCTTCACTCTGGTCTTATCTGCTTATCTAGTACTGCCATTATCTGTATCATAACGATCCAGTTCTTATTCCTAATCTAGTTATCCACAATTCTTATAACACATCTCCTGAACCACTAAAAAATCTGGAACCACAGATATTTTCCCCGCTCATTTTAGAAGACAGAGCGACATCCTTACTATGTCCCTCTCTTATCCTTACCACTAACAATGTTTTGGATGGTAACATAAACTAAACCAATCCCTGAATATTTGAAATATTTCTTAAATATCTGCTAAATTCCCATATCCTCCAATAATAACATACAGTAACCTTCAAACATATGCAAAATTCTTTTACTGATCTGCTTCCCCTCCTTCAACAATAACAGAGTCCTCCAAGCTAATTTTCCCATCTCTATGAGAAACAAATTCGGTGACAATGGGTAAACATGCTGCATCCTGTACTACAAACTTCATCTGACCTACTTCCATTCACTAATATAATAACCAAGTCTTTCTATATGAGACCACAATTCCCTCCATAAACATACTTTTTTACCAATGCTGTAAAATACTAAACATAAACTCCCAGTTAAACATATCAAAGTCTTTTGTATAAGCATAAGTAGTATTCCAGTTTTGCTCTGTACTCTCTTTTCTAAAATAAAAAATCACTACTACACTCCAGTGATCCACTGATGCTATCTCTTTCTCCAAACCCACGTGACAATCCAAACCAGTTTAGCTAACATCCACTGCAATCATGCTGCCAAAAAACTTCCTAAGAACTTCTTGTTTAGAGTACGTAACAATATTGGCTAGTAATTCGCAAGATTTTGCTTATATCCTTTACATTTAGGTAAAACAACCACAGACACCTCTGTCATTGACTCAGGAAAACCCCCCATATAATTAACCATACCTGCTCATAACGGAGACAACTGTATACCAACTTTCTTATAAAAATCTATCAGAAAACTATCCATTCTCTCATCTGCACCTCCCTTAATAAATTCTATAGCTATCCCAACATCATCTACTGAGATGTATCCATTAACTTAACCTCATCATCCTCTGAAAAGGTTTCTTTGAACTGTTCTGAGAAGACCCACTAATGCTTGATATCCTCGTATGCCACTTCTCATTGAAATCCTGAAAAGTTCTCTAAGCTCCATACTTTGACAATTCTTTAGTCTCATTCCGTCAGTAATTCTTTTATTCACAACTGACCTGTCTGATCCTTAAACTTCCATATCAACAATTTTACATCGATCTCTCCCCTTGTCCATTGCTTAGCTCCTTTCTTAGTTGGTAACTGAACCATTTGACATCTCAGAACCTCTTTTGCTGAGTCCTGATTCAGACTTACGTGTTCTGAGATCGACATTTCTCAGAATATTCCCTTGACTCCAAGGTATTGCAATCTCTGATTTGTGGGTTGTGATGGGCTTGCCCCCCTGCAAAATAAAGGTTTAAAGAAGAACAGCAATGTTCAATATTTACTAATCTCCTGCATTACTAGTCTTTTTGTCAGAATCACAGGACTTGGTAAAGCGAGTCTAAAGATTTTCATAGGGAGCCCTCTTAGGTAATTCCACATCTCTTGTGACCACTGCATCTCAGGTATCTTCACCTTTAAACTCATCACTCTCTCTTTTAATTGACCCCCTCATCCACATCATTCTTTCCATTAAGGTCTGTAAGTTTAATTTTCTCTCTTTCATCTTCAGTTCTCACTCTTTCTGTTTTTGTAAAATGGCAGTATATATCCCACAGTCCTGCTTCTCCAAGTATGCTTTTTCCTCTCCCCACCCCATTACATGCGAATTGCCATTACTTTCTCTAGTCTATGCAGCCATCTGTACTACCCTATACTATAGCCACCCAACCTGGTCTCCCACTTGCTAGTCACCTGTCTTCTGTCACCATGCCCTATCTGTAGCCATGCCATCTCTGCTACCTACCTTAACCAAAGCATGAGCTGACTAGCACCTATACAACACCTTTATACCAACTGTTTGCAGCTGTGACCCTGTCTACTCCAAATCTGTCAAGTCTACCACCTTGCCTAAATTTGTTTCCTCAAAAATGTACCACCCTCTGTCCACTCATCACCTTTTATATTCATCACCTCTTTTTACAGCACCCCAAAGTCTCCCTTGCTGGTATCACCACCCTCTCTTCCTCCAGCACCCACTTATACTCTTTCCATGGTAACTTAATTACCTGCATAATCTTTATCTTCCTTTCTTACAATGGCGCAGTGTCTACTTGTCTACTCTCATACATACCAACTTTGCTAAAATGTTCTTCTGCTTTATAAGATTATTTATACTTCCTACATTCCAGCTCCCTATAGCCAGTTCCCCTCCCTTCTGCCTGTTTTGAGGAATCCTGCTGCTCTTTCTATGGATATATGCTTAAGAGGTCTTTGATTATGGTCTCATGATCTAACTACACCTCACAGTAATGACCATCTCTGGACACTGTCTGCCATCCTCAAAAGAATAGTTATCCCATCAGAATTATGCTCTCCACCCCCAGTTTTCTTCCTTTCCCTGTATTCTCTCTCTACTTGCAACTTGCAGTCTGTTCCTAAAATTAACTTAGCCTTACAGCTAAACCCCTTCATCACCTTCCTCACAAACCCATACCAATCTCCCTTCATCTCTGATCTCAACCCCCTAGTTTTCATATTTCCTTACCTGTCCATTCTACACATAACTATACAGATCTAACCTAACCCTCTTACCCATCACTTAGCAACCCCATCACCACCTTCCATACTTCCGATATCCTACAACCTGCCTGCTTTAAGTACCCCTTAAGTTAATCTCACCTGATCATAACCCTTAAAGAACACCCTCTTTAATATGTTATTCTTTTCAATGCTAAACTGCTTAAAACATATCCAACAGTAAACAGCTTTAGCACCACTCCTGCCACCCAATTCATCCTGTTCATTAACTCTGATTTGTTGCATACATGCCACATAAAATATGCCCACAGTTCTGTCAAAACATATATTATATCCTATGGTAAAACAACTCACATCCTAATAACTCATCTTCATAAAACATTACCAAATGTAACAATACCCCTGGCGTTCACTGTGCATGTACAGTTATTAGTACTGAGTTACTCAAGACAATCCCCTCATTAAAAAGTATAGTAATTTTACTTTATCTAAATTATATCATTTCATAACTGGAAACTCAGACCATATCTTCATAATGCTTCTTCCCTATAACAACAAGACTATCTGTTAAAATACGGTAAAAGTATATACATAACATTCACAATAACACTGATTAAAAACAGCTCTCTCCTGCAGTACAAATATTTCACACTTCCTATGAAAAAATGAGATATAACAACTTTATCCACATTGAAAGTATAAAACTAATATCCAGTCTCCAGAAAGCACCTTTGATGACCAAACTAGGCAAAGGTTCATAGGTTCATATGTAAATACTAGGCAGTCAGTCATCAGGCCATTCGTAGTCCAACATCATGACTTGCTTCTTGTCTCAAGAAGGACTGCACATAGGCCTGGTAGAAGTTATGAGTGCTCATTCAATTGTCTCGGTGCATCCTGAATGTGAATAGTATACTTCTTTGTTTAATGTGCAGGGGTATTTCATACCATGACTGGGAAATATGCTGCGATATTTGTGTATGTATTTATTTATACTTTTACTTGAGGGGACAAACTGGTCTGAAGACCATTTTCCACCATGATCTCTGTCTCTAGAGTAAGCAAATTAGCAACAAAGGATAGATTGAGTACAAAAAATATTACCTAAAGTGCAGTACATACAGTAACAGTTACATTGGTGTTACGTTATTACAGTGAAAATATAATCTGCAAAAGGAAATTTACAAAACATTTAAGAGCACATATGCTCCACACACAACAATAAAAGAGACTTTAGTACTGCAGTTATTATGTAAAATGCATGGCTTGTTTAGATGCTAAAGTGTGGGTAAGGCAATGTGCCCAGGCATTTGATAAGCTGTTTTGTGATACCTACAATAACAATGGAAGCAAAATAGGAAAGGTGGACATACTTATTTATTTATTTTATTTTACATTTGTTTATTGGGAATGTATGACTGGGCCAGGAGCCCATTTTCTATGGAGGCCTGGGGAGAAAAGCTCCATTACGCTAGAACAGTTTACAGTGACAAGTATTAATTAACATGATGTAAAATATATATGGTTTCAGAAGAAGGTAAACAACCAAACAAAATGGAATTACATGGGAGACAAAGACAGTACAACATGTCTATAGGAATGGAGAGAAAGAAATATATAAGAATGCTGTTCTGAAAGAGCTCATTAAAAGTCATCCCATCCCATTCTATTAAAAAAGTCAAAAGCAAAAGGTAAAATACTTTGATTAGAAACTGGCTCATTAATTTGTTGATAGAGATTAAGGTCTATTTGAAAAACCATTACTTCTACAAACACATAGTGGACTTAGTAGAGTGGGGTATTTCATGGTCTGAAAGGCCAAACAGATCACCACAGGGAAGTCTATAGGAAACAGAACACAGAGAGTGAGAAGGTAGTCAATTAATCTGAATAATTGCACAAACCAAAAAATACACAACTTCAGGGTAAGGTATCTCCTCGCAAAAAACTGTAGAGAAGACCAAAGAAAGAGAGGTAGATACGCCACGGCAATCAAAGCAAACCAGATAAAAGTCAATGTACAAATTGATGAGTCCCAAGGTTAAAGTAAAAACAATCCTTTATTCGAATAAGTAAGCGCTTTCATGTCTCTCAGGACGCTTCATCAGACTTGAACTTAAGCAGTTTTGAATTTAGAGGTCTATTTCAAGTCTGATGAAGCGTCCTGAGAGACGTGAAAGCGCTTACTTGTTCGAATAAAGGATTGTTTTTACTTTAACCTTGGGATTCAGCAATTTGTACATTGACTTTTATCTGGTTTGCTTTGATTGCCATGGCATATCTACCTCTCTTTCTTTGGTCTAATCTGAATAATTAACAAGCTTGAATTATGTGAGTTTTTCTAAATAGAAACCTCTGGGGTCTCACCAGTTGAGTGATATATCTCAATAACTACATGCCAGGAAAGGTATTATATTTAATAATGAGGCAGATAAAAGATGGGTACAGTAGAAGCATGACTTCTTTGGTTATGGATGAAATACTGTTGGTTATTAGTTGTGATCAGGTAGAACTATTTTCTAACTGCAGTGAAGACATGATGACTAAAGGATAGTGAGTCATCCATGATGATGCCCAAGTCTCTAATGACAGTGCCATTTTAAGAGGTATGTCATCTATGTAGTATGATGACAAAGTATTTCTTTTACCAAAGTGGACTGTACTGAAGTTCTGGCAGTTAGTTTGACGTCAGCTTCTTTTTGCTACCTGTTTGCAAAGTCCAGCCCATCCTTTATATTGGTTGGTGTTTAAATAATCATCCCTAATTTATGGTCATCTGTGAATTTTGTTAACCAGAGTCTTAGGATATTGGCTTGTAAATTAGAAAAATAAATCCCAAATAGAATAGGACTCACCACTGAGACTTAAGGACCTCACTTATAACAATTTTACTTTCAGACATGGTGCCTTCAGCTTTAGCAATGAGTCCTATCCAACAACCAGTTTCCCATCCACCTAACTACATACAGATTGATGTTTAGGTTCACCATTTTGTCAGTGAAGCCTGCATTGCAGATGGTATCATATGTCTTAGTGTGGCCAAAATATGTCATGTGCACCATGACCATTATCAACGTCTTCAGTTTTCTTTTCAAAGAAATTTACATGATTAAGAAGGCATGACCTACTTTTGACAAAATCAAATTGATGTGGAGCCATGTCTAAGAGATTATTAATGTCTGTATTTATGAAGTCAGAAATTATATATTTCATGGCTTTGTAAACAAGAATTTTTATTTAACATTTGTTTACTGGGAAATTCTGACTTGGAACAAAGCCAATTTTCAGCAGAGGCCCGGGGAGAAACACTCCAGACACATGTCTTTGTAACGTGGGAGGAAACCGGAATACCCACATAAATGCAGGGAGGACATGCAGACCCCGCACAGAAGGCACTCCAGCCAAGAATTGAACTGAAGAACCTCTTGCTGTGAGGTGACAACACTACTGCTGCACAAATGCGCTGTCCATGATGGTAAAACTGATGGGTCTATAATTACTAGGGTCAGTGGTTGGACATTCCTTATATAACAGCATCACAATAGCTATTGCCCAGACTTTATGGATGTAGCCCTTGCAAGGCTAATGTAAAAGAAGTTTACTAGAGATTCCAATATCATGGCATACTTGGCAATTATTATTACATTTCTTACTATACTGTTGAGGTCCATGGATATGGTGTGCTTTGTTTTAGAATGACCTGTGACGACTTATTACTTAGTGATCTTAAAGGGGGTCAAATCAAAGGGATAGTTTTATGGTGGGTAAGATGAAGTTTTAACAAATTTTTTCTGGTTTGGGAATTTACTGTTGTTTGGGATGAGAATATGTACCATCATTGTGGATAAACAATGATGGGAGTTGTTTCTTAAGTCTCTAATGCAGTTAAAGAAGGACTTATAATTACTTTTGGTATCATTGGTTGTTTTGAGTTTATACTCACTCTGTGTTTTCTGACTGTTGCCGTACGTTTTTTACTAGTATGTTTGAGTGCCCCTTTAAGGTAGGGAGTATGTGACCACTTATAAGAACTTCGCATTTTTTTACTTTTGTTATATGAGTTGTTTATATGAGTATTCCACCACATGAGTTTGTTTTTAAATTGTCCATATGGCTAGTTTCTCTGTAGAGTTATTTAGGTGAGAAAATAACATTTGGAAGTGAATTATTTTGCTCTATGTATAGGGTTAGTCTGGGTAGGGATGCAGTGGAAATTATTTAGGTTACTAAGTAGTCATAGAAGGTTTACTTTTGAGAGACCCCTAAATACTGAAGTATTTATTTGGGGGGCATATCTCCAGAATTATATGTGAACATCACTGATATAACATCTAATTTGACACTGGAGAGTGACTGTTCTGGAGCTGCACAGATGGAAACAATATTAATAACAGTAAGCTACAGGATATTGTGTCCCCTTGTAGGGATGTTTACCAGTGTAGATTAGTCAATTTCTCGCTGGGTAATTGAAGCCACCTACAATAAATGTATTATGGTTTGTAGTGATAGTAATTATGACATTAATGTAGGTAGCATGATCAGTGGTCAACATGGAGGAAGGTTGATAGATAGCTATGAAGTAGTAGGTGATTTTATTTATGGTGATTTGGATTTCCAGAATTTCAAAATTAGGGTCACAATGAATCTGCTTTATCACGAGGGATCCCTGACAAAGACTGACACTCCTCCCCACCACATTATATGACAGACCCTAAACTCAAGAATAGAGGCAGTACTTTAATGGTATTAAAACAAGTATCTGTTACTAGACTTATATGTATGTGTTCAAGTTGTTGGAAGGCGTCAAGTTCAGACATCTTTCTGTTAAGACTTCTAGTGTGCAATATAGCCACCTTGGCTGGTGTAATGGTTAAGTTGTTTACCTTACAGACACAAAGTGCAGGGTTTGATTCTTACATGGGTAATTGGCTAGACTTAAAATAGCCTACAAAGGCAGTTAGCCTAGTACTAACCTATGAAAAAATGTGTTTTGAGTTGCAATTTGTTAGGTAAGACTATCAAGTAGACAGACTGTGCCTAAACAAAGACTATGAGGGCAGCAAATGTTTTAGCTAGAATGTTAAACCTCTGGTATGAGACATGTAGACCATCCTTTTCAAAGGAGTATCTGGTAGCCATCCTGTCTCAAACAGGCACATACAGGATCCTCCTGGAATGGCACCAGATATGAAACCAGTTTATATTCTTGCATGTTAGATGAACAAGCCTTACTCTATTTAATTTTAATCAGCTCCTACCGTAGTTATTCATAATATGTTCAGCATATGTCATTTCTACCTTCAGGTGAACCACAGATTCATCCTTCTTTTGTCACACCATCATGGATGAGCATTAGCTTCATTCTTTCTTCATGACTTTCTTGGGCAATAAACAATAAATAGAGATTATAACAGACCATATGCTGACCCTAGCCTGTAGCAACATCCATACCTACTCATCCACTTACATTTTGTGCTGCTCTCCCTTGCTTGTTCCTGGAAGTTTTGTCTGACTAATCAGGTGATGCGGCCTGCCTCCTTCTGCTTCTACTGCTCCTCTTGGCTACTTTACCCCCTTTCCCTCCTCAGATCCTGGTACCAGTAATCCTGTTTCTCCGTTTTTTGTCACAATGATACAAAACTTCCAGGTCATCCTTTCATGGATGTTACTATCTTCCCCTTTCATACACCTGCTGACATACAACTGAAGCATCTACTTGAGAAGCTGCCCTTCTTGAAATCTCACTTGTCTTTTTCACCCTTTACTATTAGACTCCTCCATCAGGACAAAAGAAGCCTGAGTCATAGCCTCCCCACTGAAGGTTCTTGCATTTCTGACTACCTCATTATCAAGTATCCTTCCCCTCACTCTTTCCTCTCAGCCATAAGGGAATGTTTCCTTTAGTCATCCTCATGTAGAGAGTAACAGCTTTGTGTAATGACTTTGTACAATAGGTACTCCACTGCAAGATGACCCTGAATATTGCTGGACATTACAGGAAAACAACTTTCTGTTCCCTTCTAATGTTCCATACCACCAGGACAACCTCTAACCTCTGGCTATAGAAGAAGGGGGAGCAATCTATCACAGCCTTAACCCAACAGCCTGCCAACAAAAAACCTTATTGAAGGGCACCTTGCATAATTACCCATTCCTTTAAACAGTATATGTGACACTTAACTATTAAGTGTCAGGGACATTCCTCCCTTCTACTCAACTTCCTCACATGATAGACCAGATCAATTTGACATTCAAGATGGGGCCAATCTTTAATCAAAGGAGCAAACCATCCTCTCAGTAATTGGGAACATCTACCACATCCTTAAGACATATGGCTTAAGACATATGGCTGCATCAGAAAAGTTTCAAATTTTTAAAAAAAATCTCACTTTTGCCACTTAGTTTATCAGGCAGTTGAATCACACATTCATCCAACTGACAGCTGCAACAGACAATTCTCTCTCATTCTTCCATACTCACATATAGTTGCATCCTTGTTAGATTGCTATACATCCAGGTTGCTAGCTATCATAGCCACTTTAGACTTCATCTTGTGAGTTCAACCAGTTTGAATTCCAGGTGTGAATTGATTATGTGAGCATCCAGAAAACTCCAAACAGCAGCCATACAAATTCTCCTTCAATCAAAGAGAAGGGGAGTAGTTTTGCTGGAAGTGAATTCATCCTGAAGCCTTGATGAGTACCTTTATATGGTGGACTCTGTTTTTTACAAAATCTCACCAAGATGACAGTGATATGTATTACAGAGAAAGGTAGGTCAAAGAATGAAAAAGAAGACTAGGTGCACAGGTCCTAGAATTAAACATGCCCTCTCCTGGCATAAGGACTGGTGCCAGGACTAGAAAAAAGGCAGTGTAGAATATTTAGAACATGGAAATGTTCCTATCGCTGGGTTAGGCCATACTGTGGGTTGCATACCTGTGGTGGAAGAAAGGAGCAGTCCACAACAAAATATTACAGGCCAAGTAAGAGGCACATAGACTATAAAGGGGACTGCTGAGGACAAGAAAAATATTATGTATTGTTACTGCTATGCAACAAACCAAGAATTTCTGCACAAAGGATGCATTTCAAGAACTACAAAAAATGCTTGGGAAAGAAAAACTGTTAAAAACTATAGATAATAAGAAAATCTTTACTGCAACAGATCAGAGCCAAACATTACTTAGATGAAGAAACACTGGGCCACCAGTATGTTACTGAGGAACTGCTTCAAGATGAAGAGCAAAAACAGAGGTTATTGAAAGTTATAAAAAAGAATCATGGACATGGGAAAGAAAAACAGATTTGGTGCGTTATGTTTGCAGGGAAAGAAAGTCATGCTAATCAATATGAAAAATGCAGCTCCAAAAGCATGTGAAGAGAAATACAGGCAATAATATCTATATATGCTAAAAGTGCACAGTGGTGCATCAGATAGTGCTGTTGCCCCACAGCAAGAGGTCCCCCAGTTCAATTCTTGCTTGGATGCTTTCTGTGCAGAGTCTACATGTCCTTCCTATTTTTGCATGCTTTTTGGGGGGCATTCCGGTTTCTTCCCACATTACAAAGACATGCAGTAGGTGGACTGGACTCTCTAAATTTCCTGTAGGTGTGAGTGTGTATATGTATGTGTGGTGTAAAAGAACTGCAGCAGGGCTACCCACCGAGTGGTATGATCACTGGCTTTTGGTTGTCACTGTTGAAGTGACACCCCAAATTCATATGCATAAAATGGGAAAAAAGGTTTGTGGCTGGATTGATGGATGGATGGATGGATATCTGGATATGCTAACATTTTTGATGGTAAAATAAGATCATAAAAGAGGAACACAATGAAAAAAATAAGATTAGTGATGCAGAAAAGAAACAAATAGAAATTTAAAATGATATCCATCTGCAAAGTAATATTTCTCCCCGGGCCTCTGCAGAAAATGGACATATATCCAGCTGGACTAGCCCGGTCAACAAATGTAAAATAAATAAAATAAAAATAAAATAATTGCACATTAAGAGAAATAATAGATAAGAAGCAAAGAAGGTACTCTTAACCCAGAAGAGAATTATATAAGGGAAGTCCTGCTTGATTTAATAGAAATGGACAGACATATTAAGCTACATGAAAGTGATTACAGAAGGTAAATAAGACCCAAATTGTTAGAAAACTAGCAAAACAAATTAACAATATAATCAGGACTATTAAGAGAAATTCATATGGTAGAGTAAAAAGGAAAATAAGGGAACAAGTAAAATGTCACAATGGAAGCACCCAATAAAGAACACTATAAAGCTGCCAAGATGTGCAGTTTCATTAATGGAGGAATAGAGGAAAAGAAAACAAATTAATGGAAAATCCTGGCTCCTGATATAGTACCTAACATCTGGTTACAGGTATTAAAAGAAAGATTTAACCCTGAAGAAAAAAAATATTTACATGCACATCACAAACTGACACCAACCTAGTTAAAAACAGAAAATGCTGTACTTCTCATTAAGGCATACATGCAAGCCACCCTAAGAATTATATAACAATGACTTGCCTATTGACAATATATACATTCTATACTGGAAATGATGAGAACAACGTTTATAGTCACTTAGAAAAAAAATCAGTCATAGCAACAAAAGTAAAAGATAACAAAAGGCAATCATATGGGGCAAAGGATCATATTTTGGTCAACAAACCTTTAACGGAGAGATGTATAAAGGAGAAGAACTATGTTTAACATGGATAAATTACTAAAAAGCATTTTACAGCATTCCACAGCCATGGATTATTGAATGCTTACAGAAGTATGAGATATGCCCTCATTGATCCATTCCACAGGATTTAGTAAGAGACAATCATAAACCACTTTAAAACTGAGTCAAGATAAATGGTAAATTATTAACCCAAGGATTCAAATGCAAAGGAAGATATTCTAGGGTAATTTGTAACCACTGATACTTCACTTTGCCCTTAATCCAGTAAGCTGTTTACTTAATATACTATGCTGTGGTTACAACGTAACGTCCAAAAACGTACATTATCCAATGACATCTTATCTACTTTTTTGTGGATGAGTTAAAACTGTAGAGGTCATCAGACAAGCACTTGCAAACACAGCTGCAAATAAATAAAACTTTCTCAGATGACATAGGAATGACATTTTATCTTGATAAATTAACAAAAGCATTTATAGCAGGAAAATAAAAGTACAAAGAAAATGTCAACCGGAACAGGAATGTGATACAATAAAATAACCTGAACAGGGGTCCATTCCTGTTATGGTATTAAAACCTCAAAAATATTTCATGACATCAAAAAGTGTATTTATGATCTGAAATAATATAATGACAGGAGAAGTACTCAATTATAAAAGAACACCAACTCTACTCTAAAGTAACAGAAGAACAATTTTCTTTTGATTATTTCACCCAAGGTTTTCATTGGTACCAATACAGGCAACAAAAGTTCATCTCTAAATTATGTCTGTCTTTAAAATTGCATAATGTTGGTCCTGTTGACATGTCAGCCTTCTTGGGTATAGATGAGACAAAGAATTGCTTCTCTAAACTGGGATTAGACATCCTTATGTAAAGGAGAATGGTGAGCACTTTCATTCTCTGATTTTCATTTCTTTAAAGAACTCTCCTCTCTCTCTCTCTCTCTCTGTCTCTGTCTCTCTCTCTTAGAATTAAGATGACACTTTTTTTCACCTTAATTTTGTGAACAACTTAAATTAGCAAGAGATAATAATCTTCAACATTATGCTCAAATCCCAAACAAACTAGGTGCTGGGAATATACATCTTTGGATTATTATATTACAATGAAAAAAAAAAAAACAAAAAAACAAAAACACTAAGGCTACAACCAAGAAAATCCAAGAAAAAAATAATATCCAATGTCATAAAATACTGAACTATAAAGCAGAAACTTATTTCTGGTGAGGTGGGAAATGTGCAACACTCAAAAATGTGAGAACAATAAAACAAACGTGTAACAATGCAAGATATATAAAGGAGCCACATACATACCCATATCAATACTCTAACAGAGTGAGACCTGCTTTGGTACCTTGCAAGGAAAAAGTTACCGGTTTTGTAATTTCTTGCCAAAAGAAGCTACTGATGAGGTGGCTCACCAGAAGTGTTAAGATTTACTGTTAGGGTAACTTCCTAAAGAAGATATACATCTTTACTCCATCATGGTATCTTCTATTACCTCAGCTTACTAACTAACTAGTTTAGACTGCAGAGTAAGCTAACTGCTCCGGTGGCACAGAAGGATAAAGCCCAGTCTACAGCCCAGTCAACCCAGGTTTGATTAGCAGCATAGGTAACTGACAGAGTGACTAGGAGAGATGGGTGTGCCCATCCTGGGAAGGAGGGGTTTGTCAATGATGCTGCCTTATGGGAGGCATGGTTCAGTGAGTGGAGTTACTCTTGAATGAGACTGATGAACATGGGAGGTGGGACAAGAAATGGGTAGGGGATATAACCTCCCCAGGAAAGAAGTGGAGATGGTCAAGCCCCCAAGACACCCTTAGAATCCCCCAATGGCCTCCAGTAATACTAGAGTAAGTCCAGAACAAGCTGATAGACCAAGTGTGGACATGGGGCACTGGGGAACAGGCCAGTGTAATGAAGTCCCAAGGGAGACTGAAAGTTAAAAAAACATAAATGTGTATAGTAAGCTGTATAGCTTGAGCTACATTTCAGTTTCATAGTAGACTTCAGTCCTACAACACTGTCAGAATATATTGAATAACACAGGGTAAAAACCTTTATTGTTGTTGTGAAGATCAAGGTCTAAGGCCTTGAGATCTGCACCTCTAATCACCAACTAATATGTTAGAAGGAAGCGACTGATCTTAATAGCATACATTACATGTGCACTGCTCAGGCTATAGCTAGCACCTTCTACATACAAATAAAAATCACACTGAGCAACTGCAGAAAAGACTTATAAATGCTAGTTTTCCAGGATTTGACCCCCTCTTGCTATAAGCCAAGTACCTTCTGATGCTATTTTGCCAATAGTAATTAAAACTTAGAGAAGATAGTTTTGGATGCCTCTTTACCTTTCATTATGGTAACACATTGCCATCAGCTAGTTCAGTCTGGCACACCAAGAGCATAGTTACTGTCAACTCATAAAATAAACCATCTGTAATATACTGATTAAGGCGGCTATGGCTAAAGCAATAACCCTATGAAATGTGGAGGATAGCAGCTATAATACACCAGGTTTAAAATTCTGCACTTGATGAAAAATTAAGCAATGTAGTATGTAAGGTTAAATATACATTGAATAAATACTTGCACTAGGAATATAAATCAATGTATTTAAATAGATGGCATCTAGAAAAAAATGTTCACAGGTATTTACTACATTCCATCTATCGTTTAGAACATTTAACAGCTGTAGAAGACTCACAAATTCCAAATATGAGATCTAAGTCCAAACAGCACATTGCACATTCCAGAAGGCAAAGCATAACTAAACTCTTGGCTCTAGGTGATTGTCACTGTTGAAGTGGCACCCCAATCCCATGTGCAAAAATGGGAAAAAAGGGGTTGTGGATGGATGGATAGACAATTCCCAGATTCTTATTTCCTATTTGATTCAGAATTTAAATGTAAGCTACTTAGATCTTGAGGAGACTGTTGCCCATTTATGGCAAAATCCATTGGAAGGAAGTGGCATGCTATGATAAAATATATCTGCTATGTCTATCTGTCTACTTGAGAACAATTTTATTCTCTAAGGTTTGATATAGTTTTGAGTTGCATGAGCTGTATAGTTTTATACATTTTTTTTTACAAAGCTGCTGCATGTTTTACTGAAAAGACAAATATAGTTTACATTTTAAACAGCATTTAATTTTTTTTCTGAAAAATAAATGCACTAGCTTTAGCTCACTTCATCTTCCTCTCAACCATAATAACTATAAATGTCTTGTGTCTGCATGTCACATTTTCAGGGATTTATTAGCATTTGCAATTGCGCACTCACATAAAATCATGTCCAGAGGCCAGATTTACAGTTCAACTACTTTCATACTTGTAACTTGTCTCTCATGTCACTAGTATATAGTCCAGAACTTTGGTTAATAAAAACACTCACATTTATCATTAGTGTTTCCAGGTCCCTAGATTACTAATTTCACATAAAAGTCAAAATGGAAAACTTGGTTATATAAATATTTTGATTTTTTTGTCTATAAACTTTGGCTGGGATTTATAGATGTGCTGCCCACTTGCACAGTAACAAATTGTGGGTAGTCTGTAGTGTGACATGGCCCACAGCTAATCAGGTATGGCTTAGGGCTAGCATAGTGCTGCTATGCAAAGGAAAGGACTGTCTCATAATATTAAGGTGCCACATTACAGGAAAGAGCAGCACTTAGCAGGTCCAGTGGACAAATATCACTGCAAAAGCACCCATGACTAACATGGCTGATGCCATCACTAAGACAGAATAGTGCAACAGTGCCTATTTGTGCTGAGGCATGGAATGAACTATCTTGTGGACATCACTTTCAGTCTTCCAGACAGCCGTATGAGGGTCAGCACAGCAAAGCCTCTACCAGTACTTCCTATAAGGAAAGGGGGAGATAGGAAAGTAGTATATGGGAGAATAGCAGACAGAAGAAAACACACGAGACTATACATAAAGTTACACGTTGGGTAAGGAAGGACAATTTTTTGGAGGGCAGAGAGCTCCACTTTCAATATAAGAAGAAGAATGGGAGGTAGGGAAGTTAGCAAGGATTAGCTGTGGAAGAGACAGAGAGGGAAAGAAAGGTAGTGGTAGCAAACAAATATAAAATGATGACACAGACAAACACAGCTGGTATAAATACAAAAGGTGGAGACAATAGTGGATGGTCATTGACAGAGAAGAGAGTGGAAAGTTACTGATGGGGTGAGTAGGACAACAAATGAGGTACCAGGAATGACTCACTAAGTATGGGGATAGGACAGGGGCCATGGATATATTGAAGAGCATCCCAAAGGGGAAAACCCTGCCATCAGACATCTCCATAACTCACATGATGGCCAGGTTATCACTCTGGTGTTCCAGTGGTTGAGGCTTGACTTAACAAGTCACACACCAGGACATGATTCACAGTGCTGAAGCAGGAATCCAGTGGTCAGTGTACCTTGGTAGACAGCAGCTTCCACAACTGATAGCAGGAGTGTGCATTGTAGTGTGTTCTGAATGTAATTAGGCTGTAGTTCATGGAGTAATAATATATATATATGTATATATATATATATATATATATATATATATATATATATATATATATATATATATATATATATATATATATATATATATATATATATATATATATATATATATATAAATATATATATATATATATATTTATATGTGTGTGTGTGTGTGTGTGTCTGTGTGTGTGTGTGTGTGTGTGTGTGTGTGTACGTGTGTCATATCTGGCAAGATGGCAGTATCTACAGGTTGAAGTCTGTCCCAGTAAAACAGACTCATCTAATGTCAAAGTAGTATTGACTAAGTTGTTGTTATAAGTGAGTCTCAAGATTAGGCAAATTGTCTACTTAGGATAATTGTTGATAAACATAAAGCATATGCATATTATCCAGGAGTTTGTAGGACTATCTAACATAAGCTGTTACTTGAAGAAAGAAAGAAATGGAATAGAATCAATGTCAATGATCTTTAAAAGGATTTAGTGAAATGCCTAAAATTTAATGTGAAAAAAAGATTTTTTTTGACAGGTTAAAACTGTATAGACAGGATTGCCCAGTTATATTTTTTATCAATATATTTCTAGTTTTTATATGTTAGGTAAATGGAAGGTTATAGGAATAATACACAAATCATATTAACATGATCTTATAAATTAGGAATATATGTGATGTGAATGTGTGTGTGTGTGTGTGTGTGTGTGTGTGTGTGTGTGTGTGTGTGTGTGTGTATGTAATATGTACATATGTGTTTTTGTATATATACATAATATGTACATATGTGTTTATTGTGTGTATATGTGTATGTACATAATATGTACATGTGTTTTTTGTGTGTGTATGAGTTTGTGAACATAATGTGCATATGTGTGTTTTTTTTTGCTTGTGTATATATGTACATATATATATATATATATATATATATATATATATATATATATATATATATGTGTGTGTGTGTGTGTGTGTGTGTGTGTGTGTACATAATATGTACATATGTGTCTTTTTGTGTATGAGTGAGTGTATGCATGCATGCTTGCGTGTGCACCATTTTCAATTTAGATAAGTAGGGTCAACATGATTTTGTAACTGTTATAATTGCAGGACAGCTGTTTAATACTCATGTTCCTTTACTAAAATGCAAATTATACTTTATGTTACAGGTTCTTGGGCAGTGAAAACCATGACTACTATTTTACAAATACACAGCGAAACCGAATAGTAAGTATGATCCGTACAATGAATGAGACCGTGATCTTCAGTTTGACTGTCACAATGACCATTCGGAGGGTGGGCGGGGTTAGTGGTAAGAACAGAAAAGGCTATCTGCAACATTCTAAATACGTAATTGCTATGACCCAGCTGTTTGACAGTATAAACTTTTTTTAATCAAGACAATGACTGTCTGAGTATATTAGAGCATCTTGAGAGGACCTTTTTCTAAAAAATAACTGGACTGCATATTCAGTTTCCATCATTTCAGCCAGATATACATTCCTTTCACTTCACTCACAGTGAATGGATAGACAATTCTGTTTTATAAATATTTGCTGGTACAGTGAATTCATAAGAATTTCAGCTGTTATATATCTTAAAGTCTAGTTGTCATAATCTTCATGGGAAAATAAGTCACAGATAGCTTGATTGCTCCCTCTAACTGTAAATAATATCCTAACACCCCCTAACCCTCATAATTCCACTTCAGGGTAACATTGGCTCCTAATTGTCTTTTACTGTGTCCAGACATTGTTGCTCTGTTTTACCATTTACTGCATTTTATCAAGATCAGCAGTATGTTTTATTTTAGCAAACTGTTTATGGTTTGTATAACTTTAACTTCTTTAGTATTTGTGATTGTGATGGCTAGTTAGATTACTTGTAATCATTTTAAATCTGTTAATAATAATTCTGATATTAATGCCTAAATGATTCATTTGCCATTTATAACAGACATTGCTTATATTGTATTTTGCTCTTGATTTCAAGTCCAGGTTTTCCTCTAACATAAGATTTATGATGTGAGAAAAGAAGGTTAGGCAGGTTAAGGCTCATTCTCAGAAGGAACAAACTATTGTGGGCATTCTTGGCAGTATATCGTAAAATGAAAAGCTAGGAAAAATGTTACTACTTCTGGTACACTGAAAAGCAATAGATGCTGTTAAGACAGAATACACTACACTTAGACACTATTTCCTTCCCTGATTTATCCAGTTTCTCTGATATTACCCACACTGTCCATTCTTGTCATATATGCTACTGAAATTTGCTATTAAGTAACTTAAGAAGCATGCCTGGCCCTTCTTTTTTTCCTTCCTTATGACTTATTCCTTCATAGCCAATAGAAATTATACTGATGACAGGAGCCATGTTAACACGACTTCACCTCAGTCTAAACTCTCCTCTCAGCGTTGCTTAGAACATTACACTGCACTTTCAATATTAGCTCAATGCTTGTATCTTTTCCCTAAAATTCTTTCCAAAAGCATAGTTATTTAATGCCCTCATCAGGAATATCAAGTCAGATAAGGCTAAGACTTTGCAAAAATCTAACACCACCCTTGTCCTTTTTATGTCATCCCTTTCTGTTCTACAAACACTCTTGGGATTCACTAACTCCAATAAACAACTTTTTGTAGAAATGTCACCAACTTTGTTGTCATCACTTTTGCCACAACTTTCTTATGTATATTAATAAACCAAATTACCCTGCATTTCCTGTTTCTTCTGGATAAGTCTGTACCAGAAAGTATCTCTACCTTTGGTGACCATGACATTTTACCCTTTGCTAAACAAAAATCAAATAAATCTGCTGATACAACCACTGTCTCTCTCTTATGTATGTCACTTTCTCTTTATCCTTGTGCAGAACTAAAACATGTAACCATTATTTATTCTGCTTTCTCTGCCCTGATCCCTTGAAACACCTTTGGTAGCTCTAGTCTGGTAGTCACACATTTAAGCTGTGTGCATGCTGGCTATTCAGTTTGTCCATATCTAGACCTATTTCTGTTCTCTCTCTCTCTTCTGTTATTATGTTTGATTTGCATTATTCTCTGTAAAACATCTTTACATATACTCTTTCTCCATTTATTTTTAACATTTCTGTCTACTTTGCTTTCTAATCTTTCTTTCTTTCCTTCTTTCTCATGTTATGTACTTTCCTGTATGTTTCTGTTTTGTTTGCCTGATTCTGTCCTTGCATCACAGTTATACTTTCTCTACCCTTCTCTCTTTCTCTCTTTCACCCTGTTCCCCATTCCCAAACCCTTCTGCCTTTCTTACACTTACTGTTCTACTTGCTTTATTTCTTCTTTTTGCAATTTCCTCTTCATTCTGGCCTGAAGCATAGGCCTGCTGCATGCCACTTTCAAATCATTCTGCTATGTCAGCCTCGTTTCTTGCTTTCCCTCTTCATTGTCTACTAGTATGTGATTTACTAAACTTCTGCATGTCCTCCCCGCGGTCGAGTAGTGTTCGAAAGACATGCGTGAATGGATGTGCCTTCATTGAAGGTTGGGCATCGGGCTGGCACCTTGGCACCATAAAAAATCTGCTGCCAACCATTAGCGAACCGGAATTCCACTGTGGCAACCCCTAACTGGGAAAAGCTGAAAGAAGTTTGTTTATTTGCATGTCCTGCATTCACATCAATTTCATTTCCATCCACCCATATTTATATTTCAACTACTTACTGAAATTACTACCACATCTTTTCAGAAACTCCCCCTTTTATCTATTAGTCTCACATCTTACCAAAAACACCAAATGTGCTGCTTCATCTGATTCCATCTTATCTAGATAGTCCTCTTGTTTTCTATTAATCCACCCCTTTCTGCCACTTTCTTCTCCAGTTTATCCTACTTTAATTTATTCAATTCCATGTCAATAGTCATTCTGTCTGTCTTGGGGTGCGGTGTCACATTAGCTTCTTACATACATATAGGATTCCCTACCTGTCAACTCAGCTGCAAAGAATTTCCAACTAATTACTGGAATCATTATCAGGCCCCTATGTAGTCCGTATTATCTGTTTTTTTTCCGGAATTCTCCCATATCACAAAACCTGTTAACCATCTCTGTTTAGCTGCAGCTTTGTGGAGACCAAATCAGCTTACTGTTAAACAAACTCTCTACACATTTCTGGTCTCTTTCCATCCCATCGTATATTTCCAGCTTCAGCTACTCCTTAATGTATAATTTACTATATCCTCTGACCTGCACATTTGCTTCCTGAATGAACATTATTCTCTATTACTGTTAAAATTTCCTCACCATTCTATAATTTCTCCAAAATCTTTTCATAACTTTTTGTCTTGGCATCCATTTAACTTATCTTGTCCACCACTCCAGTTCTTTCTTTTTTGTGCTTAGAGACATCTGCAGCATACCAGTATGCTCATCTATCCTTGATAATCTTTTGTAGATAGTAGTTTTTTTGTCAACACTTGTACATTCAAGCTGTTTGAGCACTTTCTCCCATTTTTTAATTTCTGTTCATCTCAAGTGTATTTTAATGGGATAGAATTAAACAGGCTTTATATAAAGCTGCTCTTTAACTCTAGAGATGGTAAGTATACATTCATGTTGCTTTCACCTTGGAATTTATGATTTACCTGCCCTCCCAATCTTAAAAAAAAAAACATTTTGAAATATATTGAGAATCCTTCTTCATTGATTCTGACATTTTGCAGCCATCATGCTCCTTTAGTAATGCCTTTGTGATCACATGATATGATCCATCACTGCAGCTCCAGATACTATCTGCATGCAGATTCCTAGGAAGGCATCCACAGACCTTGACTCTGCAATCAGGTAGTATGGATGAGCTAAGATGAGGCTACCACTACAGAAAACTTTAAATTCCAGTGTATCACTGAATAATTCACAAAGGGAAAAATATGTTCCACGTAATTATGTAGTGTTCTATGCAAGTAAGAAATCATGTCTGACTTTGCCAAGGAGGAAGCAACTGTGCCATCAGGTGGGTATGGGCTACTTTACATACGTGAGGTGATGATTACAACAATTAAACACGATGAGGGAGAGACAGAAGCAATGAAAGCACAAAAAAAGCAGTAGATACTTTTGGGGTACCATAGCTAACAACTTCTTCAATGCTGCCTAGAAGCTGAAAATATTGCCACTGGAATCAGAAAGGGAGGCAAAAAAGTGTGCCCAGCTTTGGAGGAATCTCATTCCACAGCCCCCCTTTGAAACCCCATGTCAGGGTACTGGAAAGAAAACTTCATGTGACATCTGAGCTTCTGATTCAGGAGGAATGTTATAGATTCCATTGTATCCAGTCAGCCTGTGAAACAGTAGATCAGCTCTTTATCCTTGCACAGAGTTTTGGAGGGTTTCTGGGAGATTATCAGCCCTATCAATATGCATTTAGTGAACATAGAGAAGGCACATGACCATATACCCCAGACTGTCCTGTGTGAGGTGCTACAGCATTATGAAGTCCCATAGTAGATGCTGCCTGTCATTCAGTCCCTGTGTTTATGGAGCAATAGTGGTGCCCACATTCTTGGTGTTAAGTTGGGTATGCTCAATGTGGACAAACTACTCAACAGTGAGTGTACTAGGAAGTAGCTGAGGTTTGGAGACCACTCATTTTTTGAACAAGAAGTGTGCATTTTTGTGTTTGCAGATGATGTTACCCTCCAAATTTGAAGCTGCTGTGGTGTCATGCACTATAGTTACTAACTGTTGTGTGAGAAGAAACTCAAAATCAGAAGTTATTGTTCCTTCTATAAAAAAAAGCTTGTTACCCGCAGGTGAGAAGGGGCTTGCTAACCTACCTTCTAGAGTTTAAGTATCTTAGTGTCTTACTCATGGATGTAAGTAGAGGGAATCAGGATATTTAGCAGTCGATAGAACAAAGGCAGCAGTGGTGCAACTGTTGGTGGTGAAGCAGAAACTGATTCATAAGATAAACCAGCTAATGCCATCATCTTTACCTGTGGTCACAAGCTTTAATTGCCTACTGAAAATGTAAGATCATATGAGGTTCCTTTGTCAGGCTCCCTTTCCAGGACAAAATGACTAGTTCAACAGTCTAAGAATTTGGAGTGCAGCCACTGTTACTCAGGACTGAGAAGGGGGTTGGAATCTTAGAGATACTGCCTCAACACCTCCCATAGGAGGCCTACCATACATTTGCCACTACAGAGAGCCCACAGGGGCAGACCCCAGACACGTTGGACAGGCCTAGGAACATTAGGAGATCACACAGAATGAACTGTGGAGTGCTGCAGTAAATAGGAAAGGCTGGTCTGTCCTGCTCAGTGTAATGCCTCAGCTATCACCTGGACAAGCAATTTAAATTGATAAGTGTATTGAAGGCCGGATGGATTACCTGGTTAGGGGATTTACAATGTGAAGACCTTTTTTTTCAGCACTGTTTATCTATTTCTTTATGTGATGAAGTGGGCATGTGGTCTATAGATGAATATCTTGTCAGACAGCACTTCATGTCAACAATGTTTAAAGTACAACAGGTTATGACACTTTCACAGCTTCCAAGAGCTGCTAAGTAAATATTCTCTATATGTCATGTAATATCACTTCTATCAGCATCTAGAATTTCTTAAAAGCCATTCTCACTGTCAGCGATTTCACAACGCATGTGTCCTAAATTTTGTCATGGTAATGAACAAAAGCTGCATGGGTGTAGGCTATCCAAAATCCATATATCATATATTGACTGATAATGTTTGTGTCACATATTTTGCCAATCCACCAAGAAAACATTCAGTTAAAGATCTTTAGCTACTGGACATGCTATAATATAGTTATGCAAATTGTGATCTACCACACTGGACTTGAATCAAACTGTTTATTATGGAACTGCTTGTTATTTTCACAGATGTATGAAATCCTTTCTCGAACTGCATATGGCAAAAGAAAACGAGCTGAGGTGGGCATTGACAGGCTGCTGAATGAAGGTGTTTACTCTGCTGCATTTCCACTTCATGAGGTAAGAGCATGCTAGCTGAAGTTATAGCTTTATGTCTAGGAGTCTGCACCCTCAGACTGCTCTAATAGTAAGAAAAGCTTTGAGAAGGTAATTAAGTTTTCTGATAAATAGAGTCACTCACTGCTTAGTTATAAAAACTGGTCTAATGTTCCCATACCTGGCCATCCCAAAACTGTTTTCTTAAAACAGATGCATTTTTGTGAATTACTTTGTGTTGACATCACCTATAATGTTACTGTTAGACTACATGCAATTTTTATTTTCCTGATATCACTAGTGTGAAAGTCAGAATAACATGAATTGCATTTCCATCACTGATGCATACAAAGCGTTGGCTGAAGTAATCACAGTGCCTATCAGATCTCTAGCACACTGCTGCTATTGCTGCTGCTGCCTCCCCCATGTATGCCCCTCTATTTACAGCCTTCTCCTACTCATTCTACTTATCAGACTCATTGGCTTTATATAAAAAAGACAGCATTTATAAAGTTTATGCCACTTATCTACAACCCTTCCATTTAGAAAATACCTCCTCATGTCCAATGTAAAGTTAGGCTTATCATTAAGACTACACCATAGTTTACCTACTTGTTCAGCCCAGTCCTTCCGTTTTAACTAAATTTCCTCATATCAACATTTTACTGCCTTATACATTCATATCATGCCCCCTTTATCTCCTTGATTTAAGTAAAAATTTTCCCAAACCACTCAACCTCACCTAATGATTTCAATATTCTAACACTTTAGCCAGGCAGGCTACCCTTCCCTATACACATTCCCCGATTTAGTGCCCCTCTTCGTCTCTCTCTTTGGCTTCTAGAAATGCATGCAGGACTTTAACTGTAGTCCAACCATACCTCTCAACCTCTTAATGCAAGAAATCAGGACAAAACCTGAAATAATTGGGGAACAAAGGTCAAAAAATAGGGACAGATTTTAAATATTGCTCTTATAAATTTAGAAAGTTGCTAGAATAACAGGATTTATGTTAGCATGCATTTTTCTGAAGGATATGAAGTCTAAAACGCACATGTATGTCATTATTTAGTGACTTCAATCCTCAGCGATATGCCAGAAATCAACAAACTTTACAAGCAGCATACCAAAAATATGAGGCAGAAGTTTGGATATTCTGTAAAAATCTGGACAGTTGAGAATCCAACTAGTGCCCTGTCCAATGGTATAAATCAGTTTCCTGTACCTGGAATTAGCTGTCCTCATAACTCAAAACCAAATTGTGACAGCCTCGGCTACTACCTTTTCCCATTGCATTTGATGACTCAAGATATACAGAGAACAAATCACCCGAAACCTTTTCTGTCTCTTTAACACAAATCATTCATATTCTGTACATTTATTTCTTTATTCCAAGTACAGAACCTTGCAATTTCATTCATTAAATCACTGTTGTCATCTGACAGCCAAAATTAGCAGTCTCCAGAAAACTGTTCAGTCTGATCCGTATGACCTACAGTACCTTCCAGTTTAGTATCCACAAGCAAGTTTGTATTACATCCAATTCCCAAAGCAATTTTTAAAGCATAAACCTGAAATGCCTCTTGTCTTAGTACTGGCCCATTTACTTCTCAACGAACTGGTATTCTTACAGGCTAGAGATCACATGATAGACACCCTTTGTCTCTTCCTGTTCAAATACTTACCTATTCATATCACACATTTATACTATTTCCCTTCTTCAGCAGAGAAAAATAGAAGCAAATGTGTGCTGAAACCCAAATGAAAATAATCACTAGAATATCCTTTCCCCATCAACAGTTACCTTATCATAAAATTATATTAAGTAAGTCTGACATGACATCTTTGAGGTAAACACATGCTGTCAGTTGTTGTTGTTGTTGTTGGTCTTTCAGCTTTTTCCCTTTAAGGGGTCGCCACAGCGGAACTCCAGTCCGCTAATGATTGGCAGTAGATTTTTACGAAATGCCGAGGTGGCAGCTCGACACCCAACCTTCAACGAAGGCACACTCATTTACGCACCCATGTCTTTCGAACACTAGCCAACCGCGGGGAGGACATGCAGACTCCACACAGAAGGCGCTCCCAAGCCACGCCGAGAATTGAACGGGAGAACCTCTTGCTGTGAGGTAACAACGCTACCGCCGTACCACCGCGGCATCACAAACACATGCTGTCAGTAATTGTTAATAATACATTAACCCCAAAAAAGATCACCAAACA